>NW_020194483.1:735127-955595 GCF_003019875.1 Amorphotheca resinae ATCC 22711
CCCCCTTTCACCCCACCTCTTCATTTTTTCTTTTTTTGTGGTCTCTTGGGTCTTCTTGATTTTAACCCAGAAGACAGGCTGAGAACCCTGGCACCAACTGTTGATTTTTATTTTATTTTCAGGGCCGTCAAAAAGGATTGATTGCTGCGGGGACGAAATCGGGCATGCTTCGAAGCATAAGGTAGGTGACAACGTGACATCAACCCCATGGCAATCCTCCCACCTGCATGATACCAGGACCGGCAGTCGATGAGAAAAGCACCTTTCAGTCATTCCAAATATCCCACTGCATCCCCAAGAATCCCATGTCTTCCTGATCGATTTGAATTCTTTACGCGCCCCCAAAACCTCGCATGACCCCCCATGCTGCCAGCAGTGTAACGATAAGCTACCTTATTCTGCAGACCAGGAAGTGCTTTCTTATGTGCTGTACATATCTCAGCGTGTAGAATCCTGGGATCTTGCTTGTCTTGTCTTGCTTGATTCCCCCCTCTCTGCGAATCATAGGTGCGGCGGGGGAGGGGTAGATGATCATTCATGTACATACAGCATGTGGCTTAGGGAGACAAGAGAGCCTAACATAAGGCTGAGCGAGCGTTGAAGAAAACATGGTCCTTGACAACCAACACGTTGTTGATTCTGCAGCCCGTGACAAATTATTCTATACATAATCGTGCCGCATACGGGAATATGTCGGTGTCTTTTTTTCCTCGTGGTTTTTTCATTCTTTTTATTTTAAATCTGGTTTTTGGCGCCTAAATTCGATTGGATGGGTGGTAGGATTCTCTGCTATAGGACTGCTTGAAGCTTGAGGAACTCATGTGAAGAAGTATCATGTGCGCTTTCTTGTTATTTCTGTTTTCTCTTGGTTCTTGGGTAAAGCAGCGGGTGGTTACTCGCAAGTGAGACAATCTAGTAGTTACTACTCGTAAGGATGGATGAAATCAGAGACTCAGGATTCAGAGGATGCTTTCAAAGTACATTTTTCTCTTCAATAATGGGACGAGTAGTTCAGATTAACATAATTCATCTTTGGAATTCTGTAAATTTCTAGGTTTGTTCCCTCTGGACATAAAGCTATGTAGAGCGATTCCTACCAATAAGCGGGCTTCTGTGGTCCAATGGTTAGGATTCCACCCTTCCATACAAATGAGTAAGGTGGAGGTTCGTGTTCGATTCACGGCAGTTGCATACCAAAGAACATCTGTTCTTCTCTTTTTATTTTTATTTTTTTATTTTTTTTTTCTTTTCTTCTTCTACTTCCACGTCTCGTGTTACTGATCACAAGCACCAACTGACTATCTCTACCATTCTCTCTGTGATGCCGTGAAGGAACCTCAACACACCCACCGTATTCCTCACACTCGTTCAAATCATGTATAAAGCTTTTCAATATTATAATTTTAGACGCTGTGAAACAATCAGTTCGCTTGAGGCACCTTATCTTCCAGAGATAGAACTTACCGAACTTCAGCTCCTAAATTTGTCGTGAACGACCTATGCCATAAAGGACCGTGACGCTTGCTTTGCCTGAGTGTATCATGGTAGAGAGATGCCTCCGTACTTTGCTGGCATGCCCTGTGACAGAACGGTCTGGAGTTGCTTGCTAGGATCTTCGTGGGTTCGGGGCCACTGGGAAGAACCAGGCCAACAGTAATCTCCGTTGAGATATGAGCTATTTGTCTCAAATTCACCAAGAAAGGGGCGAGGAGTGTAACTTGTCGTTGAGCTGTTTGGAAGCTGCTTATTTTATCAATCAGACGATAGATCCTTTTGGGGGACATTGGATTCGTGAGATCTCGGTTTGAATGACGACGACAGTATAGAGCTCTATCTAAGTTCTTCTTTGTCACTATGTGTACATAAGAAATTCAAATGTCAGACAGTGGAAGATTTTGAAGGTAATCCGCATGATTGAGACGTCTATTATCGAGCGGAGGTGATCTGGCAGCCAGATGGTTTCAATTGGAGAATAATTGTAAACCTTCTGCCATTCATCATTGTAGCAATATACGGTATGCAAACCGATACAAAGTTCTTTCATTGGCCTGTCTACATTGACTGATGGACCCTATCCTAGTCATCACATTCACAGAATTTGTGTCAAACTCCCCTGGGTTATTTAATATATTTTTCGTCAACATACATACCTACTCAAAACAACCCCTCCCGCTCTCATCTCCAAGTCCGCGCAGGATATTTCGGGGCGTATGTTTCTCCCAAATAGAAATCCCAAGAGCTTACATTTCCCTCAGAGGAATATGCACTGGTCTAGAAGGCAGTCTTGTGTGCGATCCCTCAAATGGGGCCACAGTCGATAGGCTCATGTCAGAGTTTGACTAATCCGCGGATGTAGCCCCAGAACTTGCAGGGCATGAGACTCTCCTCTCTTTAGCCCTGGCGATTCAGAGCAAGCCTCTACCTTTTACCTTCTTGTTCTTTCGTTGTACCATCAGCTTCTTCATATGGAAATGAAATGTGAAGATGATGGAGGATGAATTTGTGGATGAAGCTGCAGAAGAAAATCGTCTGGACAAACAGAGGAGTTTAAAGATAGCGACACAATCACTCGCTTGGTCTTCACTATCAACAGCATTCGCCTCCACAACTTCTGTGGCGATGGCAGTCTCCGCGCTACGATTCAATTTCTCGGATCTCATGACGTCTAATGTCTCGATCAGCCTCTCGCCGGCGTTTGTTGCCATTCTGTGCGACTCTGATGCCTGACGACGTCGAAACGAAACCTTTTTCTAAGCTTTGCTCTTCTACCCGGACGACGTGCTGCAGCACAGGGGGCACCCAAACCACCCCCTCCGTCGCCGCCTGGTCGATGATTGAAAGAGGAGATCTTCCATCTCAATTTTGGGCAACACCGTTATAGCTTTCTTGCGTACAGAAACCTGTGTCTGTACGAAGAACGTTGTGATTGGATCATGACACCTGGTTGCCTAGAGTAATAGTCTGTATGCTCATGGACCAAGATCAGTTCCCCGGAAAAGGTGTGTCTGCAGCCATCATGAGGTTATACATCAGCTGAGGATGCCACGTATATGCTTCTGTTCAAGCTGATAACTAACCTTTAGGTACAGAATAGACAATCCAATCCCCTCCCACCAGCCGTCGGACTAAGCCCTGCTGATAAGCCCATTCGGCACTAGATTCGATCATGCTCCAAAATCCGAGTCGAGGCTCGATGAACAAGAATCTTCAACGATCACAATGGATAGGGGCTGAGCAGCCCTATGGTGGTGGACTGATGTGCCGATCACCTCTCCAACGTGCCCTGACACGATATTTCTAATTCGGTCTCATACTGCCCAACATTTCAGCGCGCTTCAAAAGTACCGTGCCGAACAGCTGCCCCTTCACAGTACACGCAAAAGCGGCCCGAGAAAGAAGAAGAATCCACAGCAGCCATTAGATTCCGGGTCCAGGAGGAGTCTCCAAACCAAACCTGGCCGGTTCGACTTGAAACTTCAAGACGGGCCATCTCACCGCTGTGCGTCTACAGTACAGTAGTCTTTGGCCTGGGCAGATCCTGGAGAAAGAGGGGAGATCCCCGGAAGGCCTGGAGACGGGAGGGAGAAGCGTGACACTAACCACACCTGACAAGAGACCCCTCAGCCGGATGGTGGTCCGCGTCCGCGTTGCGGAGAACATGCCCTTGATTGGGGAGAGCGCAGATCGAGGGAATTCCGCATCGTGGGTCCTGCTGCTGGGTCCTACGATGCAATTTGAAATGCTCAATGTTCATATGGCCTCCAAAGCCACACCGCATATGCGGCCGGAGGGGCTGAGAAAGCGGATTTCAAATTCAGCGCGGGAAAAAAAGGAATGCGGATATTTACGTGTTTCCAGTAGAGAGAGCGGCCGCTGTCGTCGATGGGCGCAAAGCGGGTTGAGTTTGAGAGGGGGGAAGGGGGGAGGGACGGACGACGTGATAACAAAAGTACCGTGCATTTACGAGTAATTTAGCTAAATTGGTCGATATTGGCAGAATTGGCTATTTTAGCGCGCACAAGTAATGGACCGGTAAATAAAGTGCATAAAATGCGCGCTAGGAGGCCGCCGCGAAGGCCCGGTATTTATCCGTATATTAGCGAGTGAGAGCAGAGGAAGCGCAGCCGGGAAGCCTCGCTAAAAAGTACCGCCAGCTCAGGGGTCAGGGGTTGAAAAAGGGGGGAAACTTGACTGGAGCCGGGTCTAGAGAGCCACCAGGGTCCAACGACAGCCCAGGGTGGGAGAAGATTCATTTCATATTTTTGAGATTTTGATATTAAAAGCGTTATCACCATGGTTGACTTTCTCAACGGGCACTGTGCGTGCGCTGCTCCTCATTCCTGAGTGACATTACTCTACTCTAATTTAGCAGCAGTGATGGCGGCAGACGGCCCACGGCTAACAGGATCGAGGGGAATCATGGGCCTGTGTACCGCACCATGTCTTGATACTGTATACACCACGACTACTACTAGGTAGGCCGGCGAGGTACTAGATATGCCCCTTGCAGCCCTGACTCGTCTCTGCTGTTCTCCCTTCCTCCCTTTTCCCTTGAGAGCCGTGGGCTGAGGGTCCATTAGATAGATTTCGAATCCCTTCGTCGAGGACAGACGGGAAGACGCCTCGACTACTGAAACTCTCTCTCGGCCACCTCCAATAATCCCCCGCATCCTGGTCCTCGCTCACCCCCCGCTAATTCATGCCTCTCTAGGCTTTGGACCCGGGACTACTCCGTACGGAGTATTAGATCCACTACTGGGTTTAGGACTGGACAAGCCAAACCCCCCAAGGCGGGGGTTTCCCTGTCTGCTGCACGGTAACACGGGTCCATAGGGGCTCAGGGAGGAAGGCAGATATGTTGTGCGTGCATTAGTGAGCATGACTCCGTGAGTCTTCCCTCTGAGTTACTGATTCCCGCCTCATCTGGGATTAGGGAAAGCAGCCTAGTAGGGCAAGGAAATCCTCCGATTGGGCGTATTGCACGGTGGCGGATACCCGTGGGACCGCCAATAGTAGCCGCCTTTCAAGCTGCAACCGGCTAAGACGATCTCCTCATCTTTCAGACCCCTTCTCCATGGCTTTTGGAATCGCTTCTACCGTCCCGAAGCTTGGACTCGATGCCTAATGAAGTAGGTAGGTAGCCGCTCTGCAAGAACGTTCCTGTGTGACATGTCACCATGTTTTGATTCAATCACCGGCAATCCCCCTTTTACAAGGCAGGGCCAGAACGCCGATGCTCGCCTCAGGTACCATTCTTTGGGACATTGCTGGGGTGGTGATGATTGCCTCCCGAGGCATTGAATGGATTGAGCAAGAAAACGTGGTATCTGATACGTGCGCTCGCAATACTAATACAAAGGAAATGTATGCAAACTTCAGCCCAGCAAAGATGCGTCTACAGCACTTTCCGTAGTCCATCCCAGAAAGCCCCAGTGCGATGAATCCCATATCCGCAATTTCGTAAATATCTTCAAATTAGTGATGAAAGAAAATCATTAATTTCCCGACGCCCAGGCTGCCTGTTGCTGCTGTTGCTGTTGCTGCTGCTGCTGGGTCTCGAAAGTCATATGCTGCTGCGGTTGTTGAAACTGCAAATGCGAATGCGAATCCGAACTGACATCACTTGCCGTTCTGCTCCTAGCATGTTCCATGATCGGGGGTGTGGTAATGGCAGAAATTTGGGCCGTGGTGTCACCATCGTGCAAGCTGTGGCCTCTACTCTCCCCTCCGTCCGACCAATCTCTCTGGCTCATGCCCCACCTGATTTCGTACTCGGGAATGTAAGACGCATCATCGGGATACATCTCGTGCCACTTTTTTTGCACTAACTCCTTGGGCCACTTCTCGGCGCAGCCGTACTTGGGCATGTTGTTGGCGATGGTCTCCCATTTTGCCTTATCGTATTCCTCCCAAGCCAGAGTCAGCGCCTGTTCCTGTCAACGCGTTAGAAGATGCAATGAAGACTGGTAGTTTGGGTGATAGAATGGAGGAGTGGATTACGTTACCTCGGAGCGTGTCCAAACACGCAGTCGTTCGACCAATCTCTTTTTCCTCATCTGTAGAGCTGGCACTTTCATTGTCTTTCCAGTTTGCTCCTTGAATCTGATGGCCACCTCCTTCCACGGGAGGTTCTCTTTCTCCGTGAGCTGTATTAGAACCTTCTCTTCGGAGCTCATATCGCCTGATAGAACAATCTCTCCATCTTGAGAGTCCCTTCCAGCTTTCCTTTTGCGTCGAGGTGCTAAAGGCCCTATGGTTTCAGGAAATGCCGTATGGACTGTTGTTGCGGAGCCTGGGGAATTTGGCCTAATATAATTCTGATGGTAGCAATCATCCTCTTGCTTGATAACTGGCCGCAACGACAGCGGGTTCGGTGTTGAGAGGAGGATAGGGGTCTGATTGGGCCCTCTGTAGCCCTGATTAACCCGAGGAGGTGTGTTGTGTCGGGATTGTTGGCCATCGATATTAAGGCCACTGACAGAGTTCATATTGGAGCTGGAATTCATGCTCGGGGATGATTCTGAAGCAGAAACAGGCATTGCTGAAACACCAAACGACCCAAAATATGGCGAGCAGCAAACCGCTGGCGTGGTCGAGAAAGAACTGTCCGCGGTGGAGACATGAAGTGCACAGTTGGGATCCTTAGGCTTCATTGAACTTCGAGGCCGATACTCTCTGTTGCTATATTCCTCATCAGGTCCCAAGAAAGGATAGTTGGGCGACATCCCCGTCGGTGACAAGTCGATGTCTAAATCCTTTTGTACCGGGAGTCCTGATGTGGTAGAGATGGGTGGAGATTGTGTCAGAGATACGGGCGTTATTAGAGACGAGTCGTAGTGGATGGGCAAGTTAAATGAGGAAACCTGAATGATATTGGTCAGAAAATGTTTGTGGCTGTGTTATATCTGCAAGCCATGGGAGGAGAGAGAGTCTCTCTTGGGACACATACGGGTGTGTACGGACTCAAATCCTGACCATGTATATGTGTTCTACCGGCATGAACTGAAAATAAGGACTCTCCCATTGCAGACATTGGTGTAAATGGCTATTCTGCCCCAAGATATGCTTGGATTATGTGAGTATGAATGTGCGCGTGTGGGGTGACATGAACGTTGAGAGTAGTAGATGGGTCTGGGGAATTCGGCGATAGGTCGTAGAGCGTGGTAGGGTTGGATGAAAGATCAAGACGACATCAACCCCGAAGCATTTATCTCTGGTCCATATAGCAACGAACCGGAGAGACTGCTCATGATATCAAACTCCAGTCGTCCTAAAAGTCCAGCATGCAGCAAGAGAGCCTCGCTATTTTGGGGTGAAGCAGCATGAGGTAACAGCAATGCCGGTATGGCCTACAACTTTATCCACATCAGAGGCACAGCAAGGGCCAAGGCAAGGCCAGGAGCTGTGGGTTGCGGAAATGGCCGCTTTAGAGGGGGGCAGTGAGTAGAGCTGCTTTAAAGGGGAGGGTTGCACATATGCATCATAGGCGCCGACGCCTTTTGGACCGGGAAGCGAGAACAGACACGGTACTTGTTGACGGGGGGGCGGGAATGATTTGGCAGCACTTCCGCCACCCATGTCGCCCATGGGCAATAATCGCAAATACCTGCGCTCAAGGCGCTTGTTTGATGGTCAGAGCTGACTGCGGGGGGTTCGTAAACGATGCGTAGGGCAGAGCACTGTAACTTGTAAGGATTGCCCGGGACCGACTGTTCGACGGCTCGAGCTACCGCGATAGAGGTCTGAACACTTCAGAGAGACAAATACAAATGCTTGCCTCGGCCCTGGGCGTGGGTGCTTGTGATTGGACGTCTATCTGGATGCATTGGTGCCATCGACATCTCAAATACTGGAGCCCCGGCCATAGTCTGGCTGTCTGCTCTGCTAGTACTAGGACGTCCTCGGTCAGCCTCGCCGGAGTCAAGGCGCTGTACAGTACTGGCCGGGCCAGGAGACGGACAGGCCCGGATGGCTTCTGCGCCACGCAGAAAGGGTACAAGTGTTTCGACGAGACGGTACCCTCGCTCGTAACGTGACTGACAGACCCTGTGTGCCAACGCCCGTCCCGACAGTATGGTTCTTGGTTCTGCCGCGGGATCCTTTCGCCCAGGATTGTTGGGCCGACCGCAAATCAAAGGGTGCGACGGTGGAGGAGGCATGGATCAGAGCGGAGCCTTGTGCGGCGCAGTATCGTGAGTTGTCGAGTAACCGCGCGCCTTCGAGATTTGTGATTTGTGTGCACTGTGCAGTCACGGAACAGGGGCGGCCCTGGTCGTATATAGTGCTCGTAGTGTCCAAAGTACTGTGCATTGTGCACATGGTGCCCGGATACAGCTACTGTATAGGTGTGCATCGTGTGGCCAAGGACAATATACCCGATGAGGAAAAGGATGCAGAAGACCTCGTTGATGTCCACACTGCACTGTACTTTTGCTCCACAGCAGTAGTACAGTAGATGTGCATCATTCGGCCGCCAGATCCAAGCGCCTGTTGGAAGATTTCGTGTATTTGCCGACCTTGGCCAACAGGTGTTTGACGCCGACATGCCATGCCAATGCCATCATGAAGTCGCGAACTGCTACAGAGCAATGTCCAGATGTCTGTCCAAGGTCTGCCCAAGGTCTATCCCAAGGCCTCTGAGTGTGATGGTGGTTGCATTGCCCGCACAGCGCTTCCTGAAAGCCCGCTGCTCTCGACCATCGTGTACGTGTTGAGCCTAATGGAAGACTCCAAGATCAACTGATACCTAGGTAGATCCTCCAAGGGAGTGATGGTTCCTTCCCTGAGTCTATCCCGGTCGACCGTGACTTCTTTCCAACGGGCTGATTTGCGGGGCGGAGAATCAGAAGCGCGCCAGTGCCGCCCTCACCCCCCAGAATCTGCGGCAATCGTATACTGAAAACATAGTTCGTCTGAAAGATCTAAGTTCAGTGGCTTAGTTCAAGCATTATTCTCCGTGACACCAGCCACCATCCTCCGAGGCAGATGTCCTCCTTATCACCACCCCATATTCGAATCTACCTGTTTGGAGTAATATTATAGGCTGAGTAAGTGTGCCCCATGAGATCAAGGGAAGCCATGTACGGACCTTTCCGGTTAACACTCGTCTCCTGAAGTCGAACCAATAGCAAGAGCAACATTGACATGTTCGCCAGGCCAGTCAGTCATCCGGCCCGAGGCCTCCCATGCAATCCATCACACGTCTCTATAGACGGCCGCAAAGGAGGCCGGCCTAACTGTACATCCGGATGTGCACAGCAAAATCAATACCACGTTGATATCGTGCCAATGAGGAATGCTCTCTATGGACAGCTGGCTTCCCTCCTGGGCTGATATACCTGTTCGAGTAGCTATGGTACCGGTGGAGGCCAGAATCGAGGCCTAGTCACCAAAACTTCATTCGCCGTCACTGAGAAAGCCTCACGAGATTTGTGTCTTATCACAATAGACCACTTGGCCATAATATTTCCCTAGGCGGGGTACTACTGTACTGCCAATTGTCGGTCGGTCCATGTGGAGCTTGACCGCTCTACCAGTTGGCAAAAGTGCATGGAAGAAGAGGGCAGCGCACACCTCGGCCACCTAGACGACCCAAATCACTTTCACAACTCGAACTCGACAGGAAGTATAACTAGATTATCGGAAGAAAAGGCACAGGTTCCAGTCAAGGCCAGGTCCTCTTGTTTGACCAACCCATGACCTAGCCAGGTATATTGCCAGTAGAACTGTGAGGGTTAGGCGACCACATCCGGGATGATCGACAAAGCTGTGAGCCCTCTGGACGAGAGAGAACGGTCCTCCACATGGGTCGGTCTGATGAGCAATTTGGAACTAACAGTATTTCTCGAGGATGCCAGGAAGGATTGGAGGTGTATGCACGCATCCATGAAAGTGACTTAACCAGTATGTGTCATTCCATCTTTGGGAGTGGCGATGACGTTTTGTGAGACTTCCTAGGCAGACTTTGAAAGTTCTTCCCCTCATGGCCGTCCGCCTCGGACTGCGGAGGATCGGCTCGAAGGCAACAAAGATACAAGGCTCCACACAGGATGACTGGTCTACATTTGTAAGACTTAGACCCAAGGATCTCTCCCCGTATGATAGCAAAACGTGATACGTGAAGAGCTGCAGGAGCGTGGCTAGGTTACAGGTGAGTGCAACTGTGAGAACCGTGTCAAGAACTGCAGGAGCGTGGCTAGGTTACAGGTGAGTGCAACTGTGAGAACCGTGTCAAGAACTGACTACGAACGGAACCAGAACATCCCCTAACAGCAGATAGGCATTTTGAATTTTTGAGACAGGGCAGAAGGCCCAAGTCAGAGCAAAAAACGACAGGTTTCTACTCCTCGATGCACCCTCATGATAGAAACGATCGGTTTCGAAACAATTTGATTTCGAATAATAGGGCAGCTCTGCAAGCACTCTTGTAGAAACTGATGTCACGCGGGGCATAGTCGCTCGCATTTCAAAATGCCCTTGTAAATCATCTGGTCACTTGACTATTCGGGCTTGCTGATCTCTATATTTACTCATTCCTGGTAAGACTCCTTTGCACTCCTGTTATTGTGATTAAGTCCTTTCATAGCAATGCATGATGGAGAGTCTGAGTCCGATGGATTCAAGACACTTGGCTGTTCAGATTCCCTCATTTCTGTATCGTTTCCTTTCTGTTTTGATATGTCGCTCTCCTTGCCGTTATTGATTCGCTCCACAGGTAGCAGCGCGCGGGGAGAGAAGCTCCTATGTCCATCGATCGAACCGACTCGGTCAGATGGTTTCAAGTCACTTGACTTCCCAAAAAATTTGAATAGAAAGGCTTTCTACCCTCTTCTCCAAACATCACAAAATATATTCGCGGCATCGCTCAATATATATCTCTCTAAAGAATGTTGATAGCTCGTCAGCGAGACCATAACCCCGGTCCCCGACCCACGATCATAACAAGACCGTTTTGACGACCCGACTCGGCTCCGGCGTCGACGTGTACGACTTTATAGGGCCAAGTCAATAAACAAACGGATATGAAGCAGATAATCGCGCAAGCCAAACAAAGCAAAGACCATTTTGCAAATCGGGGCCTCGTGTTTCGCGTCCCCTCTGTGACGAAGTTGGGAAGCACACGCCCAATTAACTCAAGTCAGCAAGCATGAAAGAAAGAATGGAAAAACCAAGGTACAAAGTAGAAAGGCGGAAAATTGTGGAAAGATATAGGATACCTTCCAGGCTTCCTAGCTGAGACGAAAACCAGGAGCCGTACCCATGTCTGGTCACGAAAATCCCTCATCTCCGGCGTAGAGAAAATGGAACGACTGGAGATAAATATGGAATAAGAAAAAGAGCGGCCAAAGTCGCAGATCAACAAGGAGTTCTTGTATTCCCAATGTACTTGCACGGGGAGGATGCGTCGTCGGAGGCGGTAGGTACCTGTGCCTCACCGCTTGAATCTCACGACTCCAAGACGAAAAAAATGCAGGAATCCAGAACTTCAAATAAGCATTCCTCGAACAACTTTCGTCTCTCCCGTCTATTCTCGACCGGGAAAGAAAAAGCCACCTGCGACTAACAGGGTATTGTGGTAAGGATATGCTCGGTTCTGCGGACCGACCCGTACGCGTTTACCGCCATCTCGATCTAGCCGCGCGCGGCGCTGTCATCTCCCCCAGATCCGCGAGTATTACTTCTCTGGCTTACAGTGTGGTCCAGGGATCCAGGAATCGAGCGATCGTTCAGATGCTTATGGCGATCCGCCATCTGATTTTGCCATCCTTATAGTGGTTGTGTAGAGAGCGGCTTGTGGCTTTTGCGCAACCGCTCCTGTACTCACGGCTCGGTTCAGTGACCTCACCCGAAGAGATTCTTAAACACCAGCATTCGTAGGATTTGATCTCTCTCTTTTTTTAGCAGCAATTCTTTGTCTCAGCTAGTGATAGCTTAATATCATTCGTTGAAATGTTTCGATGACAATAAATTTGGGATTGTAGACAAGCCATTGGATATCCGAAGTTGGCCCCTTGCTTTGACCCCTCGGCTATATGTCAGGTATCGGAGGTAGTGCTTCCCAAGGCTTAAGTAATATATTGACATAAAACTCTCGTTGGGCTCACTTCTCATATTTCCGTTACAAATCCCTCCTGTTAGACTGTTCAGTAGTCATATACTCTCCCAGCAAATATCCCTTTCATACCCTATGCGATATCGAAAATTTGTCGAAGAGTGACTACCACCCAGATATTTACAGTTTCCAAAAAATCCTCAGAACAAGTTCTAGCCCCTTCTTTACCTTGATGGCAAACCATGTCCACTATCTCCCCGCTTGCAGAATAGGCGAATCGAGGGCTATGCTGCAGATTCCTTGGCAGAGCCCTTCAGTATCAGGCTCAAAGTTTGGCAACTTGATCACTGCGTGATATGTGGCTTCTCTATCTTGGCAAGTACATAATTGGGATCATTTTCACCTTTTTTGACGGCTACCAGGAGGAAGTCTCTCGAGATGATCCTTCCATGAGCAAGATCAAGCCACGAGCAGGAGGAATACAGGGAGCAGATGAAGTAAAATCCGTATCATGTCTTCATAATGCGATCTCAATTCAATAGAACGGGCTCTGGCTGGGCCTGGACGATCTTTGGAGATGCATCCCCGCGCTAGTGAGCGTCAGATTCATAGGTGCTTGCTGCCGTGGAGCTTTCCTCTACCGACAGCGGAACAAAGCCAATTTTCTCGTCGATGAGGGATTGGTGATTCGTGCTCTGAAATGAGTAGTACATAGCAGGAACAACAAAAGCAGAAGGAACTAAACTCCAGGACCAAGGCTCGGATTTTGGACCGCGGGACTTTGTTGTCCAATGTTGAGCGAACTTGACCTGCCTTTCTTCTCCTCGCTCACAGCATGATCATCCGTGCATTTGCAGCTTCTCACCCGACCGTACTAGTCAATTTAGAGCCAGTGAGAGCCGACAGGAAAGCTCTACATGCGGCGGTAATCTTATGGGAGGGATCGGAAGTCCGACAATCATATGTCTGATGAAGAGCTCGGGACCTCGGGTAAGTTCCTCATAATGTCTTCGGAAAGGTCACGAGCATCAACAAAATTTCCGACTTCCAAAACCATCCACGGGAGTGCCGCGATGTATAACCGACGTCCTTTTTTCCAATGAGTTGCAAGGGTTGCTCGAGAGTCACGGAGCCGCCAGGCACATGGATCTTCAAGTATCGGTCTTAAAACTGCTGGGAAAACTTTCATGCTACCGACCGAGACTTCAATATATTAGAGGAACTGCGCGGATCTCGTTTGACCTACTGCAAAGTGTAAGTTCAGCTATGTAGGGTGGACACTCTGGATGGAATTGAGGGAGGGAGCTGAGGGACGTCGCTCTTTTGCATATCATCATCACCTTGGAAGCAGGGTATATGTATATAGATAATGGAAAAGCAGTCACATACGACCACAGACTGAGGAGAACTGGGCATCCCGTCCGCTCTGCCATACATAAGCCTCAGATCGGTAGATTAGTAGTTGGGTGGGTGACCACCAGCGAATACCTACTGTTGTATGTCCTCGTTTCTTTTTTTCTTTTTTTCCCTCTTTTTTTCTTTTCTTGGACGCTCCCAGCATTACATGAGTTCATATGGCTGCGACCAAGTGTTCGAATCCATCATCAAGCCTTTGGACCCTTGGGAAGCCCAGCCGAGGAGCATCTTTCTAGGTATATCCAAGGATGCTCCCTTCAACTTAGCTCTGAAGTCCTGAATCTCACCCATCGAAAGACGACGGTCTGGTGACGGTTGCACAAAAGAGGCCCGAAAACCCTACCATCCGTACTCTTGAAGATTCAACCCACCCTCGACTATTTAATATGTCAAACAACCAAACAACTCATCGAGCGCAATCATGGCAAAGAGAGTATGTACCTGTGGTCCCTCAATAGGATTTCAAATTCCATCCTAATCACAGGATGTATATCAAGATTTCAAACCCTTCAATTCCTCCTGGTCCAAGCAGTCATTTGGAGACCCTGCAATGTGAACGAGAAGAGGCATAGAGGTCGACATACTCCCGGGCTAACAAAGTATCATCCTAGAACGGTTGAACGATGAATTAGCAAGTCTTGCGCTTCAGAATGGTATCTCATACAAGATAACCTGACACTCTGAATTTCAAGGGGACTCAAAATTGCTGCATGTCCTTTGTCCTTGTCGTCGTGTGGACAAGAAACTCTGGGTTGGAACTGTACAGGAGATGATTTGAAAAAGATTATTTGAAAAAGATGATTTGAAAAAGATGATTTGAAAAAGATGATTTGAAAAAGATGATTTGAAAAAGACGATCCGCAAGAAGAAGATTCAAGAACCTCAGAACCTCTCCCACAACTACGATAAAAGAAAGCTTTATAGTTCTTGCCTTCAACATAGTCTGATCTCTTACTGAATCCTGAATATATTAAGAATTCTTTATATTATTATAAACAGGATAGAGGAGGAGTATGGAAACACCGCTGTAACTTGTAACCAGCTCAGAATCATTTCCTTCCTGGATGCTCACTCAAGCTGGAGCTTTGACGTGTTGACTTTATCTACATCGACACAACACGATTATGGATCAAATACCGAGAAAACCTTTGTCTTGATAAGGAGTACTTTTTGCTGTCTTACATGTTATTTTGTGTGAAGTTGTGAAGGTTGGATAGATCGATCTTTGGAGAGGAAGAAGTTGCAGCACTGTCGGTCGTCGGCCCCAAAAAAAGCGCGAAGCGAGCCCTTCTCGAAAAAAGCAAAGGAAAAAGCAAAGGGGAAAAAAAGAAGAAAAAGGAAGAAAAAGGAAGAAAAAGGAAGAAAAAGGAAGAAAAAGGAAGAAAAAGGAAGAAAGAAGAAAGAAAAAGGAAGAAAAAGGAAGAAAAAGGAAGAAAAAGGAAGAAAAAGGAAGAAAAAGGAAGAAAAAGCCGCCCGAAAAAAGGATCCCTACAAAGGAAAAAAAAAGCCAAGTCCCAAAAAAAGAAAAATCCCAAAAAAGAAATTTGTGTTCATTAATCGGGGTGTTCCCCGATTCGCAGATAGTTGCGGCTTCTGTGGATCGAACACAGTGCCTCCAGATAGGACTGTCTGAAGTTGACTTCAGTCTGGCGCTCTCCCAAGTGAGCTAAAGCCGCTTGGTGTTTGTTAGTAGCGAATGCTTATTGAGATCCTTTAGGTGTGTGACATCGAGGCGTTTTGCCGAGGTTGCATTTTCGGTACTCTTTTTTGTTTTTGGCGGGGGGGGGGGAGGGGGGGTGGGGGCGGGGGGTCTCCTGAGGGTTGAAAAGGTTGGCGTTTGGTTATTTGGTGATTGGAACTTTTTTTTTAATATTTAAATGAGAAGAGTTGTTATTCTTAAGTGCGTCAGAATCCAGTATCTACATACCTATCAATTGCCTTTACGCTCTAGGCGGAATTTAGTATCAGGGAGGACGTTAATAGAAGTTGGAAAAAGAATCAGGAGAAATGTAACCGTTCGCCGATAGGTATACTTCAAAAGAAAAAGCTCTGTTAGAAATAACAGGTGACTCAAGGTATGTATACACAGGTAAAAATTATACACCGATCTTAAGAGGGTGAGAAATGAATCCAACCGTTCAACACTCCCAAGATGAGCGTGCAACAAAAGCCATCGTATCACGTGATGCTAATTCTATCACCGTTCAACACTCTCATGACAAGCACCGATGCGATGTGCAACAAAAACCTCCCCTCTTGTATCACATGATGCTAATCAGATCGCCATCAAAAGCAACGTTCAGCATTCTCACGACAAGCGCGAATGCGATGTGCAACAAAACGTCCCTCCCCTCCCACACCACGGGCCTATCTCACTCATATCACGTGATGCTAATCCTATCGTCGTCGAAACCATCTTCAGCACCTCTCATGTCAAGCACTGATGCGATGTGCAACAAAACCCCCCAACTAGTGACACGTGATGCTAATCCCATCGCCATCGAAGCCATCCCATGACAAGCGCCAATGCGATGTGCAACAAAACTTCCCTCCCCCCCTTTTTCCCTCGCCTGCCTCCCCCACCCAACACTTTCTCCTTTCTTCCCCTTTCTTCTACAGCGTAGGAAATCAGGCCTAGTTATAGGAGCAGCAGCTTCTCTTTATGGACCAATAGAACTACCTATAGTAAGAGAAGAATGGAAAAACCTATGTTTGATTTGATTATCATACAGTACATAATTAAAAGTCGTAAGCTGAAGATTTCGTACAATAAGCATAAATTTTTGAATCGAGCTAATTTCCAGGGGTATTTCGTCCGTCATGCCATAACCTTACGGCCTCTAAAACCTTCAAAACATTGGAGCCTGCTAATATTTTGTGAGGAAAGGAGAGGGGCTTCCAATGTCCCCTCCCTGCCGTGTCCGTGCCATGCAGTCTTGCTCCGCTCCGCTTGATTTTCCTTACGGTACGTTTAGGGCCCTGTATTGCCCCTTGTCATCTTTTGCAAAGCACAGCCTTGGAAAAGTATCAAGAAATTATCCCATCCCATTCGCCTCTAGACCCTGAACCGCTGCATAAGAATAGGGAAAGTCGACCAGCCCATCCAGCATCCAATTCAGCGGATCAAAAACCTCATAGTTACTCTCGTTATACCCCACGCTTCCTGCAATCATGCTACTAGACGACAACCCATGATTGGGAGTCACTGCTCCGGCTGCTGCCAAGAGTTGGTTCTGCAGCTGATGTGAAGGAGGCATTAATGTGGAGTCGAGGTGCGTGGAGGATGCTGAGGACTCCGCTGCACTGTCAGGGTTCGTCGGATTTTTCGTCGCTGCTGTGCGGTCGGAATTAGATACACGGTTACATAAGTCAACAGATAGGGGCTTGCACAGACCTTCAAGATTTCCTCTTCCCTGAGCCTGGAACTCTTCTCGCCACCTCCAGGTAGAGTCAAATACTAAACTCATACTCATCCTACATCGTACTTTGAGCTGCAAACTATCATCTATCACAGTCTCCGTTTCCTGGCCATTAGCATTGCTTTGTGCCTGTAAGCTACGGGCTTCCACACGTGCACCATTCCACATTTGTACCATGAGTTCGGCAAGCCTCCACGGGAGGTCATTGCTGATGATGCTCATGCTTCTGATAGCTTGGATAGTGCGATGGAAGAGTTGACGCCCGCGCTCAAATTCAATTTCTCTAGCGAAAAATGAGCTGGTTAATTTGAGCAGCGCAAAGCAGGCGGCCACTATCATCTGCCGTATATAGTTTGTGGCAAAACGGAGGATGCCACCGCTCAGATTATTATCTGGCGAGGGGGTTTCGAGCTCGAAGACGAGATCAAGGAACGCTAGCACTGCCCGCCATAACCCCATCAAGTCGTCCATGTAACCTTGTGTGGTACTGGAGTCGAAGAATGCGGACAGGCGCAGGTGTAGGCCGGCGGCTTGGAGATGAAGGTTGACGATAGGTGATAAGTCCTGCCGCGATAGAATGGAGACTTTGAGTTCGTTGAACTCTCGACGATATACTCTAGTTAACATCGCTCTAAGCTCATCACCTGCCACACCTCGAGGATCACTGGCGTTGCTGTACATCTCTTTTGAGACTTTGTCACAGAAACGTTCAATCTGAAGTCGAGCCTCAAGTTCCGGGGATAATGTAAACGGCCCATCGTCACCCGGCCTGATTGCAAGCGTCCAATCGTATAGAGTCGAAGCAGGTTGGCCATAACCTGTGCCCACACTCTGTGCAACGATATTGCATACTGCCCAAGTCACGACCCTATCATGCAACTGCTCCCTGTTAAGATCCACGGAGACGCGCGAGAAGTCTTGGGTATGACTCGGGCGATGAAGGCCAATGCCTGTCGCCGCTTTCATCATAACACCACTCAGGATGTGTGTGGGATCTGTCGATGTAGTGCTCGTCGGCAAAGGCCAGGTGCAAATCAAGCATAATGCCTTGACTACGTAATGGTTGTTAGGTACCTCCCCAATGGTTGTCCAAAGTAGCCTCGTTACGGGGCCAGAGAGGTTTGTTAGGAGATGTGGATCGAGGGTGTGGCGGCGAGCAGCTACTGTGATGATAGTCCAGAATAAGAGTGGGTGTTGTTGATAGTACACATCGGGTGCCTGTGAGGGGTTGAGAAAGGGGAGGTACGGATGATAGCAACACCAGAACTCATTGAAGAGATGGTTGATAGCCTCTTCTGTCAACCCAACATTCTCAATCTCTCTCACGATTCTCGGCATGTTGTATGATCCGCCTTGTTTAAGGTGTAGGAGAGAGGACACAGCCTCGTCCGATCCCATATATGACTGGTTATCTCTCGAGTACATCCCATTCGCCATGGGCGACTTCATCTCCTCGTCATCCTCTACGATGTACCCTTGAGCCTGCGCTCTTTGTAACTGGTGCTGCAGGCGTTCTATTTGCTTCTCCATCTCGGCATGTTTGCTCCTCTTGCCTACGCGCTTGAAATTTGATTCGATTTTGCATTCGAGCTTCAATCGATTGCATCGTGAGCACGTCGTGAACGGATCCTGGACAACATCGCAGCGCAACTATAATTCCAGAACATCAGCCTCATTGTCATTCCATAATTGCAACATCGTCGCCTCGTCGTCATGTCGAGTCGAGTCGTTCTTTTTATTCTGTTAGCAATGATGACTCACTTTCTGCTGCCGGCACTCATTGCAGGCTCTCTTCACGCCGGGCTGCCTCTTCTTGTTCTCTTCTTCGTCGCCTTCCTCGCCTCCGGTGCCAGGACTGCTTTCGAACTCAGCACCGTTGCGCTTCCTCTTGTAGCTGCCACCTGCTGTGCCAGGCCTTGCGCTCGTTGTGGGACTTGCCGCCCCACCACTCACATGTACGCCTTCCATGCGCGCGCATGTATGGGTTGGGGCCGTTGGAAATCGTCTATCAGTGAGCCCTGGCTAACACCGGCAAAGCTGTTTGTGTCGCGGTCCAGGACTCCCGCGATATCGGGATCAACAATCAGTGGGAGCGACGCCTACGGTAGAGGGGTTGAGAAGTGCGGAGGCTCTCGCATTTTGCCTCCCCATACAGGACTCCATAGCATTTCTCACGGCAGGGCGCCAGGCCGGAAAAGGCATGTTAGACGAGCATAGCATAACGGCTGGCCTGGGGAACTTTTTTCTCTTACCTAAAACGCTCCTCTTCCTTGCGTGGCACTCCTTTTAGCCATCGAAGCACGGATAGGGCGTGGTTATAGCTATCAAAAACTATCGCCATCTCTTGTTGTTCAACTCATCCGTCGTGAAAGGATGGCCTCGAAGTCGAAGCGGGAGTTGATCCAAGGACCCCTGCGTCCTCCTAGACCGACCCCTCTGAGTCTGTCCTATTCTCAACCACCAGCATCGAAGAGCGAGGTATCCGTGAGAAATAAGGAGGCGAGCGTTCCAGGTGAGATGACATTTCTTGGCTGTTCCATGCCAGATTCATATTAAGTAAAAAAAAAAAAACAGTGGTCGAATTTTCATCTCGAGCTGTCCCCCAGCCTTTTCTTGACCCATCGATCATCCAGCGTCGAATCCAAGCCGCAAAGCAGCAAGAGATTGATCATGAGAGAAGATCCAAGCTGGGAGGATCATCCTCGTCTTCTCAACGTCTCTGAAGAAGCATGAGACTCCCCGCATCACGCTCTCTCCGTTATCACATGATACGCGGAACTGCACTGCGGGGTTACAAGGGGTCCTGCTCTTCCCCCTTTCCCAGACTCGGCTTCTTTCGATGCCATAAACACGTTCATTGCTCATGAAGATGAAGATCTTCCGCGTCTCATGATATTATGGCCCCTGCAGATTTACACCTGGCCATCACCGGACAGCCTGAATCATGTCTCTACCCCGCATGCCGACTTGCATTTATCCATACCTACCTTGGGTATAGTCTAGAGTGTTCCGGTTCCTTGTGATCTTCTTGTGATCTTCCGGAGTTGAGGGCTCCAATGGGGAACTGTTGCTGTAGATCAGAGGGTATTGACCCGGGCTTCATCATATCATATACATGAAGCTACATACATGAAAGTATGAAGGCGTGTGTTGTCCGTCTATGCACTGCGTTGCCAGGATGCCGCATGAAGTACCTACCTTGGTGGAATGCCTTTTCCCGGATAAGCCAGGCTTAACCGCAACGTTGAGACCCCTAGCATCTGACCGTTTGTTTATGTCTCGCTTTAGACAATCAGATGAACCCACGGTCCTTGTCCTCATGATTCAATAATTGAGTGGCTTTCAGGGCAGATAATAAGGATAGGCAGGGTTAGAGTACTCGTCTTGCAATAATGATAGAAAGAGAAAGATTCAGCTATGCATGAATCGTAAAGCCCGGAACTTTCTTTTGATGTGCCATTCTCCAGTGATATGAGTGTTGTCAAATTACGGTGTATAAGGTAGATAAGTCCCGAGTCGTGGCACCACCGGACCTCGGTAGCAGTTCTGGGAATTTCCCGCGTCGCACAGAGTAAACACTTCGAGGCGTGCGCCGGTTGAAGAAGAGGTAGGTCCTCCGTACCATTCATGTGATGATACCCCTGGAGTACAGCTTGTGGCGTCTCCCAACTCGGGTCTCGTGGTATCAGATTCGATTCAACGATTGCCAATTGCTGCTGTCAGCGGAGTTACCTAGGCCACGGGCCTGGCATTTGAGTGGGCCAGCGCACCGTCCCTGACCAGACCCCTCCTTCTGGAGATTCAAGGAAGCTCTAAAAGAGTCTAAAGCGTCTACTAAGGAAAGGCTGAACGGTACCTCGCAAGGCGGGGAGCCCACAACTCCGCAGATAGCGGCCATGCGACATGTATTGCCTGCAGCCCGGCCCGACCTGACCCCAGAGCAGCAGCCATTGTTGGGGTCGAAGAGTCAGACCATCTCTATTGGCAGGCATCGACACCCCAGCGGCATTGCTTCTTTGGCAGGGAAAAAGGAAGAGGGCGGTGTCTTTTCTTTGACTCTATATAAATGGGCAGACTGCCCTGCCAGCGCAGAGAGACCGTGAATAATCCTGGATATAGCTGATTTCAACCTTCGTGCTCGCCTTCTTTATAAGCATACAAGCATACTGTTTTGCACACTAGCAACCATGATGTTCACTAAAGTTATGATCATTGCAGCAGCTTGTCTGCCGGCAGTTCAAGCGAAACCTTTGTAAGAGGCTTCCTGAGTGCGACGCTTGCTTTTCTACCTGCTGACCTGTACAAGGCTACGACGACAAGGCATAAGCTTCGATTACAACTACGATAAAGTTCGCGGCGTGAACCTTGGGTATATCTTATTTTTTCTTCTTTTCCTTGAATATTTTCTTCTATAATTTACAATTGATAGGTTTCTTTCATTTGTTTATTTCTCATTCCCCCAGATACCTTTTTTATTTTCCTTCCTCACTATCTACCTTTTCTTAGAGATCTTAACCGAGCAACCCCTGCCCTGAAGCTCACTGGGCTGGGGATGTGATCCATGACGCTAACTCCTCGTGTAAAGAGGTTGGTTCGTCTTAGAGCCATGGATCACTCCATCACTCTTTGCTCCCTGGGCGAACGGTGGTGGAGTGGTCGACGAATATACCTTCACCCAAGCTTTAGGTCCAACGGCGGCCCAGAATCAGTTGGAAGCGCACTGGAATAACTGGATCACGCAAGATGATTTCAACGAGATTGCTTCGATGGGTTTGAACCATGTGCGAATTCCCATCGGTTATTGGGCCATCAACCCTCTCCCTGGGGATCCTTACGTTCAGGGACAATTACCAATCCTTGATAATGCCATTGGCTGGGCTAGAAGCGCAGGCTTGAAAGTCATGATTGATTTACATGGAGGTGGGCTCTCTTTCGGCACTGATTGATTCGAGTTCCCTATCTGACATAATGTGACACTGACAGCCCCCGGATCCCAAAACGGGTTCGACAATTCAGGACGCTACGGACCAATCGATTGGCAACAAGGCGACACCACATCTGAAACATTGACCGCTATCCAGAATCTGGCATACCGCTACGCGGGGGACACGGACGTGGTCACTGCAATTGAACTTTTGAACGAGCCGGCAAACTGGGCCATTGATATGGCCGCGTTGAAGCAGTTCTACTACGATGGGTGGGGCAATGTCCGCAACGCCAATGCCTACACCGCTGTGACCATCCACGACGCATTCGAGGATGTTGTTTCTTACTGGAATGGTTTCATGAATACACAAGCCGGGGTGAACGATGTCATTCTCGACACACACATCTACCAGATCTTCACCGATGACGATGTTGCCATGAAACCCTGCGACCATGTGCAAGCTGCCTGCAGCCAGGCATCCAATCTTGCCAGCACGGACAAATGGACAATAGTTGGGGAGTGGACGGGTGCGCAGACCGATTGCGCGAAGTGGCTGAACGGCCTTGGCAAAGGGGCACGATATGACGGGACGCTCTCTGGGAGCACGGGCTACTACGGAGATTGCCAAACCAAGTACGAAGGGACGGTCGATGGCCTACTGGACGTCGACAAGACGAACCTGGAATACTTTGTCGAGGCACAGATGGACGCCTACGAAGCGCACTCGGGCTGGATCTTCTGGGCATGGAAGACGGAGAGCGCGCCCGAATGGCATTTCCAGAACCTGACGCGCGCCGGACTGATTCCCCAGCCTCTAACCTCGAGGAAGCATCCGGGCCAATGCCAGACGTCCTCGTGCATGATCCCAGGGAATTAGAGGTCCCGAGGGACCGCGAGGGGGACCTTCGAGGCTTCGGGGAGGAGTTGGGGGGGGATGACTGTATAAGCCCTAAGGCAGAGTGGGGGCGGGTATAGGACCTAGGTCTGTCCATCCACATTCCACCCTTCACGCATGGAGTATAGCGCATGCCCGTCGACGGATTTATGAGATATACTCCGGGCAGATTTGTAAGGGAGATCCGCCGATTCGAACCCGGCTGTGGTCCACTCGGCAAGTGGATGAGGGAGCGAAGGAGCGAGGGCGCGAGGGGAGGAGACGGCTGGGGAGAGACAGCGGGATGCGGGAGGAATGGAGAAGAGAGGGGAACGGGAGGGGGGAGAGAATGGGGAAGATGGAGAGGAAGGAGGAGGAGAAACAATTGCCGAGGACATGACAGCTGAGCGAGGACGAGACCAGTGTTGACCAGTCTGACCAGAGGGCGGGCGGGTGATGATTTGGCCGAAGACCGCGGAAGGAGAAGCGAAGGAAGGCCGACAGACAGACCCGACTCCCGGGGTCATTACCCGAAGCTGCAGGACCCCAGAGAGACAAGTCCACCCAGACCGTTGGAGCTGCATGGCCGTGCTCCATTACCGTGCTGCGCGGGGCTCCAGACGCCTGCCCGCTTCCGGTTAAGCGCGCTTCCAACGTCGCTTCACATTGCGGAGGGTCCACGACCTGGGATGAACCCACGAAACTACTCTCGACTACTCTGCCGGAAATTCCCAGTCCCAGGCCCATCGCCCGCCAGTCTCTGCCAGTGGAGCTCTGGCCGCCAACGATAAGAATGGCCATCTTTCCGCCGTCTGCTCCCCCTTTCTGCCCACCAACCAACTATCGTCCTTCGCCCCCGTCGTCGTCCCTGTTCTCGCCCTTTTTGCCGTCGTCCTCTTCCTCGCCTTCGCCCTCCTGAAGTCTCTGTTTTCCAGCGCACGCAAAGCATACATCCACTACCCCGCCCCAAGCTCAGGCTCAAGCTCAAGCTCAAGGCCCAGCGCAGGCGCAGACCAAGGCCACGGCCTCACCCTCATCATCATGTCTTCGACGACCCCGACCGTGAGTCTTGAAAAAGACCTTTCCACCCCCACCACAATCCATCTCCTCGTCAACAACCAGCCCCACCAAACCTCCTCGACCTTCCCCGTTCACAACCCTGCCACTGGCGACTTTGTCCACCACTTCGGCTCCGCCGCCATCGATGATGCAGATGCCGCCCTTGCTGCCGCACACAAGGCCTTTCCTGCATGGCGGGATACAAAGCCTATAAAGAGACGCAACATCTTGCTCAAGGCCGCAGAGCTGATGGAGGTTCGTCGCGACGAGCTGGCGGGGTACATGATGTCGGAAACAGGTGCATCCACAGCGTGGGCGAACTTCAACTTGGGGCTCGCCTCCGAAATCCTGCGAGATGCGGCGGCGCGGATCAGTAGTATACAAGGGAGTATTCCTACCCCCGAAGGGGAAGGCATCAGTGGTATGATTTGCAAAGAACCCTATGGAGTGATCCTCGCTATTGCTCCTTGGAATGCACCTTTCATCTTGGGTATGCGATCGATTGTCTACCCGCTAGCTGCGGGCAATACCGCGCTTTTAAAGGCGTCCGAACTTGCACCCGCATGCTCGCATGCGCTCGTAAGAATTTTCCATGATGCTGGTCTTCCGGATGGTGTCCTGAATCTCCTGGCTCACAAGCCAGCTGATGCTGCGGAGGTTACAAAACATTTGATCGATTCTCCCATTGTTAAGAAAATCAACTTCACGGGCTCCACAAATGTAGGTAGGATCATTGGCGAACTGGCAGGGAGAAATCTCAAGCCCGTACTTCTGGAGCTGGGTGGTAAGAACCCCGCTATCATCTGGGAGGACGCCGATTTGGAACTCGCTGCAAAGGAATGTGCGGTCGGCGCATTCCTAAACAGTGGACAGATCTGTATGTCTACGGACCGCCTCCTTGTTCATGAGAAGGTGGTCGATGAATTCGAGAAGCTCTTCAAGGCTGCTGTTGCGGCCTTTGCGCCAGAGGACAAGGAACCAGGGGTTCTGATTAATAAACAAAGCGTGGAAAAGACCAAGCGGATCTTGAGAGATGCGGTCAGCAAGGGAGCGACGATAATCTACGGCGACATAGAAAGTGGGGTCGATGCTAAGATGAGACCCGTTGTGGTGAAAGGCACGACCAGGGAGATGGATCTCTACCACCAGGAGACCTTTGGACCAACGGTTAGTATAATCGTGATCAAGAGCGAGGAGGAGGCGGTGGAGCTGGCGAATGATACGGAGTACGGCTTGACTTCGAGTGTTTTCACAGAAGATTTGAGAAGGGCATTGAGATTCGCGAAAAACATTGAGAGTGGTGCAGTTCATATTAATGGCATGACGGTACATGACGAGACGGCGTTGCCGCATGGTGGTAAGTCCCATCCATCCCTTTCTGCAGCCCTTGTATCAAAGAGATATGCTAATATATGACGTGAAGGCATGAAGGGGAGCGGTTACGGGAGATTCGGTTCAGTTGGACTCGAGGAATGGCTTCGACTGAAAACTATTACATATAGGGATTAAAATCAAAATGTAAACAGGTAGCATTTAAATGGAATGCGAATCCTATTCCGATTATATGACTACAAAAGCCACGCACTGTGATGTCTTCCATTCCTCTTTGTAGGTATGAATCGGTTACCACGTGACGAGCTCTGGAAACTTGTAGCATCGTTGCCCTTTCCTCAATCCCTGTATCCCTTTCTGACTCTTCTACAATAAGTTCTCTTTTGCGAGTTGATTCACCCGTCTTCTTTTCACAAGTACTATAAATGAAGCATCAATTCGGAACATTCGATTTGAAAATTTAAGGCAAGGAAGTGCAACGGCTTCCTAGACAACGGGACAAACTGTAGATAGAGAGGTCCAAGACTTGGGATGGCTTTTCGGTGGACATCGTAGGCACAGTAGATATGTTCGTGGTATGGGTTACAGAAGGCCTACCGAAAGGTACCTACACAGGTTTAAGGTATACAAGTACTGTAGGAAATGTAGGGCTGCTTAGTCAGCAGCTGCAATGATAAGAGCATAAAGGGAGAAGGAAGAAGAGATGTTACGGCGACCGTCAAAGCTACCTACTGTTAAATTATTAGCATGTTTCCTAGATATACAAACCGAGGGCAAGAGTATTCGGTCTCGCCGTCATTTAGGTCTTGCGCACTTAGTTGTGATTGGGGCAGAAGTGATAAAATTAGATTCAAGTCCCGCTTTGGGTTTTGCCTTGCTCATGTTTAGCGTATTATGCTATTCGCCTCGACCACGGGGATAGACACTACTGGATCCGATCACATTTGGACAGACTCTACCTACTAGAAAATTTTCCCCAACTACCTCCTTGGTGAACTTCACTAATTTGAAACACTCAATTCTCCGGTGAAAATTTCTCCTTCATCTCAAAAGCGGTAGCTTCTTCCACCAACAAGCAGTTCGACTCTAAAATCCGCCACCAGAATGTCTCGCAATCTTACTTCCGATAGCTGGACATTAAAGTCGGCATGTTAATGGATCCTAGGACGTGTTGAGTCGGCCACTTTTTATCTTCTCGAATTCAATTACCGAAAAGTTATCGCGGAAGCAAAAGAATGCAAGCCGGTGATCGGACGTCTACGGTCACGTGAATAAGTATATTTGTTGCATGTCGAGAGCCGCACCAAGCTCGAATTGTACTTCGCCGCAGCCCAGGGATGGTTAGTTGGCCAGGAGCACTATCCTCCTTTAGGCAAGGCGCCACGCTAGGAAAACCTCCCTACAACTTCATGAACCCCAGATTTATATTTATATTTATATAGCCCAACGCTTAGTGGTGTGGGGATCCCGTTTGCAACTCAGTACAACAACAATGGCAAGGGCACATTGATTTTTCACACTCGCGCTCAGCTCTTACTACACTACTACAGTTCCAGTATCCAAATCCAGAGCATTGCAGCATGCAATGCTGCAATACTGCACTACTGCAATGTCAGAATCCTAGGTTTTGCTTCACTAGCTCACAACAGCATCTCCGCACAGTTCCTATCCCACCACAAGCCTCGGGGTAAAGTCTGGCAGATTGCTTTTACTGGATGAGGCATTGAGGTAGGAAAGTAAAGGAAGGGAACGTTACCTCTCAGCCCACATGGCACTGCTGGCTCTGCATGAGTCGATCCCGACGGTCGAACCCGCGAGCCTCGCATCTCAGGTCGTGGATATGTTCGAGGTGGGTGACTTGGACTCTTCTCTGATAGAATGACGCACCGAGCGGAGTACCTCGGAAAGTTGAGGCTAGGACAGTTTGCTTAGCCCGGAATTCGATCTCCTTCGAGAACGAAAATGCCTAGACAGAGCCGCTTCCAAGAAGGCATAACACATACCCCTGGATATCACAAGGTGGTACCACTACCTTACTCAGCCCTGCTTCTATCACTGGGCAACATGAGCGTTACATTGAAGTGCGTGAAATAACAAGGGTGTTGAGTGGCACCTCGATTTCAAATTTTCCATTGTCGATCGACTGCATTTTCAGGAGCCGCTCGGCCCGCTCTGGCCGAAATATGTTCCCGCAGGTGTCCTTCGGTGAAAGTAGGCCATGGATGTCACAAATGCCAGCACTTTATCATGTCTTTCTGCATCTAATCTGCTATTTTACGAGTCTTTGGATAGTCAACATGCCAATCAAAAGATGCCACAAATGCGCATGCCGCCACCGCGTCTGCGGTCCCTCCCAGCTACTGCCGTGTATAACAGGACAGCCTATTCTACAGTTTTCATCAGGCTTTTCTGGAGACTAGGAATTTGTTACGAGGTCCTAGGAATTACCCTAGACACAGCATAAGACTACGAGCTTAATCCAACTGAACACAATGAGCGACACGAGTGACACGAGCGCGCCCGATGCCAATCGAGGGTTGAGAAAGAAACTCAGAGAGCAAACGAGGAAAGTTATACGACTCCTCCCTCGTTTGGAGAATGGGAATCATGATTCTGAAAACGACGTCATGAGATCAATGGTTGAACGTTGCGAGAAGAAGCGTCTCTTCGTTTGCTGTGATGGTACATGGCAGAATGCCTCAGGATCCGTCGCACCTCTCACAAACGTGGCAAAGCTCGCCCGGGCCGTTTATCGGTTGGGTGAAGACCATTTTCAAGTCCCCGAAGGAGACCATAATATCGATACCGACTGGGGTTCAGGAGCAGAGCATGATCGGTATGGTGTTGTGCGTCAAATAGTATATTACTCAAGCGGAGTCGGGGCTGCGTCGTCCTTATGGAGCGACAGCAGCTTTGCAGGAGCTACAGGGAAGGGCAAGTTACCTCCATTCTAGTCTACCCCCTCCCCCCCAAACACCCCCAACACAACCCAAAAGAAAATACTTAAATATGTATATTGACAGCAAGACAGGACTGACCAAAAACATGCTCGATGCTTATTGTTTTATCTGCAACAACTACAACTTCCTCTCTCTCCAGGACGAGATCATTCTTGTTGGATTCTCGCGAGGCGCTTTCACTGTTCGATGTCTGGCACATTTCATCAGTGCATTTGGTCTACTTCGACGAAAGGGTCTCGTATTTCTTCGAAAGGTTTACCGGTCATGGAAGGAGGGAGAGGGCATTATAAACCCTAAGCTCTTAGACGCACTACACCAGTTATATTACCCAGTCAGAATCAAGGTGCTCGCCGAATGGGACACAGTAAGTGCGATGGGGTGTAGAAACAAATTCTCATTTGTCAATAGTAGCGTCCCAGAGAAAGTCGATCACGCCTTCCTTGCGCTGTCTCTCCATGAGAAAAGGAAAAGTTTCCAACCAGAATTGTGGAAGACTACAGCTGGCAAATATACAACGGTCGAGCAGTGTGCCTTCACCGGTTGCCACTCAGACATCGGTGGTGGAAACCGTGATCCCGGCCTCTCCACGGTAGCCCTGCTCTGGATGGTTTCAAAAATCAGGCGCGCAAGCTCGGCCAAATTTGACGACGCAACTTTACTTCAGTTCCTGACGCCGCTTCAAGAAAAATCGCTGAGGCCTTGGGGAAAACCGCCAATGAGGCTCTGGAATCTTGCATCCACAAAAGGTACGTGAAAATCGAGTCTATGTTACGGCTACAAGACTTTCAATTAACAGAAAGAAGGACTAGTAACCGAGTCGCGCGTAGGATTGTGGGCGATACCGCACTATCTCTTCTTTGGATTTCTTGATGGGAAACGGGATCGCTTCATCGACCAGAACGCTCAGCCTCAACAGGGAAGTCAGTCAGCCGACGGGGAAAAACCACGGCAGCTGCTGGAGCAATTGCAAAGGGACTTAGAAAACCAGCAGCAGCATAAGAATGATGTACAGCAACAGACTCAGAGGGACGAACAGCAGCAGACTCCGGAGGACGAAGAGGGAAGCGAGGCAGGGACCCAGGAAGGGGATGAGGAAACAGACTTACAGCAGCAGATAGAGGAACTGGAGCAACAGTTAGAGCAACGACGACAGCAACCGCGTCAGCAAGGACAACAACAACAAAACACACAAGGTCAACAGTTGATTCCTTTAGAACCGTCACTTGCACTAAAGTTACACCAACACCAACAAATGCTGGACGGCCGACAGCGGACACTGACACAACAACAGCAAGAGGAGCAGCTAGAGGGGGGGGTGGAAGAGCAGCTGGAGAGGCAGCAAGAAGACATGGAACAGCTGGAAGAGCAGGTGAAAGAGCTACGAACGCAACTGGAAGAGCAGCAACAACGATTAGATGTACAATTTGAAGGGCTTGAGGAAAATCGGTCAGTGGAAAAAAGACAGCTGTTGAGAGAACTACTATACAGACAGCGGCAGCGGGTGGGACAACAACGAGAGCTGTTACGACAACAACTAAAGGTCCTAAAGCTACAAAGGAAGCAACTCAGCCAAGCTGAGGGCAGTGAAGGGGAAGGGCCGCGCATAGTCGAGGAATATTGGCGGCTGAAGCAAGACCAATGGCAACTTGAAGATGAAGATAATAACACTGTACGCCTGAAGATCCACTTCACGGTCCGCCTGCTGCTCAAAGATAGCATTATGGAGAACCCGAGGTTGGACCCGGGGCTGAAGTGTGGGTTTTTCCGAAAATACGAACCCCGCGATAAAGATGATCCTCAGATGAGGAATTCATGGGGTCGTGTGGGGCACGCCGAAGAACAGTTATTCATGGAGGATACAATCAATTCTTTCGAGAAGGGTTTCATAGACGAATGGAGCCGGGTGGCCAGGTATTTGCGGAGTGTAGAAGCGAATGAGGGCGATTTGGAGCAGGGCGATCCGGACCAGGGCGATTTGGACGAGGACTGGGTGGGGATTATTAAAGCTCTTCGTGAGTTAGGTTGGGGTGATTATGGCGGAGGTTGTGCGGAGGGTGAATCGCTTGAGCATCTCATTAGACAGGAATTTGAGACATTAGGAACATAAGGGGAGGATATACTAGGAGGATAGGAAGGCGAGCGTCCTTAATCCAGTCGTTTATTTACTTCCCTTGAGTTGCTCGGTAGTACCTACCTACTTAGAGAGGACTACTAACGGGGAATAAGTCCTGGCCCGACGACCTACCGGGGTCAGACTTGCCATCCTTTAGTATCGAATATCGATAGAGTCTGCTTGCTTATATGTCGCTCGATATCAAAGGAAATACCAGAGGAACTCAAGGTTTAAACCTCTATTTTCCAAAGAGTTTCGTTTTGCAAGTCGGCTTCTATACGTCTGCGCGTCCTCCTGCCTAGAAATAGTCAAGTCTTAAGACAGACATCACATGTTGCGCTATAAGTTAAGTATTCTTGACTTAAAGACTTTTTAGATCGAGTTGTCAGTCTGGTCGGCCGGCCACGACGACTAGAATGTCGAAGGCTAGAGGAACAGCGGGGATAAATCAATCATTCTCTCCTATTGCAATATAGGGATTTCGATTCGCTATGGAGCGCTTTGAGTTTCTTTCTTTCTTTCTATGACTGGCATGGCACAGGTTGTGTCTACTAAAATGTAGGTAGGATAGGTGGTGCTTTGCTTTCTCTTTCTTTCTTTCTTTCTCTGTGACCTATAACAACAGTTAGTGATCCGCTCTATCGAAGAATAATCCCAGATTAACCAATCAATCAATCACTATCCCATAACAATACATTACTAGGCAAAGAAATCATAGCTGGACTTCCCCAACAATTCATCTTCCAATATCTCAGGTCCAGAAAAGAATATCTACATAGCTAGATAGATTGCACTCAGTGCCAATTCTAGCAGTTCTGCATAGGTAGGATGGGGAAAAGGGGGAAGGGCTAGGGAAATGGAATTAACGAGACGTGGTTTTAGGGATTGGAAGATGGGATGGATGATATATGGATATCGAAGTTAATCAATTTTCACATCTTCCGAGAGAGAGCCTTTTTGCTGCTCTATCGAGAAGAGTACGTCTATAAGCACATTTACTTAAGCTGGTTGAGTTCAAGGAAGTTTATGGATCATAAGGTAGCTCTATAATCTGTTTTATACATCCCGTTGCTTTACCATCACGTCGTGAAATCATCAATCCATCTACCTATCTATCAATTCCCCCACTCGATTACACCATCCCCACGGCTTTCCTCAACCTCCTAACCAACTCCCTCGCCATCGCGTTCCTGCCCTCCTTCGTCCTCTGCACCGCATCCTTATTCTCCTGCGCTCTTCTCAAGAGGTATTTCATGCACTCGCCCGTCGTGCCCCAGACCAGATACTTGTACGCCTGCGGTCGGTATACCTGCGTCTTCTCCCCTTCCGTCACCTTGCCCGCTTGGACCAGCTCGCAGCTAACATCGTCTGCCATGCCTTGGAGCTGCGCGTAGACCAGGTTGATCTGCGGCTCGCCTTTCGCGGCCTGCGCGCTGCGGATGGCTTGGATCTTTCGGACCGAGTTCTGGTTGTGCCCCGCGAGGACCACGTTGACGGATGGGAATTCTTGGTCGGTTTCTGAGGCTGCCGGCTGAAGGATGGGGCCGTAGGACCGAAGGGCTAGGCTCTCGGCGATGCTATCGTATGCCCGGTCGGTATCGGCTTTCGTGTCGTGGATCAGATGTCGTGGATCAGAGCCAAGGTATGCGCCGCGGACAAGCTTAACGCCGAGCGTAAATCCTTCCTGGCGAGCAGCTGCCAGATGGGATGCTAGTACTGAGGGTACGGCTTTGAGATATGCTTGATAGGTCCCATAGATAACAGCCTTTCCCGGCTCCTGTTTATTGTATCTCCGCATATATTCGAGGGTCCATGCATCGACTCCAGGCTGTAGGGCACTTTGTTCTGCGTCAAAGAGTAACCGGACTCCGCGAGAAACAGCGAGATCGCAAATAGAATCAATCGCATCTTTAAGTGCAGGTGAGGGATCTTGCTGGTGCGTAAGAGCGTATAGAGCCTGGCTACCGGCCCCCGTGAATTTCAAAGCCACGAAATCATCAGGAGTGGCTAATTTGACGGTCTCCAAAGTGCCTTTTGCCCAAGGGAGGATCTCATTCTGTAAGGCAGCCTCTGCAGCCTCTGATTCTCCACGAGAGGCCAAGTCCTTTTGCTGTTTTTCGTCTAGAGAAACCTCCCGTGCATAACCCAGTATAACACCCTTGTAACCAATGTTCTTTAACTCATCTACTGTCCGCTTGACTTCCGCGGCATTCTCCCCAGCGCAGAACTGTTGGTAGAAGGTCTTTTTGAGAAAGAATCGAAGGACTGCGTTCGCGTCGGGGGAGAGTATGGATGATTTGGAATGTGCGAGTGTGGACATAACAGCAAGAGAGGGTCCGAGGAGGATCTGAAAAGCCCTTAGCTTTTGCTCGAAGCTGCTAATGAAAGTGGACTTACTGTAGAAGAGGATATGGAAAGAATGGCTAGTGACCTGATTATTGAACCAAGAGGGAGAACTGCAAGAGGAGGAGACTTCGGCTTTGACGGAGGGGCAGGCGCAAGTACTGTGGAATCTGGCAAAGAATATTTGCCTGGAGAAGCATAATTGTGGACATTTCGAGATGATGTCTGACAGGTAATGCATCTAGTAGAAGGAAGAAATGCCTTTTCGCACCGAAGGAGCATGGCTATCTTTGTTGGCCCCGCCATCGCAATGACGATCGTCTCGCCTTGCAATGGATAAGGTATTGCTTGGAGAAGCAGATGCAGATCAGCTGGTCCCGATAAATCTTCAATGAGTGGAATGATGATATTGAATTTCGATATTACTATCAATGAGAAGCAACTTTATTACTTCGGCGTGAAGTCCTCACGTCAATGAGGGGCGCTGTTGATGTTGTCTTCCCGCATCGCCTCAGGGTCGAGCCTTATCAGCTTGAACCGATTGAAGCCGGTCGCCATCGCCCCACATATTTAGGACAACCATTGAACCATCAGCCTTCTTCGAGCTGGTTGGTAGGAGTTGGTGGGGAATGTAGGCACAGAACCTTCTTGTCGTTCCATGGTCTTCATGAGCTTCCGCTTTGCGGTAGTTCGACTGTTCGGCGTCCTGTTCGTTGAATAAAATCCACATATCCTGGTTTTCTTCCTCGCGCCGCCCCCACAGCATCTTGTGCCAACCCGTATATCACGCCGATAGCCAATCCAGTCTTCGCCGTTCTCGCAGCCGTGGTTACAGGGAATCGATCTGTAGTGGTTCACTCTATCAGTCTGTGGAAGGGTCTTGAGAATAGGATGGGATGCGCGTACTCCACAAGCTGAACGCGCCAGCTACCGACAAGCTTGCTATGACGGTGTTGATGAAATCTTTCGTGCCTCTGTAGCGATCAAACATATCCTCGATGTAGAAGAAGCCGGCCGTCCACACGCTGACCTTGGCTCCCATCTTGAAGCCTTCCTTGACACCGCCGAATGCCATGTGGTAATTCTTACTCTTGTGGTACAGGTACCATCCTGTCGGCGACGTCGGTAATCTATGAGCATTCTCCGCCCGGAATCGTAGGCCAGCTACCTGACTGCCGTGAGAAAGACCTAGGCTCATGCCAACCAGGAATGATAGAGATGTCGCTACAGGGAGACGCACCCCGAAGGGCATGGAGAAGCGGGCGTCGGTCTTCAGCAGCTGCAGCTGTTCTTCTTTCCTCTCGGCCTTCTGTGCCATCTCTGGATCCTCTGTTTCGGCCATGGTGAGCTCAATTCAAGTTGTAGGAAGGTCGTTGAAGTTATGCGCTGCTGAGGCGAACGCTGGAATACCTAAGCCCTGCGAGGTCACCTGACATCGAGTGACTTTCGTGATACCCGGTTCTGTCCTCAGGCACCGAATTAACCTCGCCCCGAGTCGAAAGCCTGATATCAGATCTCCCCCCCCCCCCCATCCAATTCCCCATTCCAACAGCAGTGTCGAAATTATAAATCCTCGCGATGGTGAGAATGCGTATCCCTGACTCAGAGCTGCATGCAATACTGACCCGCCCCCTTCAGGCAAAAGACGACGACGTCAAAGCCACAGCCTGGACCCTGCGCTTCAAGCACGGCAAGCACACGATCCTCCTGTTCGCAGAACCCCTCACACCTATATCCACGATTAAAACCGAGCTCCTCACCACCTTGAAAGAGCGTTACCCCGATGGTCTGCCGACCAGCACTGCGGATGCACCGCTCCCGATCCCAGACTCTATTAACGAGGTGCTGCTCGGGGTGCCGATAGATGTGTACGAACCGAGCAAAGGATGGGTGGAGATGGGCACAGTGGGGAGCACTAAGGATTGTCCGAAAAGCCTGGGCTTGAAGGATAATAGTGTGATTGCGTTTGCGTTTATTGAGGGGGATGAGGGGGAGGAGAAGGTGCAGTTCCATGTGGAGTGGAGTAGTTATGAAGACCAATATCCAGAGGATATAGGCGAGGACGAGGAATAGGATTGCGATGGGGAGTAAGGGACGGCGTTTCGGATCTGGAGGGTATTTATGTTGGGCGCTTGATTTCCGGTTACTGGAGCATGGTGGAAAGGTTATCGGCAAGATGGTGAGGTCCATTTCATGCGACCCTGCCGCTGGAAATTATATCCAGAGGATGGTTTCCCAGCTATAAGAAAAGTTAATTCTGAAGTATAGAAGGATTTACTCCTAATACTATCGATTTCTCGGGCCAAGTTTCACTTCCCCTTTCTTCTTCCTCTTCTCTTGTTGGATATCAAATGATACAGGAGTTTACTACTTAATCCCGCCGCATATTCCCAACTTACTTACTTCCTGAAGAAGAATAAGGGGTTAGAACTTTGTTATAGGATGTTCTATATCCAATCTTGAAACCCCATACCACTAAGCAACTGCCTAGGCAGATAGGAGCCTCGTCAAGCGGCGTCTGGCTTCCAAAAGTTTCATCCGTACAACTTCTATCAAGCACTGATCCCAAACCAAGTCTTTTATCTTTATCATCTCATCTCATTATTCCTTATTTAGACACTACCTATTAACAGGAGACACAAAGCCAAAATCACGCGCGGAAAGCTCCCAATCCCAACCTCACTTCCCGAACATTTTCAACTCCCAGTACCTCAGCGGCGGATACACGATCCCCGCCCACGCAAACCCGACAAAGTTACCCATATCCCCGCCTTCCGCACCTACCAGCCTTGCAATCGGGCCCGTGAAGTAGTACTGCGCCATGCAAAGCACGGCGCCCGCCCAGCCGACGCAGAAGGCTGTCAGGGCCGCGAGGCCGTGTGGGAGTTTGTCGCGGCGGTTCCAATCGCTCCAGATGAAGGGCGGGTTCATACTGCGGCGGAACAGCAGGTGCTCCTCGAGGGTGATGGCGATCCAGATCACCACCCAGTAGCCCATGAGCGCGAGGAAGTTGGTGAAGATCTCCGAGAGATGGTCCCGCCCCGCCAGCGCGCAGATCAAGAAAATGATCACCGCCACCACATTCCAGAGGAAGCGCGGCACAAGAGCTGGGTACCGGCCTAGAATCTGGAAGTCAATTCCCGAAGCGTAGATTGGGGCAACCATATTTGCGATCAGCCCCAGCGCAACCACCACAGAGCAGAACTTGCCGAAGTTCCCCAGGCCGTCGTAGCCGGCTACGACAAGCGCCCCAGTCCCAGCGCCGGCGGCCGCCCACACAGGGTCATCTTGTAGGCCGGATGCAAGGCCGACGCCGATCATGAAGGTGAAGGTGAAGGAGAGAGACGTCCCGACCAAGGTGGCTAGGAAGACCTTCCAGCGCGTGGCGATCTTGGGATCGCAATACACCAGGAAGTCCGCGGCGCAGGGCGCGTAGGTGACAGCTGCACTGAGACAGACGCCAAAAAAGGAAAGCCGATTACCGATGATGGTTTGCGAGTCACCCGTAGCTTGGAAGTTGATGTTGAATTTTGGGCCCGCCGTCCCGGCTAAGATCAGGAGGACAATACATTGGGGAACCCAGGCATATCTACAACCGTCAGCTAGGTTCAAGACCTCAAGGGATGCCAAACCTCTCATAATGATGGAATATTTTGATTCCGAAGATCGTTACCAGAAAGGTTATAACTGCTGTAATGACAATTCCAACTTCCACGGTCAAGCTACCATGAGGGGAGACAGCAGAGAGGATCTGGCCCGCAACGACCGCATCAATCATGGAGTATCCAATTAGGACAACTAGGTTCAGGAGAATGCAAAGTTTCACCGGCCACCACCCCATGGTGAAACGAGCACAGATCTAGGGCTAGTCAGCACAACGAGAACCATCCGCCTCGTGGGCAAGACCAGACACAGCAAACACATACCAAAGTCCTATTTCCACTCCACGGTCCCCACGTCGCTGTATACGCAACGGGAAGACTCCCCACCAAAGCCCCGAAGACACTACAGAGCGCAGAATCTGTGAAGCCCAGATTATACACGCCGGGCCCGATACTCCCAAGCGTGATATTCTGCGCTGCGGTGTTGATGGAAAACCACAGCATCACGATCTGCAGGAAGCTCAGCGTCGTCTTCTGCGACTGCTCGTGCTGCTCTACGCGGTGGATGCCGCGGGACTCTAGGCCTAGGAGATTCTCTACTTTCCGTGCCCACCGAAAGAATCGATTGTCGGGCACGACGGGCAGCTCGCAGTCGTTGCTGAGCAAGTCATCGTGAGGAGGGGTGTAAGTCCCGCCCGAAAGGGGTGAGGAGTCAGTAGTGATCTCAATCCCTTTCTCCAGCTCGAGAGATGCCATCGGGTTGTTGCTCAAAGTCGTTCTGTCGTTCTTGATTAGTTTCTGTCTTTCAAACTGCTCGGGGATATAGTTCAAGGACGCAATAGAGGGCTAAATTGAAGGGAACGTGCAGAAAAACATGATTCTCTCGCCAGATCAGATGCCACTGTGTGTTCCCAGGATTATTTTGCTCTGCATCGTCACAATCACCTCGCCAACAGAGGAGCATCGAACTCTCGCATCGCAGCACAGCGCAGGCAAGCACCCCGCAAGGCAAGTGTGTCCCTTACTTCAGAGACCACTTAATCTCCTGACACCTCACACCAATAACCCCACAATCACACATTCAGACACCCCTCTCAAAAAACCCCACAAACCCCTAAACGCAAAAGCAAGAGCAAGAGCATAAGAAACAGAAAACAAATCCTCACCTCACCAATTAATTCCCTTATGCCTCCCTCTCTCTATATCCTTCCTTCTTCCTTATCCAATCCCTTAGCCTTCTCTCCTTCCTTACTTATGAACTCCACATCCCCCCTCTTTTCCCCGATCTTTTTTTTCCCTTTTTACCTATTTTAACGCAATTTTCCACCCTCCCCCTGTCCCGCTCTTATCGCTTATCGGGATCTGGTCGCCCTCGGGAAAGTGGGAGGGAAAGTGGGAGGTCGTTTTTTCCCGACCCCAAGACTTTTTTTCCCGCCCGCCGGGCTTTGCACACAGGGTATCTTCGGGAGTTGGTTGGGTAGTGCATGGTTCGGCTTTGCTGTGTTTTTGTAGGTTGGAGGAAGGGAGAGGTGGGATCCATGAGGTGAGGTGGTCTGAAGACGCACGGGCCATAATGGACTACCTAAAACTGGCAGATCATGTGCTTACCCCGGGGAGGGGAAGGGGAGGACTGGACATGGCAACGTACATCACTAACGCGATCTCCCACTGGTCAAGATAATATATGTCCAAATACCCCAACGATTTAGAAATTCCTTCGATCTCTATCCTCTTCATTCATGGAACCTCGTGTTCAAAAGGCGAGCGAAAATCGAAACGCCTTCTGCTCCAATTGCTATGCAATACGTGTACAGATTTTTCCAACGCCCCTAACAATACCTACAGATACGGCATTCAGCTCTTTATTCAATGTGGGTATCAACATATTCTCTCCCATTTAGATTATCCACGGCTTTCTTGCAGACTCCCTGACTCCTTCTTTTGTTGAACCGACGCTGGAATGAGTGGATTTTATGCGATATGAATGGCTGGTATGCAGCATCGCTGAGCCGGCCAAGATCCCATGACGCAGAAGATGATAGCCAAGGAGAAAAAAAAAGGACACTCGTAACATGCGATATATTACTCGTGACATATAGAAATTTGATCAGGTTGGCTTCGCATCGGTAGAAGAGATCGGTCTTCGTCGTAGTGTTGCGGAAGATATCTGCCTCTCTACACGTACTATCGCTCGTCGGGGCTGGCTTGCCATTTCCAATTAGTTGCAGAAAAAATCACATACGTCCGAATCTTCGTGTTGGGGTTGACCCTCATCGTGTTCTTGTCATCTAGTTGCTTGCGTCTCGCTTTTCTTCGGCAGTATTGGCGTCACGGGTTGCCTTCGACGACTGTTTGGAAACCGGCGGCGCTTCAGACGTTTGGCCTTGGGGTGCTGCTCCACCTACAAGAGACAATTAACTTTAGGGGCTCGAGTAGACTTGGCTGGTTGGGCCTTACCAGATCTGGGCGTGGACGGTGAATTCTTTGACACTGGAACCCACTCGAGCTTTTCTTCATCAAAGTGGTGGCTATAAAACGACAATTAGTACTGCCCCTTCTAGATATCTCACAACGCATACCCTTCATAATCGGTCAAGGTCAGAGCCTTCGGCTTGTACTCCGCCTCCAGAACCTCCTTGTATGCGAATGGGATCTTCGCAGGAGTGCCCTCGAAAAAGGTGTCCCTCAAGGGGAAGATGTATGTATCCTATCCACCATTAGCGGGATCATCTACCTCGACAATTCAAACCAACGTACTCTGTACTCATGACCATCCTTGCAGCTCAACATATCCTTTCCGGCCGGATGGGACTCGTTGTATCTTGCAGTTGTGATATCGATGAACAGCCCACTGGTCGTATCAACCCACCGCGCATCAATCACATTCAAAGTATCCGTTTGCTCCCGGTTGACATAGTGCGGGTTCACCTCCAGCATGTAATCCCTCCCTTCCGGAATCCGAGGCGTCTTATAGTGGAACACGGTCATGTTGTAGTACGTTGCGAGGAAATGCATCGAAGCCTCGGTTACTTGCACATCGGAATCGGAATCCCATGGCAAGATCTAGCAGGAAGGGGATGCTTATTAGCTGGCGCTGCGGACGAAGATGCCATCCCAAAGCTTACCTTGCGATTCCACCACCAGCCTAGAAGCGTGCCGTGCATGAGCCATGTCTCCACCCCGATATCTGCGAAGGTTGCGAGGTAGGTCTGGATTAGATTCGAGAGGGCCTGTTTCCGTTCACGATAATCCAATTGATGGTCCGCGAATCTGTTGCGGGAAGGTTAGTTCAGCAACCGGGCAGCTGCAGCTCGGGCGGAACGCGCGTACCTGCCATCGTAATGCGGATGGAATCTATCGGACGGAAGGTCAGCACACTTCTCTCTTCCAGTAACTTCCAATTCTCTCTTCTCCAGATGCACGAGTGCGGGTTCAGCAGTCAACTTACATGCTCTCGTCTGTAAGCGCGATCTGTTAGCAAGCGTTCTTGGCCCCAGACCCGGAAAGGTGATTGAGCACGCGACAGTTGCTGGCGGGCGGACTCACGAAAATATTTACCCGCAGGGTCACCTCTCCTCCCACTCATATCAGTATGCATCTTGGTGCGCACGCTGAAGAAATCGGCATCACGTTTCTCGATCGGTATGGCCGACGCTGGGGCCAGGATGGCCGGCAGCGAGAGCAGCCATGACAGGCGCATCGCTATGGAGGTTCCAGCGGGCGGCGGATTCGCACGACGTTAGGTTGGAGGGCTTGCTGGCCACGCGATAAGAGCGCCGCGGGCTTGGCAGTGTGCGTACGATGGGTGGTGATTCGAAGATCCAATGTGTGGCGGCAGAAGAAGGGCGATTTGGTGTATGTCAGTGGTTGGAGAAGAGGAGAGGTAGGTATCTCGAGCAATACGAGGACGGCGGAATAGCGCGGAATGCGGAGAGAAGCACCGGAGTTCTCAGGTCTGTAAGAAGCGGAAAACAGAGTAAACAAGAAGGAAGGGCAGGGTAAGAGAGAGAAGAGTACCCTCGAGGGATGGGGACGGGTGTTGCAGCAGCTCCAGGTAGGTAGATGGAGCGAATTCGAAGAACGGGTCGCGTTCCTGAAAGACGTCGGTAGCGCTGCTAGTTGGGCTGGCAGGCGTATACTATATATATGTACTATTTAATAATCTTTGTCTTCGAATGACAGGTGAGAATTCTTTGTCTTTTAAGCCGCCAGGGGGGATCGGTGGGTGTTGGGGTTCTCCGTCTCTCAGAGATCCACGCCGGCTTCAACCCCTGTCGCTGTCAAGCCCACGACGATCAAGACAGCATCTTTTGCGGCGTGGGGGATGCGATGGTGATGATGAAGAGATCAGATATTGCGGTCAATGGCTGAGCCTAGTGGACGATTCAGGGGTAATTGTATATTTATCACTCTTATATTCGTTCCTCATCCTATATTGTTCCTCGATACTCGCGTCTGAGACTCTGCGAGTCTGCGTACCATAATAATACATGAAGCATCGCAGGGCCATCCATACCTTCCTTACCTACGCCGTACGCGTAACCTCGGGGAAGCTGACGACGGCAATGTATATATATACGATGTATGTATATTGTAGGGCTATATATATATGTGCATGCACGCTTCGATAGCTCCTTGATTCCTGCAGCAGGACAGAGGAAGAGGGTCTCCGGTCCTATCACGATCCGTCGGGACAATAATGCTCGTTCGACCTTATTTATCCGCACTCGGTCCCATACAATTCACACAGAAGAAAGCTCCTGTCGCGTGCCCCCCTGCCCCGAACTCCAACTCCGGCGACCGTCAGCCCCTGGACGCGTAATCCAAAGCGCCCGAGCCTGCTGAGCTAAGCCGTACAAGCTTTTAGACGAAAAGCTTAGCTGCGCCCTTACCGGCCCTCCCCGTGCCTCCTCTCCCTCTGTAACCATGGATATGACCGGTGAGGAAAATCTGACCCCGATATAGGAGGTAGGAAGTTATCCCAGAGGGACGGGTTCATGAACCTGCCGAGGTCCTGTATCGATGCCTCGCGCTTTCATGCCACTGCAACAAACTCCGTGTTCTCCCTATCCAGGATAACCAATTCCCTTCCCTCTACGGCATGTGCCGGCGCTGCTTTTCGTTCCCTCCGTCTGCGTAACGACCCATGCCGGTCTGGACCTCCGCCACATCTCCTATTTCGTACCTCGGCCCGGCCAGAAGAACCTAAGAGCTTTGTAGAACGCATAAGTGGTTGCCTGAGTCCTCCATTTCTTCATTCCGGGGATCCTGACACGCTACAGATCACAACCTTGCTTTCAGAATAGGAGTCCTTCTCTCGAACACACTTGGCACCAATCCTGCTACTGGTGCGAGAGATCTGCCTCTGTATACTGCTTGATGACCTGATTTAGAATCTACAGGACCTCCACACTGGTCTAATCGTCAAAGTGTCTGCTCACGTCCACTTTCACAAGCGGTCGAGGAATTCTTCCCTTTGACTTCGCCTTGATGGTCCAAAGGGTCCTGATGCAAGGAAACGTACCTTTCCCGGCGACGACATGGAATGATTGAACTCCTCTCCCCTCCGCGTTCGATTTTGATAGTGGTAGGATTCGCATCACGTGATATTGGGCAGTGATGTGGGAGGGGGAGTCTTGTTGCACATCGCATCGACACTTGTCGTGAGGAGTGCTGAAGGGCGATGGGATTAGCATCACGTGGCATTAGAAAGTGTGGGAACTTGGGAAGTTTTGTTGCACATCGCATCCATGACAAGCGTGGGAGTGTTGAACGTTGGTTTTGACGGCGATGGGATTAGCATCACGTGTCACTAGGGGGTTTTGTTGCACATCGCATCAGCGCTTGTCACGAAGAGTGCTGAAGGTGGTTTTGATGGCGATGGGATTAGCATCACGTGACAGTGCAGAGAGGTAAGAAGTTTTGTTGCACGTCGCATCCATGACAAGCGTGGAAGTGTTGACCGGGGGTTTTGAGGGAGATGGGATTAGCATCACGTGACGATAGAGGGAAGGGAAGTTTTGTGAGTGTTGAATGTTCCTCCCACCGCCAAGCAGCGGCAAGGCATGAAGAAGAAAGTTCTCGTTCTGCAACCCGTTTTCCAAAATGGTAATCCACCAGAAAGACGCTCAAGCCGTCTCCCTTCCCAATCCCTCTTTGTATCTAGCCAAGCACCTGTCTCGACTCTCCTTATGGTCAACAATGGGCTCCGGGTATCCCTTCTCTCTCGCCTCCGTCGCCATCCCTCTTCCATACGGGTCATGGATTGCCTTGTTATCATCCACCCCCCTCAGCTCCGGGATCCAGGTCCTGATATACTCACCCTCGGGATCGAATTTCTCGCTCTGCAGCAACGGGTTAAAGATCCTGAAGTAGGGCTGCGGGTCGACACCCGTCGACGAGCTGAATCCCCACCCGCCGTTATTAGAGGCGAAGTCGCCATCTACCAGATGCTCCATGAAATAGCGCTCGCCCATGCGCCAGTCCAGCAGGAGGTGCTTGGCCAGGAAGGACGCCACGATCATCCGGCAGCGGTTGTGCACCCAGCCGCAATGGTTCAGCTGGCGCATCGCGGCATCGACAATCGGGTAGCCAGTCTTACCGCTGCACCAGGCGGCAAAGTGGTCGTCGTCGTATTCCCAGGCTATGTTGGTGTATTCGAGTTTGAATGGCTTATTCATACTGAGGGGGGTAAAAGATCAGACGGGTGGTTTTGAGAAAGGAAGAAGACGTACCAGATGTATGGCCAGTGAGCTAGGACGTGCTTGTAGAAGTCTCTCCAGGCAACCTCGCTGATCCAAGTTTGGATTCCTTCTTTCCCGCCATCTAGTTTCTTGGTGGTGTTATAGTCCTGTGCAGTTCGGATTGCGGTTCGCGCGCTCAGAGTGCCGCTGGCGAAATGTACGCTGAGGGACGATGTACCCTGCTCTCCTGGAAAATTGCGCAGCTCTTGGTACTCTCCTATTCGTTCTTCTAGAAACCTCCTGAGACGTTCATGTGCCTCGTGTTCTCCCGCTGGCCACATAGAACGAAACCGCTTCTTCTCTTCGTCACTCAACTTCTTATTGTCAGGTGCGCTGGGTATCGTGGTCTCGAATAATTTGGCGTATTTTTGTCTCGCAGTATCAGGATTCTTGTGCGGCTCCCCAAGAAGATCGAGTAGTGTGGGATCCTTATGGATATGTGCAACCCAAGCACGGAACCATGGGGTGTAAACAGAATACTGTCTTCCCACCCCGCTCACCAGCTCCCCTGGACGCACAACACAGGTATCGTGGAGAACATCCATGGCCATCCCACGTTCTAAGCATGCTCTAACCAGACCAGCATCCCTTCTCAACTCATCAACCTCATATTCCACATTCGCGAACAAATGACTCGCTTCCCACTCCCCCAAAAGCTCCAAGATCCGTCCCGGGATCTCCTTTCTCTTCTCCACGGTCTCCACATACAGCGGGATATCCAACCTCTCCAGATCCCCCCTCAACACCTCCAACGTCCTAAGTATGAAATCAACTCTAACCGGTGCCGTCAAATGCGCCTCCCAATCCTGCGGGCTAACAATATACATCGCAATGAGGGGAACGCCCTCCTCCCTCGCCTTCTCACTAGCCCGCTCCAGTCCCCGATTATCCCGAGTCCGCAAATCACTCTTGAACCAATGCACCACCGCCTTCCCGCCCGCGATCCCCTCGCGAGAGACCCGCGTCTCCGAGAGCGCCGCTTCCAGATCCTCGATCGGTCGAAGCAGTTCTGAGTTCGCGTATGCGCGCGCCTGCACGTTGCTCATCTCCGGGGGATAGTAAGCGCGCTTCGCCGTGCCGCTCTCTTCGGTGGTGCGCGGATTGGGATGAGAGGCTCCATGCCCGCTGCGTTTTGCTTTCTCGGGGGAGCGTGATGGGGGAGAAGAAGCGGTACGTTTCCTATTGATAGATTTCTTCTTCGGAGGCATCTTGCATTTATATGAGCTGAGGATGGAGGTACGTATAATTCTTCAACACGGAATTTGACCGCGGACAGAAAGAAGGAAGGAAATCGAATTCCAAACCTACAAACACGGATAGGTAGGTACTTGAATAGAGATATGAGATATCAAAAAAGAAAGCTCGTTGCGACTACATGACATCAGCCCCCCGCAGCCCAACCCTTACCTCCCAAGGAGAAAAGAAAAGAAGAGGGCGCCCCCAAAAGGGGAATTCAAGCTCATGTCAATCACACGTCACCATTCCCTGCATCTCAGTTGCGTAAGGTACCTAGGTACCTTCATGCATAGAATAGATCTAGCGCTAGATTAGCGAAATCTGTGCCCCATCACCCGCGGGGGTACCTTAGTCCGGATCGAGTCTTTGTTCCCGAATAACCACCTACCTGCTACTTTATGGATTCTTTGAATGAGCAGGTATGTATGTACTTTTACCCGGTTTCAATATATTTCAAACAAACCAAGGTGACAGGATGAGATATTTTTGAAGTAGAGAATTCATGAGAAGGAAAAGTTCTGGTCGAGATTTGATTGGAAGATGGTAGTATTTTGGATCGTGGAAACGAGAAGCTTGAAGGGATGGATTGAGAGATAGGATGTGCTTTGAGTGGAGACAGTAATGGGGTGTTTTGTTTTCCTTTTTGTTCCTGCCCACCTTTTCTCTCTTAGTGGTGGTGGGCGAGGAATGAACGAACGAAATAATGCATGCATGGAAAAAAGAAGGAAATAATGAATGGATGGATACCCACGATCGCCGAACGTGGATTTGACGAACGGCTCTCCACCTATTGAGGGAGGATTTTCTTCATTTTCATAAACCCATCTCCATGAAGGGACGCGGGGAAGGCGGTTTGGAGATCGATAGACGCTTTTCGCGGATGGAAAAATTCACCGTCTGTTAATTCAGCGATTATGATGGTAGGAGTCTGAAATCCTGAGACTGTGTTGATTCATTGGGAGTTTTGTGGTCTTGTAGGGAGGATATCAGAAAGATCGGACTCCAGTCAGGGATACTCGGTTGGTCTTTCGGCTGGCTTGTCGGGGATGAATATCCACATAGGTGGATTTGAGATGTCCTTGGATATCCGGAATGAATAATCAGTACTCCTGCTAGAGATTCAAGACTTTCATGAGAGAGGCACTAGCCTTCTGATTCTGTTGAAACTTGAAAGTGACTTATTGTCGTCTGGTTATTATAACCAAGGAGATTGAACCACACAGCAAATCAGAGTAAACAAATCAGGTCGGAATCGCAAAATAGCCCGCATAGACATGGTACAATCCAGAAATGCTTAGCACATGTTGTTACCTATCTTGACCCATAATGGAATTCTCGTCATGCTCACTCAAATCCCCAGGCCTAAAAAAGAATGTCTGGCCCGTATCTGTGCTCCGACGAGATGCTCTAACGTCACAACTCTTCAGAAGGCTAGAATTGAATCGATCTTCGGCTCCAAAGCTATTGGAATAGCATTCTGACTCCTCGAACAATATAGTCACCCTAAAGTGGGTACGAGGAGCCTGGAAGAGCCGTGCAATAACTTCGAATCCGCAACACAGTATCACAATCGCGTAAGCCAGCTTCTGGGGGTGGAAAAGGTTGTCGATTCATAATCACATGCGAAGAGTGGCTATCTCAGCTTAACACCAAACCAGGCCATTGCTCTCCACCAGATTTGTTCTCATCTTTCCCAGCCAGCCCTGCCCATAACAGCAAATCTGCGACCCTGATTAGCAGAGGCTCCCCAGATCTTTCGCGTGAGCCGTACCCGAAGACACCACCGCAATATGCATTTATCGTTGACTGCTTCCGCTCCAGACATTCTTCAACAGACCATCTCGCTGCGCCAATCGGTTCAGGGAATCGTCGCTCTCGCCCATTGCTCGTACAAAGCCGCAAAGGGCGTAGACTTGGCTCTCGCCTGTGTATCGGCCGTTCTCGTCAACCTTGCCGATGGAGATCTGGACAGATGCGTGGTCCTTGGCCTTGATGATGCGGTTGGTGGCGCTGCACTTGCGGGGGACGTAACTAGAAAACGGCCATAATCAGCTTCGATTCCTACGCTTCGAGGGGTATTTCCAGCATTGGGAGCCCGCATTGAGGGAGAACGTACAGGTCGACGAGTTCACCCTTGTCGTTTTCCATCTTGGCGACTTTTTGACTGTGACTTTGGAGATCGGTCGGTCAGAGAGAGGTTGGAGTCGTGGATTTGCGTGGGAGGAGGATTCACGAATCGTTGTCTTTTTCCGTGTGGGCTGAAAATGAGGGCTAGAGATTTTTAGCGAGGCGTGTGTGGATCATCACGTGGTCTCGCGATGTGCCGAAGAAACCCCGATCGAGACTGACGGAAGCGTCAACAAAACACCGCGGCAAACCGAGCATCCAGCAACCAGTTTGTCGCAACGCCCTTCTAATGCGGGCGCAGAAATAACAAGCCTGTCGTCCCTCTCTTTCTTCACGAGCTGCGCTGAGCGCAGAGTTTGGGGTGTGGGCCTCACCATGGCTTCCGCAGACGTTTTGGTCCTCTCGTCCCCGCCGAGACAGTTCAGGACATTCAACATGTCTTCATCTCCAGTCATGCCATCGCCGAGCCATTTTTTCCAGAAAAGACCAGTTGGGTTGCGGACAGGAAGCGGTGCGGCTCCAATTCCACCAAATGCTAATGCTTCCTTTACGACGGCTTCGAGCCTCTGGAAACCTTTGTTGGAGGATACACAGCGCGTCGAAACGATACACTCATCCCTAGCAGCGGCCGAGAACGACGGCGCTGTGGGTCCCAAACAGTCGAGATCAACGAAGACGAAGCCTCGGAAACCTGTTCAAAAGAAGGATGCTCTGGAGGATGGCAAAGTGGCAAGGGCAGTAAAGAGGAGGACTTCGGAGGACAAGGACGTTGGGATCGATGGCGCCGAAGCCCAAAAGCCACGGAAACCACGGAAAAGTAAGACAGATCTTGGCCTTGCTGAAGAGGGTACTGTCAAAGAAAAGAAAGCTCGCAAACCAAAATCTGGAAATGTCGCTGATCCCGCGGGAGGTGACGGCCAAAAGGCAAAGGCGGTACGAAAGCCGCGAGCGAAGAAGACAAATGGAGAAGCACAAACGAAAATGCCCAAATCAAAGGTCACAAAGGCCTCGGCCACATCAACTTCTAAATTGGACAAAGTTACAGAAACGGCAAAACCTGAGAAGCCTGAATCTGTTACTACAGCTGAGGGGCTTCCCGCTGCCTTTGAGGATAATCTTGGTACCGGTTTAGTCGAAGCTGTCAAGAGGCGTCCTTTCTGGACTCCGCCGAAAGCTACGACTGAATCTGCGTATGTCACGCCCCTGACTTCTGAAGGCTCCATAGATGGCAGTGTGGCTTTAGATGGGTCAAGAAGTTCGGAAGAAAGGAGTAGAAAGTCCACAGATTTGTTTGGTAGCTTTCGATTTAACAGTACAGAATCTCATGTTGTTGCAAAAAAGGTGCCTGCTGGTGCTGTTATGAGGAAACGGAAACTCGAGATGGTTAATACGAATAATTCCGCTTCTAGTTCGGAAGCTGCGACGACTCCAAAGACCAAAGCGCCCAAGAAAAAAGCCAGAACGATTACAGATCAAGCCACCTCTGCGTATACTCTGGACGGACTACCTACAAAGACAGCGCCTCTACTACAATATTTCTCTTATGAGACGACTGATGGAGTCGCTTGTGATGGGTTCAAAGTCCCTGCGAAGCCTCGCTCGAGAAGCCCGGTTAAAGGACCGTCGAAGCCTGGGAATGGCACCGCACAGGCGCCAATTCTACTCTCACCTGAGTCCGCATTGAAGCAAGTCGGCAACCAGGATTTTGTCTTCGGGACTTCAAGCCAACTGGCAAGGGAAGAATCGCCAACTCTCCTGCGTGACGTACACGCAGCTATGCAAGCCTCAAACCAAGAGGATGATGACCCATTCGCTGACTTGCGTGAGCCTACTGTCTCGTTCACAGCGAGTCGAGGAAAGGTAGTCTCATCAACGAAACGAACCCTTTGGTCCGCTGCAACTCGAGATAATGCTGGCGAGCTGTTGAATGTCGAAATAGTAGATTTAGCAAATTCGCCGGCAGCCGAGACGCAGGTGAACTCATCTGATACTAACACAATTGCCGTGTCACCTGCCGTACCAGACAACGATGGAATTTGGCATGACATTGAGGAGATAATTCCCAATGCGCCACCCCCCCAAGCGCAAGCTGAACAAGCGGAAGCTTCCCCTGAGCTTGAATCAGTTAGCCGTCCTCCAAGCAATGCGGAAGATCTTGAATTATCACACAAATCATTGGGGCTACCGAAGCAGTCTGAGCCACTTCCTCGAGCTACGCAATCTGTGAAGGAAATATCTGCTAAAGGCAGTGATTTAGAAAAGCCGGACTACTCTTGTTATACGACTGCTGAGCTAGCAAAGGAATTGGCGTCATATCGCTTCAAACCTGTGAAGAACAGGGATCAAATGATCACTCTACTAGAAAGGTGCTGGGAAGGTAAACAACGAGTGGCTCTGGGCTCCCTAGATTCCAATCTAGCGCTCCCAAAGTCGTCCTCGAACCAACTTGAAACTGTACCTACTAAAAGACCCCGGGGCAGACCCAGAAAGAACAGCATTGAAGCTTCACCGAAAACCAAGTCAAAATCACAGGCCGGCAAAGTAAAGGCAACAGAGACAGATGAATATCTGGAACTGGTCAGCGATGCGCCCCTGTCTAAGGTACGCACGCCGAAAAAGACCCAGACGAAGACCAAACAACCCATCGATGATATCGATGATATCGATGATATTTCCGATCCAGATTCCCCTTTTACACCCTCGCCTCCGAGGCGTCGCCCCTCTCAAATTCGAACACCACAGTTGCCTTTACAGACCTCGGCATCGACAGCTGTTGAGGATAGTCCAGATCTCTCGCCAACGTCATCCCAACTCCAACTTTTCAAGCACATCACGCGCGCAGTCACCACTGCCCCGCCATCCCAGGATCCATTGAATCCTAGCTGGCACGAGAAGATCCTTCTCTATGATCCAATTATACTTGAAGACCTGACAGTGTGGCTCAACACGGGTGCATTGGACAAGGCGGGATGGGATGGAGAGGTATATCCTGGAGAGGTTAAGAAGTGGTGTATGAGTAATAGTATCTGCTGTCTTTGGAAAGAAAATTTGAGGGGCGCTGCGAGGAGTCGTTATTGAGAGCTAATGCAGCCTGCTTTGTATATACCCCTGCCTAGATTGAACAGAGGCAATTTTGATGCCGCCCAGATAATACCATGGGCCTTATTCTTATTAGATGTATTATCTGCGAGGGTGAAATCCTTATTCAACAACGCGGAATCTCGTAAGGATTCTTACCAAACTTGAGACCGAAGCTGAACTCCTCGCCTCTTAATACTGTAGTTGACGGAAGAGTCTGAAGGCGCCATGATTATAATTTTGAATCCTTCTCGACTGCCTTTTCCTCATCCAAAACATCTTTCCGCAGTCTTACCTCCAAACTCCTAGGGCCTTCCTTCCTGAACTTAACCAAAACGACTCTCTTCTCATCACCTCTCCTCCCACTATCCTTCAATTCCGGTCCCGGCTTGTCAAGCGCCAGAACGCTTCTGCCATCACTCTTCCTAATCAGCAACCCCGTAGGACTCATAACTTTATCTGCCCATTTCACGCCCTTGCCATCACCATCCCCGTTTAGAAACTCTAATACGGCGTCTCGCTGTTTCTGTAGGTCTTCGGTTGAGAGGGATGTTGAGGATGGGGTGTCGAGGAATGGGGAAAGGAGATGCATTAGATAGTATTGTGGTGGGAATAAGATGATTTCGTTGCGCGTGGCTTGGTCAAGCCATTCCTTACAGCTCGCGAACAAAGCGGCGGTGTGTTCGACGCCGCCATCTGAAGTAGGCACCGGAATCACTGCTTCAGAGGAGATGTTTTTCGCCGATGTCTGGGTTAGTGGTAGGAAATAGATGTACATTTGCGTGGTGAACCGTTTCGGGATATTCGTTGGAGTAATCCATCTTGTGAATGGCAACAGGGAGTCTAGCATGGCATTAGTCTTCCCCAATTCCACGGCTCCTCCCGCTCGACATATTTACCTGAATCCACAACGCCGCCTTGGGATCTAACCCAATCGCCGAATCTGAGTTTTCCGGCATGGATATCTTTCCGGGCTCTCTCCCGCTCTTCTTCGGGGATTTCTAATAATGCACCACTCCCGTCGTCCCGCCTCGCGAGCAGAATCCCACTTTCTTCAAAACATTCCCGGATAGCGCCCAGTCTGTACGCCGGCCCGTCAACATGCCGTCTCGGATCGGTAGGCCCAGGAATCTCCCCATCCTGCGACGCGGATAGATTCCCGCCGGGGAATACGTGGGCGGAGGGGAAGGAGCTCGAGGTCTGCACGCGGTGCAGGAGCAGGATTTGGTTGGAGGGCGAGATCAACAGGATACTAGAGTGGGATCAGCCAACGCTGCGACGCTGATTGTATTTATGCGACATACCTCGCACTAGGTCGTGGTTCAGCGATGGCTTTCTTGGGCGCCGTGCCGGAGGACATGTATTGTTTCTGGAGGGCGGGAGGAGCCATGGTTCCTGGTTTCCGTCCGCTGAGGGGGATTGCGCAGGAGAGGAATGGCCTAGATGATTGAGGCTTCGTAGGGAGTGGGCTTCGAGGTCTTGGGATCCGGTACCACGACCCTGTAGCACCAAGCCGTCCTAATTGTCGCAAAGACGCGCTCTGCAGTCGATTGTGAGGCATTGATGGTCATTGCATTGGAGAGAGTTTGATATGGAGTCGAGCTGAGAATGCGGGGATACCCGTCCGAAGCTACGAACCGAGGCAATTCAGCCTTGTCTCGTGTGCATTCCATTGCCTCGTACATCGCGAGCCTTGAAAGATTGAAATTCAAGAAGAAAGTCTTGTCTGCGAACCTGGGGCTCAAGTGAGAGGATTACATCTTGGGTACAGTATTCTATACCAGGATTGGGATTGTACATGTTCCCATATACGGGGTGTTGAGGCAATCGAAGCCAAGGCTGTGCCGTGTCTTTGGCCACAAATCTTGAGACAAATTTGGAACTTTCCAAACCCGGCTATCAAACTAAATTCAGAAATATTGCTTTCTTTCCCACTGTCATTGAGAAAATCAGGGTCTTCTACACCGTCATCAAGGTATGGTGGACTAGGGACATCGGACGGCACAACTTTCTCAAAAGAACCGTCTTCCCGCTCGAACAAATCCAGTAATTGTGAGTAGAATCGTATCGCGCAATTCTCATTCTCAGAGTGATTGCATCATAGTTCAGATCGAAGCTTAAAGGCTTGTCTTGCTACTCTGCCCTAGTAAAGAGAGTTTCTGTATGAGATCCCGCCCTGTCAAATTCCGCGAGCCAATCGGGCTATTAAAATGGCTTGTCGTACATTGTTGATTTCGTCAAGCAGCACACACTCCGTGTAGGCTTTCCCAACTACTGAGAAGATATTCAGGAAATAGAATTCTAGTACCGCTGAGCTCGGGAACATCCTGGTAGAAGTAGCCAAGGTAAGGCAAGGGAGGCTTCTAGACGCAACATCGCCAGTACCGACAGCATTTGCCAGAGTAGCGCTGATAGACTTGTTGTGATCCTTTCGAGACCAACGACCCTTGGCAATACCTGCAGATGCCGGATGAACTACAAGCAAAGAGTCTTAGATTTTCCGCCTTGTGGAAAGCATTTGTGAGGCAGAGTTCCATATCAAATACTCTCTGGCTGGGAGGTAGAGTTCGTTCTTTTCGAAGAGACTTTCTATATGCTTATTTCTACAGTTATCCGAGTTGGGCATAGTCCTCGCCCTACGATCTCTGCCAGATCTCTGCTGTCTCACCACTTACTCCATATTTTCAATTCTTCCCTACTGTAGCTCGGTCTCTCTACTCGCTACAGAGCTATGCGGACGGATTTTACGAGAGCTTCTTCCGCACTCACCACCGTTTCGCCGGACAATATTCCTATGGGATCTATTGCCACTCCTATTTATATCCGTCCCGACTCCCAAGTTGCTGGTTGGTCCGCCTGTGGCTTGCAGATGCGGAACTTTGAAGCCGCTCCGTACTGGACATCCCACCAAAGTAACCAAAGCCAATCCAACAAGGGGGATCGTGAACAGCATTCCGTAATCGCTTCCTGTGGACCCCACAATCGTATTATTCCTCCTCTCAAGACCCTGCAGAATGAGTTTCTCAAGAACCCAATTGGCTCCTGGCCCCCCGGAATGACGGATATTTATCAATGCTTATCGTAACTTCACAGTAGGTGGCTGAATCCCATCTCAACGGTGCGGCTTGGCCTGTAAACGACGCAAAGAGCTGGATAACCGGTACAGAAGTACCGAGTCATTGGGTTTCTATGGCTACCAAGGTGCGGGTTTGCATGCATGGCTTAGCTGCCAAAGTTTCAACTATATGTATGTCCGAGGCCCTGCATCAAAATCCTGTGACTGTGTTCGAGACCTCGTGTACTGCGTGAGCGTACTGAGTAAACACTTCTCTTCTTCTAAAACCTCCCATCGTTGCCCCACGTCACTCGCTACCTTGCTCTCGTTGGAGATATCATCACCGAGGACGAACTGTGTTCGTTCTTCTCGGATGGAAAACTGCCTCAAGCACCTGGTATAACAGTATCAGCAAGCTTGCTTTTGGTATCATTATCTTCTTCGATTCGGCTGGACTACTATCGCTTGAAGACAATACCATGCGCACTTCCTCTCCGGCTTTGCTTGCCCTGGCGGCTTGCGTCTTCAGCACCATCTCTCTCGTTACATCCACACCGATAAAATGCCCAGACGTAAGTCACCATCCCAACATTTCCTTCGCTCCCATAAAACCTAACCTTTTTCCTATAGGAAATCAGAGATCTTATCCTTAACGGTCAATTGGATCCATCTGCGTGCTGCACCTATGGCGTTTGTGTTGGAGATGTGAATGTTCAGAGTGGATGAGAAGTCCTGGGATTTTGAAACCCGATATCTGCATTGGGATTGGCGTTCTTTGGGAGACATGGGAACACAGGGAACTGGGAACTGAAACTGGGACATAGCGGCATACGAGCCTGTCAAACGATGGGACGAGGAAGATGTGGATGGAAGAACGATGGGACGCGGAAGATGTAAATGGAACGATGGGACGCGGAAGATGTAGATGGAACGATGGGACGAGGAAGATGTAAATGGAACGATGAAACGATGGACTGTACGTACACATCTGTACAAAGCTCTCACGAGACACATGCAACACACATGCATACAAATCGAAACGATTATACTTGGCACACATTACTCTGCAGCTATAAATCCGGTGCTATTCGTCACGAACCCATACGAGGACTATCTTCCTTAGCCAACTTGGCAAACCTTGCGCAATGGAAGGAAGCACTTACTGCAATATTGTGAAGTGACACCTCCTTGCCGCCTACCGTGGTAGTACCACAACAGTCATCGATCGAGATACAGTTCCACCCCGCGTTGTACGCATCGACCAATGTTCCGAGCACGCACTGATCCGTATTCACGCCCGTGAATAGAATAGTATTCTTCTTCTCTGCCTTCAACGTTTTCCACAGCGGTTGCTCCGGGGTCCATAACCCACTCATGCGATTCTTCGGGCAGTGCAGATCTTCCGGTTTGACGTGCGCTTTGAGAGGGGGGTAGATATCGGCGTTCCAGGATCCGGCGAAGAGGCAACGACCCTTGCCATCCCCTAGATCAGATCCAAGGCCAGTATAGGGTTGTATGCTACTAGATACGGATTGAAGCGTGTCTCTCAAGAAGCCTCGTTGGACGCCAGCGGGCATGGATTTCATATCTTCGTCCGTAAGACCCCAGTTCATCCAAATTACCTGGGCAAAATATGAGCGCCACTTTCAGCAGTATTGACTCTCATAGGTTGAGAGAGACTCGGGGAGAAGATAAAGATTGTCATATACCTGTATCCCAGCTTCTCTACACTTCTCTATGACCTTGATCGTTGGCTCCACGGCTTTCAGGCCATTAGGGTGGTCCCTACATTTCGGATCCAGGAAGAAGTTTTGCATATCGACAATCACCAGGGCAGACGACTCGGGAGAAATTGTAATTGATGTCTCTTTGGGACCCTCACTGGTTGGAAAGGTCAGTTTCTTGACGGATCCCCCAGACAGGTCGTAGGTCTTCGTGGTCTTTGAATAATGCCATTCTTGGCCCGAGGGACCGAATGTAATGGTATCATCCATGCTGTAGCAGATCAGGAGAAGAAATTGGAAAAGCAGCAGAACTGAGAGCGCAGCGTAGCATCGTGATATGCCTCGGGGTGACTTTCCTGGAAATATATCTTGGTGATATCGATATCGATAAAGTAACAACGAAGGTGGGGTGCAGGAGATCCGCTCTCCTTATCACGGCCCGCAGATCGGGCACTGTAAATGGGGGGCTGATATTGTGCTTAGTCATCGAAGGCAATATCGACGACGACCGCTATCGTCTGTTCGACTTCGAACACCGATGCTGCGTATAAGTGACATCCTGCTTTTGCTTTCTACTTTGAACTATAATCCGTACTTTCTTTGCTACTTTGTTGATTTCAGGTCGCCAGTCAAGCGATGATGTTGTGATCAGAGGTCGATTGACAAGTGTCACTCTGAGACTCCAGTTTTCAAAGAAAGGGGGGAAAGGATGCGGGAAAAGCCTTTGGAAAAGCCTTTGGAAAAGAAAGATAGATCATTCATTGAAGCGCATGAAATGTGTTGGAGAGAATGTGAGAAGCTGTAAAAGCTACAGCCGCCTGAGTTTGGGGGAACTTCCATCTTTCCTTGGCCAACTGTATGTAAAGCACTCGCCCTTCTGTTTCTCGCAATGGAGCATTGCCATGGCCGCAAGGTCGAAGCTGTGAGCAGGGAAACTCCCAATAGCGCTCTCAAAAATATCATGCTGTGCCAAAAGCGAATCGATGCTATGCTTTCATAGAAGTACTTGAAGCTTTCCACTGGTTAGATATCATCAGCCTTCACCGAGCCAACCTGATATTTACCAATAGACGGACGGTGCCTACATACAAGTGAATCGAAGACTGTCGTTTAAACCCCGTGATTAGAATAGGCGGGATAAGCGGTGATATGATGTTGTTGAAGCTACCCAAAAGGGTATTTCTCACCAACTCTCAAGATCGTGACGCACACCTCGAGTCGCGACGCACATTTCGAGATCGCGCAGGACGCATCCATATCGGGACGTGCAGATCGACGCACGCATATTCAACGCTCGTTTTGAACAACCCCTAAGCATTCCTTTTCAATATGAGCAATAATATCGTCCAGCGTTCCCCACCCGCGGTGCAGGGCCATGATGATCGTGTACCCTGCACTCCGCGCCACCCTCTTAGGAAGCACTTTCTCTCCTTCAAGCCAGTGCCCGCCCACATCCCTCGTACCCCAACATGGTTGAAGGCTCTTCCGATCTTGGCCATTCTCCTTGCTTTTGTGACTATGGTGTACAGTGCCTCCTTGAATCCACCAGAGCTGTTCACCTCGATCATTGTATGGCCCATCAGTTCCCACCCGATAACTAACGAGAACTGATATCAAATTTACAGAGCGGAATTGCAGTCGCTCTTGTTAGCGTTGTACTCATCGTTCAGCTTTGGGCTACGACTTTGTACAACTACTACGTACGCATCGCAATCGACGTCATTTTCACCGCGCTTTGGATCGTTGCTTTGGTGCTCGAAGCCAAGAAACCCCATTCTACCAGCCATGGACTTGATCCCGGTAATGAAAACCCCCAGGCTAAGACAGAGCATCGATCTACTTTCAACCAGGGTCTAATTGTCCTCCTCGCCTTGGAAGTGTAAGTTCCGCTTCTACATCACTGCCGAAGAGCAAAACTGACAACTTCTCCACAGCGTACTTTTCGTCGCTCACTTAGGTCTATCTGCGTACTACTTCTATCTCCATCGTGAAGCTGGCGGGCATAGCAAGGTCATAAAGGACCGCCATGGCAAACTCATCACGAAGGACATCCCTCCGCCAGGAATTTGGGAAGAGCTCAGCTCGCCTACTACTCCTGTTGCACCAGAGATATTACCAGCCCGACCAGCCCCTCGCAGACGCCGATCCGATGCTCACGTGCAGGGTAATAACCGACTTGAGCTCGATCCTCTGCGAATGACACCCTTCAACGGTCTTGGCGTCCAGCTGGACAACCAACGCGAGCCCGAACCTGCGAACAATTGATCTGGATATGCGCCCATAGACAGTAGTTTGCTGGTTCAGGATGGCAGTTGGCCCGTTGCTGTTGATAGGTGTTACTTGGGTAATGATGATGAGACCTTTTACGAGCTTTGGCTTTTCCTGCCGTTCTTTTCCTTTCTTTTCTCCTCTCTTCTGCACTTCGGATTATTGAAGGAAAGTAGAGCGAGAAGTAGATAGTAAATGCCAAAGCTATTTTGGCCTTAATTTGAGTAGACGCAAGTATCGATTCGTGAATCTTTCGTGATCTACCGTTGCTTGATACAAACGTTTATCAATACAGGGATAGACTGGACCCTGTAATCTGTGAGGTAGTACGCCAGAAGAGAACATATGTAAGTGGCACCAGCAAGTGATCGACGAGCTCAGTTGATGGTTTTTCGTGGTCATCCCCCCCCCCCCCCCCCCCAACTACTCTAAAAGCCAAAACAAGAAAAACCCCCAAGAATACTCTCCCCGAAACACTAAATCCCATCCCCCTACCAAATGAAACTTCTGAAGAGAGAGAAGACACAAGATAAGGCCCCCGATCACTCCTCTATTCTATATTCTCCGCTATCAGGAAGCTACCTACTCTCTAGGAATATATACAGACCCCAACTTTGAATATCTCGACATGATTCGAGAATTGAGATGATAGATAGGAACTGGATATTGTGATTTTTGGTATTGTGTTCATGCTAGGTAGGATGAGCGATTGCTTGCTTCTTGAGCACTGATGTGATGGGCGGGTGAGAATTGCTTGTTGGTGGGTTTGAGTCCTTTATTTGGGGTGATTGGGTTGTTTTTATAATAGGTAGGGATGAATGATGAGGATAGAGTGCTTATGTGGGATAAAATGGGATTATTGAGAAGTACGCAAAAAACGAGAGTAAAGAATGGGTCGTATATACCTAGGGGTCCATTCGCAGTAGTTCTGAATTTCGTTTCATCTGCAGTGTCATCACACTGGAACTAAGAGATTTTCAGTGCAAAGTTCGTGAGTGTATTCATCATCGTAATCTTATGTACAAGCTGATATCCATCCCTGATATTATCATCTGGGATCGATCTCATGAAATAACAGCGGCCAAGTCGGTATTCATCCCTGGTAGTAAACCACCTCTGGGAACCCATGAATAAACTGGCCGCTGTTTCAATATCCATTGAAATAATCCTCCTCGAAATTCTCCTCCATAATCGAAGAAGAGCAAAATACCCATCCGTAATGTAACAATCATCCCATGAGCTCTCATCCGTAACTGCGCCAAGTCAATATCCATCTCTAGCAGTAAACCTCCTCTGAGCGCCCATCAGGTAAAAACGAAGAGAAAAGTAAATATCCACCCTGCGGTGATCCTCCCAGCGGATCTCACCATAAACGTGGTCAAGTGCACACCCATCACTGGTAGTATTCGTCTTCTGAGGTTTCGTCCATAACCGCAGACAAATCAATCAATGGTTTGCGCACGCGCTTGCCCAAACCCGGACTGCCGGCTGACGTGAGTGCCTGATACCGATCATACTCGGATCGGAACTGCTCCGCCAGCTCGTCCTCGTCCTCGTCGGCAGCTCCATCCAATCCAGCGGCATGCCGGGTTGGCTTCCGGATTCGGGTACTTGCGGGACGGGTCGGTTCCAGGGAGGGCTTTGGCTTTTGTGCCTTCTGCTTCTTTGGAGCAGGCTGTTCGGGTGTTTCAATAGCGGGTGCAGGGGCGGCAGGTTCGATGGGAGCGGGGCCAGATGATTCAGCGGCGGCAGCAGCCTCCTTGGCAGCAGCTTCCTTAGCAGCCTTCTTGAGGGCAAGGTTGGCTTTGCGGGTCTCCTGTGCCTTCTTCATACCTCCTGACGCCCATCTGGCCTTTGTGCTTTCTGATAACTTTCTCGATTTCTCTTCCTTTGCTCTCTTCTTCTTCAGCTCCTCTCTAGCAGCTGGTGTCAGCGACTCCTCATCGATGTCTGCATTAGACTCGTGATCGTCCTCAATGCCGGCTGGTTCATGAATGGACTTCTTGCCCTTCTTGCCCACACGATCTTCTTCAAGTGCATCACTGTTGGCACGTTTTCTCTTACTCTTTGCTCCCATTGCAACAGGAGTCTCGACCATGTCTTCTTTGGCCTTTGGTGCTCGAGTGCGACGCTTCTTTGGAGCAGGCTCTTCGGTTTGAAGAGGAGCATCGACGACAATTGGATTTAGTTCTGTTTCCTCCGAGTCATGCTTGCGCTTGTTCCTAGGAACAGATGGCGATGATGATGGCGATTCCTCAAGCTTATTGCCAGTATCATCGTTCGCATTCTTCGTGCCATTAAGTTCTCTTGCAAGAGTCTTATTGCGAGTAGATGGTCGGGCGCTGCGTCGATTAGCAACCGTAGATACTGACTCAGTAGAGGATGAGCTGGTAGGTCTGGATGTCTCTGCGGAATTGTAACGAGAACCGTCGTCCTGTTCGGTTGATTGAATGATATCTTCAGCTTCTGTCAACTGAACAAGGTCGTCATCAAAGCCGGATTCGACTTTGATCGTGGACGATTGCAAATGAGCTTTGCTCTTAGTCTCGCGGGGTTGCGGGCCTGATTGAGTACTGGCTTCGGCTGGTGCCGGCTCTTGGACCGGATGTTTGCGGGGACGGCCTCCCTTGTTCTTCGGTTTCGACTGTGAAGCTTCCACCGAGACGTCTTCGGATGGAGCATTGGTTGCTGGGGCTTCAGCCACAACCTTTTTTGGCCTACCGCCAGGGTGCTTGCGCTTTGTGGTAGGTGCAGTTGCAGTAGCATTATCCGAAACGGTAACAGTCTGGTTGGCCAGGGGTTCTGCCACACCTTGCAACTGACCTTCATCGGATGGAGCAGCTTCTTGAGAAGTCTGCGGGAGATCTCCATTCGTCAACTCTGGGGACTTTGGTGCCATTTGGACTGCTTGCAGTTTCGATTCGATATACCATCTAGGCGGTCGTCCAACCGGTGCACCCGATGGAAATCGTCTTCTGATCATTGGGGTTCCACCACGGCTTTGCGTGCTACCCCGAGGCTTTCCCAAAGCTTCGACTCCATCTTCGAATCTTCTTGGCTTCCTCAATCTCTTTGCGGGAAGCTCCTCCTCATCTTCTTCCGAAGTTGCACTACGCTCGGCTTCGTAGGCTCTCTTACTCTTGTTGCGCTGCATCCTAAGCCGGCCTATTGGAGCTGATCCAGCGGTATCCTCAGAAGTGCTGTGTGCATCTCCATTGACTTTCCTCCGAGCTTGCTGTGCTTGACGAATGATTCTATCAATTGGCTGATGTCCGTGGTGCCTGAAATGTGACGAATACTCCAATCCATACACATCTGCTCTCTTTTGATCGTCAAATTTCACGGGATCTATCAGCCAGCCTTGCTTGCGTTTCTCCTGTTCAATTTCTTCTTTGGTAGGCTTGGTTTCTGGGGGCGGCTCGTTGTCAAGCTTATGATATTTGGCCGCGGCCTTTCGACGTCGCTTTATTGCAGCTTCCATGAACTGGGGGTTGTGTAGGTTGTTTAGGTGCTTCAATGTTTCCTTGTCGGAGGAACGATTGAACTTTTCCAGGAACTTCTCCCACTCCTCGCCCTCGAGAGCAAGCTTTTCGCTGTATTTCTCTTCAACTGCGTCGCGAGCCATGTCTTCCAGTTCCACTCTCCTATCGGCTTCTTCTTTCGCGTCTTCTGCCGCTCTCTTAGTTTCGGCTTTGCCAATCATTTCATGCCGGTAGAGCTTCTTGTCCACCTCTACGAACTCAGTTTGAAGTTCGAGTAAAACACCAGCGACTCTCGTAGCCCGGTTATATAGAGTCTCATAGGACATCTCCTCTACATCTTGTAGGTAATTCTCGAAGACTTCAACTGGGGTGAGTTTTGGAAATAGATATTTTTTCGCCTCTGATTTGCTTGTGACAATTGGGGTCCTGGATTTGGACTGTTTGGAGACGCTCGGATTTTCCAAAGCTGCGGGAGCATCCACAACTGCCGGCTGCGAGACAGTCTCCAAATCTCCACTCTCAGAATTTGCTACTGCTTCAGAGGTTTCAAGAGATTCTGAGGCCTCTGGGTTTTCAGGAACCTCTTCAGCAGTCACCGATTGCTGGTCAGCTTCAGGAGTCTCCACGACTTCGAGTTGACTTGCATCAGCATCTTCGTCTTGAGCGGTTTCTTCTACAGCTTCGCCTTGATCGTAATATTCAAATTCTCTCTTCGGGTCCAGATATGCATGAATGGCTGCGTCAGGATCTTCAATGGGTGGTGCTGCGCCATCCTCTTCGGCAACACTGGCATCAGACGGAGCAGTGACTTCTTGTCGGAGTGCTGTTGCACCAACAGAAATCGTACTCTTAACCGTCTGTATTGGTGAATCAGGAGGAGAAGATAAGACACTTTCAGACGCATCGTCATCTGCAGCGACGGGACCAACGCAGCATGACACGTGATTACTGAAGGCCTATTTCCATGTTAGGACCGGGTCAATTAATGACAAAATATAATCCAAAGGAAAACAAACCCGAGAGGTCATATTAGTAAATACCACGAGGCAATGGGGGCATGTTAAAGCAGTGGTCGATGAAGATGGGGCCGAAGAAGTCGGCGTGGCGCTCGCTGCTTGAGAGGACATCGTAGGTATTGGTGGTGCGTAAGTTGTGATAGGGGCTGACTTCTTCCTCGCCATGATGAGGTAGAGTTTTTTGCAATCGCTGGGAAAGCAGAGGAGTGATCGAGATGTCGAGGTTGTGGTACTTTTTCACCACATGTAGATGGGGGAGTAGGTTCTGGCGACAAAAGTCTTACTGAATGAGATTTGGAGTTTCGAAAAGAGTTGTAGAAGAGAGGAAAAGACGGGAGGAGCAAGGACGGATGAGCAGGGGATCTTCGACTAAAGACAATGAATAGCAACCGAAGAGCTGTATGATCGAGCAACAATAGCCAAAGTCATGATTTTCTGATCCTATTGTTGATACAGGTAATCCGGAGTACAGTAGTTTTGCTTCTTCCAACCGAATCCCCAGTGCTGCACCAAGCTAGGAAAATGCGGCGGGTGGCTCGTTAAGTGTGGCTGACCGAGCCAATCACAGCGCTCCCAGCCGCGCTAAAGCCACGGGCAGCCGTTAATGCGGTGGACGTCGGAGCTTGGAATGCTATCGACAATAGCAACGGACGTACATATTGAATTGAATCCACGCCTATTGTTGGCTTTTGAGGACAACACCACGGCATTCACTCTCCGCCCGTCCGAACAGCAGCCATTGAGAGCGTGATGGCATCGAAGAAATCCAAGGCCGCCCCAACTGACGACGAGCTGAACAAGCTCTTGGAAGGCATTGGTGGAGATGGTACGCCAACCCCGGTTACTACATCAAGAGCTTCGAAGGGGGCAACGTCAGGCCCGTCTCAATCAGAGCAGGATCTTCTAGCTGAGCTCGAGAACCTGGGCGCCCAACCACCAGATAGACCGCATACGCCGCGGGTGCAGTCTTTGAAGCGCACAACTACTGCCACTCCTCCACCAAGTTCGTCACGAACCAGTCCAGAGAAGACAGCTGGACCCAGGAGATCTGGGGAGAGCGCTCAACCACTCCAGGCCAGCTTGACACCTTCCGCTACGAGTAGTGAACTCCAGGATGCTGAGAAGAAAGCTCCAATCGCTCAGCCTGCAGACACACCTTCTACTGGAGGCGGGGGTGGTAGTTGGTGGGGAGGCATCTTCGCGACAGCAAGTGCTGCCGTCAAGACCGCTGAGGCAGCTGTGAAGGAAATCCAGCAGAATGAAGAAGCCAAGAGGTGGGCTGAGCAAGTCAAAGGCAATGTAGGCGCCTTGAGAGGTCTTGGTAAGATACAGTGTCACGAGTCTGGGAGTACATCACTAATCAAGCAAAGGAGGTGAATTACGATCGAGAGCGCTCCCAACATTTACCAATATACTGCATACCCTTGCGCCGCCTATTTCATCTCATGAACGACTTCAGATACACATCACCCATGATTTTATCGGATACCCTTCTCTTGACCCCCTGATCTATTCAACCTTCTCAAGGGTCATGGCCCAGGTTGAAGGAGGCGACTTGCTCGTCATCCAACGAGGCCATGAATCCACAGCCCGCCGCAATTCCGAAGCTGGTTACACTGGAGGTAGCGGTGGCTGGAGTGACGGCCCCTGGTGGCGTCAAAGCAACGAGCACCGCGACCTTGGAGCCGTCAGAGGGCTCGTTGAAGGAACGAAGCTAGTCCGTGTGAGCGCCGAGTCCTATGCGAGCGAGTACTTTAACTCTCACGGGGGACTCGAGCTCGCATCCCAGCGCGCAACAGAAGTCCTCAGCGAATCCAACCCCGTCCGCAGCAGTGATATCTTCCTAGCCCTGCAAGCCATCTCCCACGACGCGCCTGTAGATCTCTTCCAAGGGCCAGCCCAGGAGAAAGAGCAAGGCGCCGTGGTAGAAGAGGATGAGAAACCCGATGAGCTCATCTCCTTCGCCATCTACCTGCATGACCCAGTACACAGCATCACATTCCACACCATCTCGCAATCCATCCCCGCGAGGTGGATCAAATGGCTCGACGCCCCCTCTCCCATGACCCCTACGTCCTCGGGCTCTGCCTCGCAGGAGAAGGGCATGTTCGGCAGCGAGACCGACAAGTACCAGGACCCCGGCCTGCCAGAGGAGATCGCCGAGATCATCGAGAGCGGCGGCGTGGATCCACGCGAATGGGTCGCAGAGTGGGTGGAAGAGGTCCTGGCTCTGGGCACAGGCATCGTAGCCCAGCGCTACGTGGCTCGCAGGATGGGCGTCGGCGAGGGAGGCATCGGACGCGGCAAGGCTCGCATGGAAGAAGTGCTTGGGGATGGCGGCGGCGAGGCAGCGCGCGCGGGACTCATCTGAGGAGATAAGATAGGGCTTAGTTAGGAGTTTTTTACAGCGTTGTGTGGGAGATAGTCTTGCGGGCGTGCCTGAATATCAGTTGTTACTCTTTTTTTGGCGTTGGGCATCTATTTCTGCCTGTCTGCCTCTGCTCAGCGGGTGTTTTTTGTCTCAGCTTCCGCGTCTATTAAATGTCATGTATTCCTTTTTCTATTAATTAATGGCTACGGGATAAGCAGGTAGGTAAGCTGCTTCGTTTGATACAATCTCCCAATTAATCATGAAAAGGATGGAGCTTTGGAAAGCAGGCGAGTTCTGCAGAAAATCTATCTACAGTATCTCCTTGGGACCTCAAGTTTCAAATGCAATCTAGTGTTATGGTATGTTGTTTTAGGTAGGTTAGGCGGAGTCCGGGAATGATAGCTTAATTACAATGGTTAATGCCTCCCTTACCTAGACTGTTAGACAGGTCCTATTATAGAGGTACTAGGCACTCCTATGTCCCAAATAGTCGAGGATCAGCCAAAGCTGAAACATTAAAAGTTGATGCTTATGATGGTTCGATCGAGTCTGCAGAGATAAGGTGGGAGACTAGCCGCAAGCCTACTCCGACGTTCGCGGCCGGCGCGAAGCATAAGGAACGGTTCCTGACGGTGCAGCATCATTACTCAGCCTTCTAGAACCGCTCTTCCCCACAACACGCACGGCCAATCAATCGCGACCTATCAATTACTGGATCGGGACTCGGGAGAGATTGAAGCTGAGAAACTACTGGACAAATTATCAATTCGCAGTTGAGTAAACCGAGTGGCCACGGCGTCCTCCGCTGCGAGTCAGTCGGGCCAATGACCAGCCCGCCAGCAAAGCACCATACTGGTCACTGCAGTCCAGACTGGAGGCTGGGAAGCGTTCAGGCGATACACGTGATGGGAGGCGGGAGGCAGCGCGAGGCGATCGCTGCGGCATAGGGGGCCCGCCTTGTGCGTCATGGGCGGCGGATCGAGGACAGGGGGATCTTGGGATCTTTGGGGACCCCTGTCGGATGATGCACAGAGATGGACGTGGGGGAGTCGAGATCACAGAGGAGCAGTGGCCGTCCCCGCGTGGGGATCAGCCCATTTCGATGTAAGTATTCCTGGAGATCGAGAGGTTCTGCCTTGGATCGCATTCTGAGTTTGTTGCGGAGGGGCTTGAAAACATGGGCAGATCGGGAGACTCGATGGTTGGGCGGAGGCTGGGAAATTACATACCTCTGTACGTATGGGCAGAAACCATATGACTCGGCGGAGTCAGGGCGGATGCCACCTGCGGTCCTGCAGCCTCCAGGGAAGGGAAAGTCGGATTAATCATCCCAGGAGAGTGTGTTGCAACTTGCAGCTGGGACGAACGAACACAGCCATTTTGGGCCCCCGCATGGCGTACAGTACCGACAGATACTGTAGTACCGTGTACAAAGGCCTGGCAGTGTGGCACAAGATGCGGCCGGCTCAAGCCTCCCAGAGACTGTGCTTGGAAACATGCAGTAGTGTAGTGTCAGTATGTATCGTGAGCCTTGGGAGGACATCATTGACCTCATCCCCATCCGAATCTGTGCTTCCGCCCGACTCTCTCAGAGCTCAGAGGCCTTTGAGGAGCGGAAAGCGCCAAGAAGCCGGCACTATGGCCGATAAGTATCGGGAGATCGGGAACGTCTCGAGGATGGCACCGGCCCTGTTCGACTCGAGAGTCAGCCCGCCCGGACCTGTCTAGACTCTGGACGGGCCAGAGCTTGACGTTGGCGGAGTAGGCAGTACTTACCTTTTGCCTTGCTCCGTACTCACGGCAGAACGGGACAACTGCAATGCATCTTCCCGGTCGCGTGCCCACGGCCAATGGAGTCGTCCGATGAGCGATGACCGTTGATCTGGGGAGGCAAGACGGGACGGTCCCATCGCATTTCGTCCAGGATGGAGGATGATTATCAAGGGCTACACCTAAATGTCCGCCACCTAGTGGCTATATGTCCGCCACTAACCTTGTTCGGGATAATGCAGTATTTTACCACGTACACCTATCACCATCGCGTTGCCATAGTAATTTGTATAGTAACCGGATACTCGGTAATGTTACTCGAAAATCAAAACATTCAAGAATTGAAGCTATTCCTAAGTATCACTCACAACGTCCTACCCACAACGTCCTACTAACAACACCAACAACACCACGCCTTCTCTACCATGTCTTCTACTGCCTCTAACGCTTGCGGGCCCGCCCCTGCTCTAGCTATTTACCCTGATCTTAAGGCTGCGTTTACTGCTGTTCAAGAGCATGTAAAAGCTAACGGTTACGCCTTCTACAGGCACGACAAGAAGCTTAATAGAGCTGTATTTCGCTGTGATCGCGGCGGCAAATACAGAGCTACTAGCAAGAACCCTGATACGGATCCTTCAAAACAACGACTATCCACTAGCTTAAAGAAGAGTAGGTGCAAAATGGGTGTTGAGTTGCGCTTAGATCATATATCCGGAAATTGGAGTCTTAGTGTACTTGAGGCTACACACAATCACGACAGATCAGCAGATCCAAAGGCCTATCCTGCCTATCGAATTGCTGCTCTCAAGCCAAACGCCTATGCCGCCATTAGTACCCTTGGACGCGCTGGCCTGTCTACTAGCCAGATTCTGTCAACGCTCAGGATTGAGTATCCAGAGGCACTCCTGACGGCAAAGGATGTGACAAATATACTCCAAAAGTCAAGGCTTGAAGAGCTAGATGGCAAGACTCTAATACAGTGGCTTGTAGAGGTAGTGTTACAGTCCCTTCTAATCCTACCTTACCTACCTACTAACTACCTACCTACTACAGGAGCTTCAAAGCAAGGGGTTTAATCCTTAATTCTACCCCCTCTCTGGCAACATACAGCGACTCTTTTTCATCCACCCTACCTTACTCTCCTTGTGGAAGCAGCATCCGGATGTCCTACTACTCGATTGTATATACAAAACCAACAGATTCAACATGCCTTTACTTAACATCTGTAGGATGACTGGTAACAACATAGTGATACAAATCGCGGTGGTTTTCTTGTCAGGGGAGAAGGAGGAGGACTACACTTAGGCTATACAGCAACTCCAGAACGTCATGTACAACAACACGATCCAAGAGCTAACTGCTATAGTAACTAATAGAGAGTTAGCTCTTATCAAGTGCTTAAGTACACGGTTCCCTCGCTCTCACCACATCCTTTGCCAGTGGCATGTTAATATGAACGTGTTAGCTAAGACCAAGAGGTTCTTCCTAGGGCCTATCAAACATGACGACGGCAGGGTAGCCCGCCACCCGGCCTTCTAAGAGTTTATTAGCTAGTGGAATACACTACTAGCTAGTAGGACAGAAGAGGACTATAAGAAATTGCTTGCAGAAATGCGGGCTAAGTTCCCTCGGGAGGCCATGAGCTACTGTAAAGGCACCTGGCTAATATGGAAAGAGAATCTAGTAGCCTGTTATATCAACAGCTCCTACTACTTTGGCGTCACTGTTACTAGTCTAATTAAGGGCTGTCACGCCACTATAAAGAGGTGCCTGCACCGGGGCCATGGGGATCTAAGGGGCGTGTTCACTAAGCTACAGTTGTTCTAGGAACAACAGCATGACAACATCAAGACGACTCTAGCGTAGCAGCAATTACGGCCAAAACACCATACAAACATCCCTCTTTTTGCTGCTGTTGTAAAGCAAGTTCATGGCTACGCGCTGTAACGGATACTACAGGAGTATTTAAAGCTACCGGCTAGAGGGGGGCCACCACCTAGATGTCAGTGCTCTATTCAACAGTCTATAGGGCTACCTTGTTACCACAAGCTCTAGGAGCGGATATCAGGCCGGGGAGTGATCCTCCCGGAAGATATACATCCTCACTAGTACTTTAACAGGCCAGATTCAAGTACTTTTCCTTAGCAACCCATCCCTACGCTGCCACTACCTCTACTAAATCCTGTGCCGGTTAGAGGGAGGGGCCGGCCAAGGGGTGCTCTAGGTAGGGTAGCGCGTGTAGCGCCTTTAAATACTCGCCAGGATCCTTCTTCTTTTGAGCTACCTTCGAGTTCAGCACCTCCGGCGTTTAATAGACCTAGGCCAGCAACTAAGCAGCTATATATAGTGCCTGGCGCACCTGTAACTGCTACGGCAGGGCTGGCAAGACTTGCAAATAGGCACCGGGATCTGTATAAGCCGGGTACCCGACATGAGAGAATGTATATGCAGGGCATATCATCTATTTATCAGTCAGATTCTATAGTAGACTCTACTATAGCTGCTGCTGCCGCGATAGAAGAGAGTGTTACGGCAGTAGAGGTAGAAACACCACGGGAGGTAATTAGCGGCGTTAAGGTATATACCCAGGATGCGGAGTTTGAGTTAGACGATGAATAGGGAACTAGGAATAGCTTCACTTTTGCCGTTTTTGTATAGTTATGAATTGATTGTTTGTTTACACAGTATATACTTGCCCTACTATACAGATTACTACTATAGCCTAGGTACCATAGATGCACACCCGGAATTTGTCGCCCTATCCCGAAAAAGGTTAGTGGCGGACATATAGCCACTAGGTGGCGGACATTTAGGTAGGCCCTTATCAAGACGAGCGACCCCGCGAGAAAGAAAAGGCGAGGAATGACGGAGTCCGGAGTAAGTAGGGAGCGTGGCGGCGCTAACGGTAGCGATGGTAGCCGATGACGTTGAAAACCATCTGCTTTGCAATCCCCCCTTGATCTTCTTTGAACTACCTTACTCCTCCTGGAAATCCTGGAAATCCTGGAATCCTAAATCCTGGAATTACTCGCCTCCGAATTCCTCGACTGCCGCGAATCCTGAACTTCTTGAACCCTTGGAATTGAATCCGCAACTGCCGCCTTTTCTCTCCACTGTCTTGTCGCAAATCCCCCCCCTCCTATCCCGTCCGGGTCAAGAGGCATCGCAGATTGGCGCGACGATCGCTGCTCACTGCGAACTTGATCCATCTCCACCTCCATCATACCACGTCTCGTTTCTTGGGGTCCCTGTTCGCTTACGCCTGACCTACGTGACTACGTCGTGACTGCCCATTGCCCTTCTCTGAAGCCGCCGCCCGGGCAAGAAGAGTCCATTCGTCGTTGCTCGACACTCCCTGGCCTCATTAGTCCCTCGCACCTGCGACACCCTCAACATTGTCAGTTGCTTTGGAGAACCTCTTGGAATCATGTCTCTCTCCCAGTCAATAAAGAATCTAATCCGACACGGTGCGTGATGCAATCCGCCGAGGCCCAGCCTCGCAACTCTTCTCTTGACTCGCCTTCCATCTTCCTCGAATGTTTGCTCACAGTCACATAGGAAAGCAAGGGCGAACGTCGCATCCGCAAGACGACCCGACCACACAAGTATCGCCGGTCAATGTACATCAACAAGCCTCACAAAACCACCGTGCTGTACCCCCGCAGCACCACTACGCCACCTCAGATCCCAGCGGGAACACTCATCAACAACCTCAAGGACAGATGGCTGATGCGCAGGCCGGAAACGCGGCGGCGCAGGCCGCAGGGACTCGTCAACAAGCCGCCACGAAGAAGAAGGTGGATGCTGAAGATCTTGCGAGAATTGTAGCGGAGGAGAACGAGAGCAAAGGGAAGCTGCCAAAATACCCCGGCCTTGAGCGATGGCAACTGCTAGAGAAGATGGGCGACGGCGCCTTCAGCAACGTCTACCGAGCGCGGGACCTGGATGGTAAAGCTGGAGAGGTCGCTATCAAGGTCGTCCGGAAATTCGAAATGAATTCGAGCCAGGTGAGTCTTAGCGCGGATGGCTACTCACCTCCTTCTCTTTTTGGGCTTCCTTACCAACGCGCGCATGGTCTCGTAGGGCGATGCACACCTTCATCCGAACTTCAAGAAGGGGCCAAAAGTAGTGGAGGTGCGAACATATATATTCCTATCAGCAGCATGAACTAGTCGGCATCAGCTTCGCGCTCGATATAATTCATTTCTTCATATTCCTTTCAGTCATATTATATGGCAACACATGCTGACTGTTCCCTACAGAGAGCAAATATCCTAAAGGAGGTACAGATTATGCGGCAACTGGACCATCCCAACATAGTGAAGCTTGTCGATTTTGCAGAATCTCGACAGTACTATTATATCATCTTAGAGCTGGCACCCGGGGGAGAACTGTTCCACCAGATTGTCCGCCTTACTTATTTCAGTGAAGACTTATCCAGGCATGTCATCACTCAAGTCGCGGAAGCATTACTGTACTTGCATGAAGAGAAAGGTGTTGTTCATAGGTATATTTTCTCCCCAGTCTTATCATTTTGCCTCACTGACGTCATCGCAGGGACATCAAACCAGAGAACTTACTATTCACACCTATTCCATTCATCCCTACCAAGAATCCGAAGCCAAGATCGGCTGAAGATGAGGACAAGGTAGATGAGGGAGAGTTCATCAAGGGAGTTGGGTCTGGCGGTATTGGACAGATCAAGCTTGCCGACTTTGGTTTGAGTAAGGTTGTCTGGGATACACAAACAATGACCCCTTGCGGAACGGTCGGATACACGGCGCCCGAAATCGTCAAGGACGAACGATACTCGAAGAGCGTTGATATGTGGGCCATGGGATGTGTGCTCTATACACTACTCTGCGGCTTTCCCCCATTCTACGACGAGAGTATCCAAGTACTCACCGAGAAAGTTGCAAGAGGACAATACACCTTCCTGTCACCGTGGTGGGACGATATCTCGAAGTCGGCTCAGGACCTCGTATCCCATCTCTTGACTGTCGACCCAAACAAGCGTTACACGATCCAAGAATTCTTAAATCATCCATGGATCAAAGGAACCGAAGAGCCCACGTACGCCGCTCTGGACGCACCTCCACTCGCTACGCCAGCTGCAGAACGACAAAAGCAACTTGGCGCTGGCGCTGGCTTGCATGCGTTCAACCCAGACCTGCTCGAATCACCCACAACGGGCAAACGCATGGACTTCCGCAGTCCGGGCGCTGTCAACCTGCGTGAGGTTTTCGATGTAGGATATGCGGTCCATAGACAAGAGGAGGAAGGAAAGCGCCGCAAGAATTTCAAGCAGGGCTATCGTGGTGCAGCCGCCATCAATAGTCTCAATCCTATCGACGACGAAGAATTTGCCGAGGAGGAAGAGGACTACGAAAATGATCATGGTATCCCGACGAAGGTACCAAAGGCCAGAGAAGCGGATGTACACCAGGTAGAGCAGGGTCTCAGAAATACAAATCTCAACTCTGCGGCAAATGGGAAGCCGCCTCAGAATGCAACAGCACAGAAAGGCTACGGTCAGCATAGCCCAGCGGTTACGGCGGCGGCCAAGCAGCAGGTCAGGAATAAGAAAGGGACATTTGAGCTTAACCTTGAGGGTGCGACATTGCTGGGACGGAGAGGCCAGAAGGCCCCGAGTGCTTTAAGGGAATCTACTACGGTCCAGTAGCCATCGGGCGCTGCGGGTGCACGTAGGCCAGATTGGTAGATACGGAGGAAGGGCTGGGCCTGAATTCTGTGCTTTGCAACGTTTGGCGTTTGGCATTCTGGGTAAATCCTGGTCAGACTTTCTTTTTTGCCCTGTTTTTCTTCCCACGCGATGGTACATGTGTATCTGGTTGCGTGCGGCAAGTGGATCATTTGCATATTAAGATATAGGTGGCGTTTTATGCATTGCGGGGGGTTCTTTTCTTTTTTTACTTTTTTCATACCTAGTGTGAGTCAGGCAACTAACACATGAGATTTCTCTCTTGCGATGACATACCGTGGGGACTAAGATATGTAGAGTAGACAGTATCAGTCTTTCACCAGCTTTGACGTTTGTAAGACGTCTGTGAGGATATATGCCTTGGTGACTAGGGTAGTCCCTAGCAATGCAGAATGAACGCTGAGCTAGTCTCCAGCCTATACTTATACTTACCTTGATGGCTGATGCTGTATTAAGCTATTATCGATCTGCAAGCAGGTGCCCAGTCGCTGACCTGAAGCGAGCTTCTTCATCTTGATACTGAACAGCTACTGACACTGAACAAGCACTATGGAGACACGGAAAGATAAGGCGCCGGTTTTGACCCCAACTACTGGGGAGAAAGGGAGAAGATGTCTCGTAGACTTTTCTAAATAGCCAAACTTTTATATCCAACACAGCTCATCTCGCCCATCTCTCCTCGTTCTGACACACCCACGTCCCCTTAAACCGTCCCCCTCAACTTTCCCTCGATAAGCCCTTTACGGCAAAGCAACACACTCAATCTCGACCAGCACGCCCTTAGGCAACTGGTGCACAGCCACACAGCTTCTCGCCGGCTTCCCCGTAAAGTACTTCTCATACACGCCATTCATCTCCGCGAAATGGCTCATATCCGTCAGGAAGACGCCGACCTTCATAACACGGGTGAGGTCCGAGCCGGCAGCCTTCAACACGGCGCTCACGTTCTGGATGCAGAGCTCGGTCATCTCAGCGATGCTGGAGCTGGGCGCGGTCAGGATCTCGCCGTTGGGCTTGCAGGGGATTTGGCCGGAGACGTAGATGCCGTGGGGGGTGGCGATGGCTTGGGACTGTTTGGTTGGGATGGGCTGTTAGTTGGGCAGGTTCTTTTTGGGATTTGGGAGTTAGAGGGGGGATTGGAGGCAAGAGAAGGGGAGATATACGTATGGACCTGCGGCTGTATGGAGAGCGGGGGTTGTCAGTCAAGAAATCCATTTGGAATCCACGGCACACAGAAAAGGAAAAGAAAAACAGGATCAATTGGCAAGAGCAACACATACGAGGAGCAGCATCCTTAGTGAAAACAGGCTTGAATTCTTCTGCCATTGTAGCGTTTTTGGAGAATGTTTTCCTGATTGAGTGGAAAAAGTGTTGTGATAAATGCGAAAGTTGGGGGAATGGGCCGGATGGCGGGGTGTGCGAGCTCTGATATTCGTAGGGAAGGTGGGGTTTTGTGTGTTAGGTAAGCGGCGATCGCGGATCGGGAGGCGGGAAAAATAACCGGCCCGAGGAGATAACCGAGTTTGTGCCTAGACGACGACGACGACGACGACGACGACGACGACGACGACGACCGTTTCTTGCTCTGCGAATCTCCCAGCGCGCAAATGAAGGAGAGATTTGTAGCATTTGAAATAAGGTGAGTAGATTTTGGAGAGGCGGTTTTGAGCTGGGTACGCTGCGGCGCGCTCTTGGCATGGGGAATCTGGGTGGGATGGTATAGCTGGGCATACAACAGGCAGACATCTTCTATTCACGGACGGCACAGATGAAGAATTGTGGAAGATGGTTATGGGAATACTTCGTCAATTCGTTCGATATCCAACGCTGAGAGCCAGGAACAGCCATACCTGAAAACTCGCAAACTACTCCGATCCTCCATCACTACGAAAGGGAGGCCACACGTTCACCACCCATTTCCCCTATCTTGCGTATACTCCAAGGATACTCCCACTATTTCACATCATCAGCAACGATAACGGTTGCTGGACTGCTATTTACCTTGCACATTCACATTAATAATGCCGCGTCTTTCCCGACTGCCATGACTCTCACGTGGCTGATTGATGGCGAAGAATCTACCGGCCGAGATTTCGGGCAACTCTGGAGTCGGGAGTCGACTTGGTCTAGGAGCGGGGGGTGGTCTCTGTGTCCATGGAACATCTGGAACAAGGGGAGGGAGTACGGTGGTCGTTACTGGTGGCCATTGTCTTGGTGATGGCTGAGTTCTCCTTGATGGAATGCTCGCTGTAGAGGCTGAGACTTGAGTTCGTCTCTGATTTGAGGTTATCGGTGCGGTGCTGGATGACCAGTTACTTTGTGATGGCACCTGAGTCCGTTGCTGGTTAGAGTACGACGTGCTTCTCTCAGACGAAGGATTAACATGGTACCCTTTGGACGACGATGTCGATCCTGAAGGTGTTGGTTCTGACCACGACGATGATCCCTTTGAGGTCTGTGACGCGGATTTGGCCACAGGAGGAAGGTTAGGTCTTGACTGCATCTTGAATTCGTTGTCCACGACGTTGGCAGCCCAGTGGACTGTCTTCCGCTTCTCCATCCGTCTGGTTGCGCTTCCTTGGGCTGATGAAGCGGGAGTCTCAAATCTACCTCCTGACATCGTCGGGAAGGCCGCGTAAGTATTTGCATGCGAATGGGTGCGATAACCTGGGCCATCAGCGTTCCATAACCCAGAGGCACTTTGCATTCTCCTCAAGGTATGATGCTGGTAATAAGATCGATGATCCATTCGGTCAACTATCTGGCTCCTTGGGCTGATGTTGGTTTATGGCAGCTTGAAGTAGCGGCCGTCTAGTGGTTGAAATTGACGAACTCGTTATAACGGGAACTTGCTACTGGAGTTGGTTGACCCGACTGTGCGGCTGAGCAGGTCGTGATCTGCAGTCTAGTGATAAGAAGGATCGAGGGTACCCAGTCTGGCTCACGTGAGGAAGTCCTCAAATGGTTGGGGAAAGGTACGATCAAGTTCAACAAAGTTGTTGATGATTATGAGAGAGATATCGATGGATTGATAATTGATGTAAGAGTGTGGAAGAAAGTTGGAGAGGAGGGGGGGGAAGATCATAGCTCTTATATGTGCAGGCCCCCCGTGACGCGCCTTCTATTGACCCAATAAGAACGAGGACCCCGATCCTCGGCTGATGGACACCCATTCCCCCCCAAGAGGAGGTAAGCGACTCATCACCCTTCTCGTGCAACTGTTGTGAGCACTCCTGAATACTTCTTAAGATCAGGCTGCCACCAGTTCGTCGCTGTCCAATTCCATTCACCGACCTTGGGGCTATTCAGACATGATCCTGGCATACCAACAGAGCTCAACTTTGTACAGATTCAGCCAATGCCACTATCTGAGGACTACGAATGTTGGATTGGTTTATAGGCTACCTTATCATGTATCAATGGATATCAAGATGTTTCTGGGCATCTGGAAACCATTCTCAATCCACCAATAAACAGTATCTGAGCTCTTTTCTCAAACCCGAAGCTGGATATCCAAATCTTGTGTGGGATCCTCCTCTCTTTGGTATGCTGGAATGACATTTCCCACTATCTCATTTACACATAGTGCCCTCTATTCCGTCAATGACTCCTGTTCCTAGTCGAAGCCGGAGCCGGAGCTTCAATCAATATCTCAGGTCACGTGCCTGACCCCCTTTTTCAGCAACTCGCAATGTATTGGGGTTTTCTGGTTCATTGTGTTGCTTCATAAACTAACAGACCCATACTATGTTGGTTTAAACACATTAGGCTTGTGTTCTTATTTTGTCGTCACATGGTTAAGGCTACCTCTTGTCACCGCATCAACGAAGTTCAAGGTACCGAGGGGATGTCTCAACTCAACGAAGACTGCTATTTGTGCTGTTCTTATAGTATTTACCTCTCAGGCTTAGTTTTGAGAGCTCCACCCCATTTTTTGGCCACCGCGAACATCATGTCCCTAGTCGGATTGTGAGAGTTAATTGCGCCATGACTCTTCTTGCAGCTTCAAATCCTCCATCAAAGTATACCGCCCCTATGATAGCTTTAACTGCCCTCGCAATCTGTCTGTTTTGATCTTGCCCTATACCTTTTACGTCATCCTTGAGGAGCTCCAATACGTTGTTTCTCTTCGAGCGTCTTATAGGTGCTCTCGGTCTGACCATCCTCTCAATACTGCCTCCATGCTTGCTGTTCCTGCCAATGTTATTCAAGTTGGTTATTGAAAGCATCTTATCGATGATCGTTGTCGCTTCGTCTATACATCGTTAATCAGTGTACTATCTTTAACCGTCGACAAATTTGATAGCTATGCCTCACCCTCAGGAATAAGAAATAAATAGCACTGATCCTTCAAGACCAATTTCATGACCGCCTCCCCCACAAACGCCAAATGTCTATTTCCATCAAGGCAAAGTCTATGACTCTTCCCGACAACGACCACTCCAGAATTTTGACTCTCGAGGGCCTCTTCCAGTAAATCAGGGTTTCGAAATTGGTATTGGATGATGGCTGCCATAGCCAAATCGAAACCGTCCTCGCTTCCAAATCTTGATGCAACGCCACGGGGGTTGAGAAGGAGCATCGTTCGTTCGCCGCCCGATGGATGGTCAGACCATGTCCGCTGTGGAGCAGGTACACTGGTGTCGATGAGCGGCTCTTCTTCACCCGGCGGATACAAAGAATCGGAGCGTCTAGAAGCGCGGCTTGATGCCATGGAAGGAAATGTTGCTGATCTCACAGATTGTGCGTCCATATCTCTCGGCGTCCGTGGGGTAGATGAAGAAGCTCCTACTGGCTTTCTGTTCAAGGCGTCAGTATCTCTGGGATTCTTGGCGATATGCACTGATGAAGCTTGGGACTGGCTAGAAGGAATAAGCTGCTGTGCGCCGGAAAAACCAGCCCTTGCTGCTCTCATCGACGACGTATCCATTACATGCTGTTGTCGATAAAGACAAATCTTCTTAAATCTACTAATTAATGAGAACAAAGCAAGTTTCTAATGCTATTTATGCCCAGCTAAGTAGATAAGCGCGTTTGAAGAGAATGTAAAACTGATGATTCACACTCCCTCCCCATTCCCATACCTATGACACTGTGAATAGGAGCCAGCAGGATCTAGCAATATGCTCTCCTCCTCCTACCTACCTAACCTATCTATATCGATTTCTGTGTTCTAATCTCGAAGGCTTACTTACACATCCATTCTTTATATCACCCCACAACAATCAAAATCCCAACGCCAGCCGAAGACCCTTCTACACCACAATACATAAACCCTTATATCTAAGAAAAGCGCCCCAACATTCCTCCCTCTAGAGAAGAAGGCGTCGAATTCTCCAAAATGCAGAGAGTGCAGGTTTTCTTCGTTTGTTATACTTTCTTTTTGGCGCAGTTCGTTTATAGGAATTTTATATATACCTAGGTATTTGAGGAGATATCTATTTCAATTGATTCTGGTAAAGCTGTGCTCTTGTTAGTGAAGGTATGGTTAGGGAAATCTAGAAGGATGGGGGGGGGGGGGTTGTTTTAGGTAATTGTATGTATTTATATGCAAGAAGAAGAATGTATATTTCTCAGCTGCTTTTTCTTTAAATCTCCTGGAGTGAGCTGAATTGATTGATAGATATTACACGAGCCAAGGTAGGAAAGAAGTGATAGAGTTGAAATGCCTCATAGATTCATCATATATTCTTTTTTCCAGAAAAAGTGGTAACAAGCATAATCCATCATCACCGGCCTGAGGAGTAGTATCTCCCATCCACGCCTCTGACCGGGCTCATAGCTCTCCTGTCCCGATCTCTATCGCGGAAAGGTCGCCCATCAATATCCCTCCCAATAGGATCTCTTTCCCGTCCGCGATCTCTATCTCTCCTGGGTATATCTTCAAGACTCGAAGGCCTGGCATACGCGCTCGTTCTGACCTGCCCCCTGTCCCTATCTCTATCTCTTTCTCTCCTTATATAATCACTTCTCCCGTTCCCAAGCCCGTGATCCTTTTCCCATTCGTCTCTACTTGCCCGCCCCCGTTCTCTCTCCCTATCTTCCTCGGAGCTTTTACTGCCCTTTCTTAGCATCTCCGGGAGATCACTCAGGTCCTTCCAGCTAACTTTTCCGCCGCGAGAGCTATTCCTCGGTAACCCCCTTTCCTGGTCCCTTTTCCCTAAGAGGAAGGGCGCGGATAGTTTACCGCTCAGGTCGATCGGAATAGGGAAACTCGTTCTCTTCACTTCCTCGTCCCTTCCCCTCTCTTCTCTAGTTCGAGATCGAGACTCGGGAGATGCTGGGACTGACGGGGAAAAGCTGGGCTTGGGATACGCAAATCGGACAGGGGGAGGTTCCTCCCGGGAAGGATGTGAGCGTCGGGGCCGGGCAGTACCGGCTACGTAGTTCACATTTCTGGGACTAGGTGGGCTAGGAGGATCATCACCTTCTGAAGACGCATCGGATGAGTAGCTACCGCGTCGCGCGTGTCGAGGATGGCTGTGCCGACGCAGATGGTCATGGTTAATGGGTGGCTCGAGATGGGGCGACGTCGCATCGCCAGCCGGCGTTATGGGGGAGGTAGTGTCAGGGTAGGACCGCCGACGAGAACGTGACATTCGTGAGGATTCAGGCGCTTCTGGCGAGAAAAAATGGCGTGCCCGGTGGGAAGGTGGGCGAGACGACATGCCTGGGTGAACAGGTATGCCTGTGCTTGATACATGTTGATATGGGATAGGCCTTGATCCAGCTCTTGATTTGGGCTCAAAAAAATCTCTAGTGTCGGGTCGTTCTCTTGTAGTATATGCTGATGGACGGACGTGTGCGTAGCCTGTTTGCACTTGCGGTCGGGGAGGTGGATGCGGTTGTGGATGTGGCCCTTCATCCTCCTCGGGGGGTGTTGCTTGCTGACGAAGCTTCTCAGCACACATAGTATGCCACTTTTCTATCTCAGCATCTGGTTTGAGAGGAAAGGCTTCCTTTGGGAGCTCCTTCGGAAAGCTCTCCCCAGTATCAGGGTGCTTGATGCCGAAATTCGCAACGGCATATTGTATGAATGGCACATGCTCCTCCGGCCCCAGAAGAATCTCTATCGATTGCCATCGCACAAACCCTTTCGCAGTGAGTGCGGGTATTGATGGGGGTGTGAAGCAGTCGGTTGTAGGCTGGAGTGTATGCTGGCAGCCGATCGAGGCGTAAATCCACGATATCGAAGGATGCGGGACGTCCACGAAGAGTGCTGTAGTACCGGATACTGTCAGCCTTGCTCAAATGATGCAGTGGGTATAAAGTAACGCACAGTCGTAATTCCCTCCCACAGCCTTATAGAATGCGGCCAGCTTTGCAGGGGTGAGACATCTCTCGTCCTTATCTCCAACGGATTCGCTCTGCAGTCTGTGAGCTTCTAAGAGCACTCTTTCGTGGCTGGCCCCGAAGCAGCGCATCCATCATGAATAAGGACGTACGATGTAGTTTGCGACGCCTCTCAACAGCGCGTCAAGTACCTTCGTGGGTTGCTTGTTGGCCTCGAAGAGGTAGCCATAGTAAGCTTTAGGATCGACCGTTTGCGCCATCGTCAACCGTGACCGTTCCAAAGGGAAAACAGGACTCCAACGAGCATAGTTTTTGTCGCAATATATGCTGCCAGAGGAGACAAGTGGTTTGAAGAGGTCAAGTCATGATCTCGGAAGGATGCGCAACATCACCAGTGGTGTCAAGAGGTGAGTTGGCAAAGGCTAATACCGTACTTAGGCGGCTTCGCCCGAATGGGGCTCTAGGAGAGTCAAACAAGGCGGTGAGGCGAAGGAGCAATCCTTCGAAGACTCTTGCATCGCCCATAGCTTCAGACTCTCAGGGGAGTTGCGGCTCTCTATCGACATAGCAGGATATTGGATCTTGATATTAAATCTCGAGCGGCTACTTTTAGCAGTCCCCGTGGGGAATAAAGTGGGCCGGCGAGGTAGTCTTCCCGCGGAACTGATAATAATAGCCTTGAATAATGAGGTCACGGATCTGCTCTGGGGCTCTTCAACTCAGGAACATCCGGGGATTGATCTAAATACGGAAATAAAATATCGCAGGAGGAAAAAGGACTATTATTAGCTCTTTATGGGGTATCTATTTCTCTTCAAGCAGAAAACCCATTCCCCGACCGTCATTCAAGAACTTCAAATTCCTTGTCCATTCATATACTATCCTCAACGCCTTGCAAAAACAGTTCGCTCGTGTATCAATAGACCAACGTATTTTGAGCTGGCAGCATCAACGTCTTTTAGGATTAACCACGGCTCTAGTTTGCGAAAAGAAGTTCTCGTACCTAGGCGGTAAATCCGGCGTGGTGGTAGCCGGAGCAATAGAAGCAGCGGGACGCAGTACGCTGTTTTCGAGAAACTCCTCGCTAGGAATCTCCAGCATCCTAGGCGCGAAGAACTCGTCGACACGGGCTAGTTCCGCAGCAGCCTCTGATGCAGTCAATTCTAGCCGCTGGGTTTGGTTTCCCGCTGCGGCAATCTGTACGGGAAGATGCAATGATGCCGATGAAGCAGGGACACCTGCTCCAGGTGTGTGGATGGTGAGAGAAATATCTAGAGTGTAGATTCGTGAGACGGTGCATGAGTGGAAAGTCGGGATCCAGGTTTTTGACGAAGGTAGAGTTATTGGCACCAAGACGGTTGCTGTGTAGTAGACTGCACTCTCCTGTACGGGGCTTAAAACCCTGTCTGAAGAGTAGGATGAGTTGGTTGATGAGTCCGAATCTCTTCTGGTATCCGTCACCTCAGGCTCATGCTTTGTCCATGCAACTGACGTTACACGCCTGGACGATAGAGGGATGGATGTGTGATATATTCCGCGGGTTGCCTCGTCCAGAGCGGTCACGAAGAAGGTACATGGAAGTGCCTGTGCTGGTATTACATTGTAAAATGTAATGGCCTTTATTTTCGTTGTTAGGCTGCCGAGTTTTGGTGGCTCAAAGGTGACATCGTGTGGCTCAAATCGAATATTTAATGTTGCCATTGTGGTGGCTGGACTTGTGCTAGGTGAAGCTGGTGATGGGAGAATGATGGCATTCGTCTGGTCTGCTGAAACAGTAATTCGTCCCAATTTCCCGGAGAATACACCCTTCTTCAGCAGTTTCGTTTTTGAGAGAACATAGTCGCGGTTGCCATCCACGATGCTCAAAGGAGGTGCTTCCACTACGGCTGGAACAACACACAATTTCTTGAGACCTTCGACTAGGACGGCCTCTTTTTCATCCTCTTCCCGGTATCTGATGACCTTGGCTTTGATGGCGTATGAGATCCTTGTCATCTCTGGTGATAGATCATCATGTTGGGAAACCTCCCGGTCACCCATACTTGGTGGAAGTTGCAGATGTGCTTGATGGACGTGATCTGCTGCAACACTGTGGGAACAAGCTCGTGGAAGTAGTTGAGCAGGAATGTTGAACTGAAAATTGGGTTAGCATGGGTTTTGAACCGGGACAGAAGCCGGAGTGTATTCTACACTCAGCATGTTCTGCGTCCAGGATAAAAGTTGGACTTACGTTAAACGGAAATGTATATGTTCTGCCAGATTCCAGCACTCGTGGTTGAGGGTAGTCGGTGTCTCGTATCGGCATGGGCAGCTTCAACCAATTGTGATACGCTACTTTCCTCGAGGTGGTACCTGTTGTTGGCAAGTTGTCGATGAAGGTCTTTGTTGTTCCTTCCAATGTGATCCTGATCTCGTCGAACCGTACATTGTGAGAGCTTGTGATATTGACCCTGCCCGTTATCTCGTCAAAGGTAGTGTAGGCCTTCCCGGCGCTGTGATTATGGAGAATGATTTCCACGCCTGGACGAGAGCTCTGGGTCATCTTCCTTGCGTAGCTCGCAATCGTGGCGGTGGTGGTTTGAACAGATACAGCGTAAGACATATTGTCTGTACAAGGTACTTTGCAAGAGAGATTTGAGGTTGGACTCAACCAACATGGAGAGGAAAGCGGAAATGCAAACGACCTACCTGCGCATATATATATAACAGATATCTTGGTCTGGACAAGAGAAGATCCATGCTCTGGACGATACTAGAACTAGCAATGGGCATGATCTTTCCATGACTCTAGCCGTGCTTCTGAATCGACCTGGCCGTGTGCGCAGTAGTAGTGGAGGAGGAGCTGCACTCGCATTGGCTCTGGACTCGGCCGAGAAGGGCTCCACACGGTCAAACACACGCCCTTCTGTAAGCCCATTCTGTACTCCGCGCGGTGTGTGATGCCCCAGACCTGGAATCGCGGCTCCTCTCGACGCCCTGTGGTCATGTCAACGCTTAGCCGTGTTCGTGCTATAATAACGACATCCCGCGTAATACGCCACATATTACGAGCGATATAGCGTATATTTCGTGTAATTACAAGCGTTGTCGGCTTTTCAAGGCTCAAAACCTTGTCGGATACTGTATATCGTGCTGAATTTAGTGATTTAGTAATATGCGCCTTTCCCGCACCAGCCAGACGGCCCAAGCCAACCACGGGTATTTTCAACTTACACGGTCTCTCTGAATAATAGTAATTCAGGCATCGCGAGGGCCTACCTTTAGGGGTACAAAGGTACGATACTGCCGTTGATATGCGACACGGCCGTGAAAATTCTGATGGCGCATGAATAATGGGATCCTCTCAACACGAAGGTGTGCTCTAGTCATTGGCTGTGTGTGGACGGGAGATTGACTGAAGCCTCGATGCCCAGATCTTGCGGCAGATAATTTGCATGACGGTCAACAGGCTCCTGCGCCTTGCATTTGACATGTCGTCGCGCTATTGCCGCTGCTGGGTTCCTTGGCTATCCCCGGAATTCACTTAACGGAATACAAGGTTCATTGCTACCTTGACCCCCATCGCGAACCCGAAGACGCTGAAGAGTGTTGGTCCTACAATTGTACGGTTCTTGCTCACTTCTTTCTGCCGTTGATGAACTCTACCATTCCGAGATGGAGGCTGAAATACATGTCAACGGTCAACCACGCAACCACGCAACCACTGAACAGAGTTGACAATTATTGCGATGGGAATATCCTATCTCTTCAACGTTATTCCCAACTGGCCCCCTAGAATTTTTCATCATCCTTCCAGTGATTGAAAACCTTCCCTCCTAATGCGTGACTCAGGACTTCTCTCCCTCCAAGCTCGACACCCTCGCTGTATCAACATGATCTTCCCCCCCATACATACCTTACTCACCTGAAGGTCAGCTTCGCAGTATGCGCAGCGGGACGCCGTTTTAACATCGGCTTCTCCCCGCCCCGATATCAAGCCCCCAATACTCACGTCCACCTCCTCTGGAGAGCTTGCAGATCTAGAGCCGATACAACTCCAAGCTCCTTCACGCACCGGCAAAAGCATCGGGCATGCTTTGAAAGAGGACGCTGAGATACCGGGGAGAAGCTGTCATTTCCGGCTGTACGACGTATATTCGTACGAAAAGCGGTGTATCACAAGACATCAAAAATCACACCGATAATGAAATTGAGGCCTACCGGTCACATTCTCAGGTCTTGATCAATGAAGTGACCCGCCTTGAAGGGTGTATCTAGACAACCGAGGATCTATCTAATCGATATAGTATAGCAGAGCATACATACATATATATAGCTACTATCACGACCAGGTTAGGATGTGGAGCATGTGAAACAGAATGATCTGCCACAAGCAAACCCGTCTTCTCCACACCTGCGCAATGTTCCTCCAGGTGTCTTGACGACTCCGTCTTCTTCCTCTTGCTTGATTGATGTTTTCGATTGGCTTTTTCTGCGGACTGGAGTTAGCAGTCCAGCGAGAGAACTCGTCTCTACAACCCCTCTATCTCTGGTCTGGGTCTGGCGTGCAGTCGGTGATGACCCTAGGTCCGAGGTCGATGGAATTGACACATCTACTCCAGATTTCGCAGCCCCAGTGTCACTTGACCCCCTATTTCCAACGAGATTGATCAGAGGAGTGTTCTTTCCCGATGACTGTCTCTCACTCCGGACTGGTGTTGGGGGAGGCTGGAAGGATTTTGGCTGAGATCTTCTTTTGTTATGATTTTTGGTGTTTGCTTTTTGCGATCTTGTCGAAGAACTATTTGTGCCAAGTACCTCATCAGCTTCTGTCTTGATCTGGGGTTCCCGGATGGGAATTTGTGTCGGCTGTGCTGGACTGGATGTGGAAATCCCTGTTCCTAGTTCATCAATTTCATTCCCCCCTTCAAGCGTGCTGAATTTTCTTTTTCGTGAGGACTGTGCAGATACACCTGGTACTTCCGTCCCCTCTCGTTTCAGGGGGGTTTGAGCTTCGGGCTTGGATCGAAATCCGGATCTTGGCCGAGACGACATTAACAAGAAACCATCCGTACCCAGACTGAGCTCATCAAAATCTTCAGAATCCTCAAAATTGGGAATGACTGATTTTCGAGACTTGGCTTTATTCGCCGGCGTAACAAATGGCGGCCTCCTGATCGGACGAGGTGGACTGTTTGTCAAAGATCCTAGAGGCAGCATTGGATTGCTGACCGGTCGAGGGGGACCCCTTGGGATAACTTTTGATGTCTGTGGTCCTTCCTTGACAAACGATGTCAAGCCAAGTTCTTCATCTGAGAACTCATAAGATGGATCGATGGTGTTCCGAGGTAGAGGATCACTGATCCGTTTCCTCGTGGCACCATGACGACCATGCTTGGGCGTCAAGGCAGACGTGTTATATGAAGTCCAGTCACCGGAAGAACTTGATGAATTAGGTATGCTACTAGGTAGCGAGTGTTTTGGTTCGAAAGCTGCTATGTGTTCGCCTGGAGGTTTTCCTGGGGCACTTCTCTCATGAACATTGGATTGCTCCTCCATAGATTCTTGAGCTGTACTGGTATTTTCTTGGGACCCGGTGGATGTGGACTGAGCTTTCTCACTGGTGTGGATGCGTCCATGAGCCGAAGCCAACGAGCGTGTTGTAAACATCTCGTTACAACCAATTGAATTCTTGAGCGGACATGAGTATTTCGTCTCTTCTAACAAAGGATTGCGATCTGACAAAAATGGGTCACCATCTAATATTTGGACGTCCGAGTCGTACAGCCTCTCTTCAGAGGGTTCCCTCGGCTGCATGTCCTTGGTTGTAACCAATGATGGGTTTACATGAAGCGACGAAGCACTTGTCGAGGCTGCTGCTTGTTTTGAGGCCGCTGGGCCTCGTGGGGTTGAAGTAATGTCTTGGGCAGAGTTTGATGAGGAAGGCCGAGTACTTGATCGGACATAACGGCCAACATGTCTCTCAGGGGATATAAGATCTCTACCTCGGGAATGGATGCTAGTAGGATAGGGCCGAGAAGCTTCAGTTGATAGAAGATAATGCGTGAAATCGAACTCCCTGTCCAAGAAACTAGAGGCTACGCGACCTCGAAGTCTGTCCAAAGCCGTGGCGTACGGATGGGCCTGTCTGACATGCCTTACCAGGTCTTCCGGCAAAAAGTATCCTTGTTCGCCCTTGCGGTCGCAGTTGAATTCAGCACACGGAAAAGGGGTTGTGTGATGCACACGTAAAAGGTGCAAGCACAGCGGCGATAACTCTTCGCCATCATAACGTCCTAGTCTGTATAGCGTGGATGGGAAATCTCTGCAGTCGGAGTGCGGACATGCAGCTCTCTTAGCTCTCTTAGCTCTCTTGGCTTCCCTGGCTTCCCTTTGAAATCCTGGGTTGTACGGAGCCAGCTCGTCCTCCATAAATTCATTTGAGGCGTTAGAGCGTCCAGTTTGCCTAGCAGATTCTTTTATACCAGGATGGGAATTTGTCTGCTGCAAAGTATTCCGGCCAAGTATTTGTGAGGAAGACACTGGATGCTTTAAACCGAAAGAGGCATCTGATTTGATTCTCCTGGCATCTTCCATTAACCCAGCGTGCAGATCCGGGTCGACAGACTCAATAGTAGCAACTGCCTCGGACCAGCTAAGAATGGTAGAATCACGTTGGGCCGGTTTTCGAGTTCTAATTGGCCTTTCGGTCGCTACAGGTCGGGATGGTTGAATAGAGGTAGAATCTACGAAATCTCGCCTCGAATCTCGACCAGCGTTGCGCTGTGGGGGTATCCAACGAGCGCTTGTTGATACTTCAGAGGTTGATACCTCTGACTCATCAACCTGGGCACTGGAAAGATAGGTGAATTTGTTTTTATGTCGTCTTTTCCAAGCCTTCCAGTTGTGCCGTGGATACTACTCTCATTGTCAGAGGGAGACTGGAGTCGAAAGACTTGAACTCACCATTGCTTCCAATTGTCTCCAAGTCAGATGTCTCGATAAATCAAGGCCCTGCCTCCGCGCATTTGCAACAAAGTCTAGTAACACTTGATCCTCTTCGGCTGTGAATCTTGCACGTTTGGATCTCGACCCTGCTGGTGCCCAGATCGATCTTGAATTATCCGGAGACGGGGATCGTTCCACATCGGGTTGAACAACTGACCTGATTATAGGTCGTGTAGCAGGTTTTACAGATGCAATTGGAGGCACTTGCCAAGCTGGTTCAACATTGGCATCCACCCCGAGAACACTTTGCTGTGAAACATACTTCGCAATCTCTTGACCAAGTTGAGGCCCAAATTGCGATAAGATCTCAGAGCGCGAGGGCAACCTGCCCCTCTGCATATTTGGAGGGGTAACTACCTTTCGCCTCGGTCCTTCGCTCCGGCCCATGAAGCCAGTTTCGAAAGGTCCTTGCTCCGGCGGCGGCTTCCTGTGTATAAACTGACTGGCCTGGGCAAATCCACGGAGAATCATGTCATCCTCGATCATGTCCTCATCGCTAAAAACATCTTCATCTTCATCATCGTCTTCTTCTTCCTCTTCTTCCCCTTCCTCTTCCTCTTCCTCTCCTTCTTCCTCCTCATCGTCATCGTCTTCCGCAGAACTGGTCATGGCCTCTTCATCTTCCTCCGTGGCTGACGTTGGGATGCTCCGAGCGCGACGAATATCCCCTGGATCCCGTTCATTCTCCATTTGGAGCAGATGACCATTGCTAACAAGTATCTCGCCGGTATACAAGTCAATCTCGTCCCCAATACCTTCGAAGTCCTTAGAGTACTTTTCGAATATGGATTCGAAAGTAGACTTCAGTTTGTGATCGAGTAGCGCTCTCTTCTGTAGAAAGTCCTCGTCCGGACCGTAAACTGGCCCACCCGCATCCTCGTCCTCCTCGTCGAGCTCGCTAGCAGGCGTTTCGTAATATGCGTGCTCGTCGTCGAAGCTCTGCGTGAAAGCGGCATCTAGTGGGGGAGATAATCGTCGTCGCTTTGCAAGTGGCTCCATTTTGGCAGCCGAAGGATATGCCAGACCATCAGCTTAACATATGCGATCGAGCGCCTGTAGGTGTTGTGAGCGATACTCGTAATATGTAATGTAGTTGGGTTATACGCGTCGCGATACTCGTGTCTCGATGCTGAAGTGAGAGGTGATGCTAAAGTGGTTCGCATAACTCTATTTGTTAGCCTTGCCTCGTGCATAAATAGATAAGGGTGCATAAATAAGTCGTGCCGCACCGGCTCCACTTCGCAAGGCTCACCCGTCTTCTGAGGCTGTGGAAGTCACTTTACACATCATACTCTCTAACAATGCAACGATTTAACCCCCAGGAATCCTAAGACACAGTTCAAAATGTACTGCCAAAAGTGTCGCGCCCCATTGAAGCTGGACAGCTCCGTGGAAGACCTTAACCCGGCAGCATTTGATCTACTAGTTGGTCTGTCTAATCCATCCCATCTAATGCGAGCATTCAAGCTGATCCTCTATCCCACAGGCGCATCCTCCCAACATCAGCCAAAGAATCTCCCAGCTTCCCGACCAGCTTATCCCCAAGAACGAAAACAGCTCTACGACCGAGTTTCTAAAAATGCTCTGTCGCCGACTTTCAAGCGGCACGTTTCCGCGCCCCGACGCGGTGACACCACTTCTTCAGATGCCATGAGGAGCGGGCTCAGTAATCCGGCGATGTCTTTCGTTATGTTAACGGAATCGCAGGTGGTTCCTCCATCTGTTGTGAAGTCTCCGGAAGATACAAATCCTAAAAAGCAGCGACATGATGATACAAGCCAAGAGATCACGGAGGACGAGGGGAAGGCGATGTCCCAGGATATGGAGAGAGTAACTAGGCTCTTCGAGATTCTCTCCTCACGGTCTGATATAGACCATCCGATATGTGTGGAATGTACGGAGCTACTTGTTGAGGGATTACAGCATCGGCTTGAGATCGCGACAAAGGAGCGGGATGCATACGTGGGCTTTCTGAAGCAAGTGAACGCCGAGATGCCGACGGAGGACGAGGTCAAGGAGTCTCAAGAACTCCTAGCGAAGGCACGGAGTGAGGAAGCCGCTGCTATCGAGGAGCTCAAAAAGTTGGAGAAAGAAAAAGCCGCCGTAGATGAAGAGATCGCCCAGCTCGAAGAAGCAGCTCGAGCTCTGGATATCGAAGAGGAGAAATTCTGGAGGGAACGGAATGACTTTGCTATGAACCTGGCTGAGTTTCAAAACGTACGAGACAGTGTGAATCTGCAGTACGACCACGATTCGCAGCAACTGGAAAAACTACAGAGAACGAATGTCTACAATGATACATTCTGTATAAGTCATGATGGAAAGTTCGGAACTATCAACGGCTTACGCCTTGGAAGATTATCCAACGTTCCTGTTGACTGGCCAGAGATTAACGCAGCATGGGGCCACACTGTCCTCTTACTTGCCACGGTCGCCGACCGATTAGGCTTCAAATTTGAAGGCTACGAACTTCAACCCATGGGTTCCACCTCCCGAATCATCCGCTACGATTATCCGTCCCCGGCAGCCAGTCGAACAGCCTCGCAGCGGGCAATCACCCGACCGCCCAAGAAATCTATTCTCGAACTTTACTCATCGGGAGACATGCCCCTCGGCCTAACATTCATGCACCGCAAATTCGATACCGCTATGGAAGCCTTCTTGGAATGTATGAGACAGCTTGGGGCATTCGTTGAGAGGGAGACTGCTAGGCAATCCGAGACCGGGAGAGGTCTGAGCCTACCTTACACTATTGAGGGAGAAAAGATAGGGGATGTGAGTATTAAACTTGGAATTGCGCAGGATGATGCTTGGAGCAGGGCCTGCAAGTATACTCTTACTTGTTGTAAATTTCTTTTGGCGCATGCGTCAAATATTAATGCTATGAATGGGAGAAGGGCTCCGTAGTATCAGGCTATTTGGCGTCTCGTTTGGATGAGCATGGCGTTCAGGTTGGGGGGAGGCATTTACTACGGCGTTCTGGCAGGGCATCCACCCTTAAAGGAGATGAACAGGAGAGGTGTCTGAAGGTTTTTAATGGATAATTGGGGCAAGGTGTAAACGCGCGAATGTTGCGTGAATCGAATTGCCATCTACATATTAATTACTCGTCGCCTCTTGAAGAAGTAGAGTAATGGGTATGTATGCAAATTCCGCCATCAACAAATTTTAACGCCCCCTTCCCCACACATCATTCATCCGTCCTTCATGCTTGCTGTATGTTCGAGTGTCAAGTAGAGAAAAGGACCCAGAGTTCCCAATTTTGAGATAGCCATTGGGGTGGCTGAGAGGTTGATGGCATGAGGCTCGGTGCTGTAGTGAATTGAGTGTCCCGTGCTCACCACATCGTATATGATCATCGATTATTAGCTGCTTGTTCTAGGTGATTTATGACAAGCTGGCTTCACTAGAAGGGAGGGCACGCGCTCTTTCGTTGGCTCGAACAGGTTCAAAGTAAGGATGAGCCATGGCTTCCTTCGCCGTCAATCGCTCCTATTTTGTGTTAGCATGCGTCCGATAATGGAGGCCATATAAAACTTACCTGGTGGTCATATCGTAGTAACTTATCTAAGAAATCAATGGCCTCATTACTGACAAACCTTTGGTTCTCGGTAGTGACAAAGCTGTGCCAGCTCTTCTTTGGGAATCGTCCCAGGATATCATCATACGTTTGGTCCAGCTCAATATCATATTTATCAAGGTAGTCGAATAGGTCCTCTGTACCAAGAACCTTGGCAATCTTGACCAATTGATCCGAGTTGCTGTTTCCATGAAAGAACGGCTCTTTCCGGAAGATCATCGAAGCAAACATTGCACCCAATGACCACATGTCGAGAGAGTAATCATACTCTTGGAAATCGACAAGAAGTTCAGGGCCTTTGAAATACCTCGACGCGACTCGCACGTTGTACTCTGTCCCTTGGTGGTAGAACTCGGCAAGACCCCAATCAATGAGTCGTAACTATAAACACGCTATTAGTCTATGAGCCTATATTTGGAACAAACCAGATATTTACCTTCCGGTTTTCGTGATCGATCATAACATTATGAGGCTTAACGTCTCGGTGCATTATGCCTTTGCTATGGCAAAAGTCCAGCGCCTATGATTATCAGTAACCCACTTGTCTATGAGGCCTTTCGGAATGCATACCTTCAAGAGCTCATGGATATAAAATCGTACATCGTAGTCAACAAACTTCGGGTAGAGACTTCGAAAATCGGTATTGTTGACGTACTCGAAAATGAGAGATGGTGTTTTGCTCTGCATCAAGTGTTAATTGTCAGTTACTTCATAAAGACATATCCTTCAGAAGTTGATCTGCTGGCCCGACTTTAGGAGTTATTGTAGAAGAAGGGTGATTTACCTGGTTGTCCCTGACAACATCCAGCAACGCAACAATATTGGGTCCCCCAGACAGGTTTTGCAAGATCTTGATCTCTCTCTTTATCTTCTTCTTCTTCACCGGCTTCAGCACCTTGATGACACACTTCTGGTAGTTGACAACGTTGATGCCCTCGAAGACTTCTGAGTATTTCCCTCGACCTGGATCCCATTCACATCAGCATCATATTCATTCTACGCAGCACGTGCGCGCATAGTGAGGAGGCCCGCTTCAACTTACCGATCTTGCGTACCACCTCATAGTTCTCCAACACTCCCCAGGTGATGTTCACACTATCATAGTCCCAGTATGACCGTGGCATCTGCTGGTTGACATCTGCGTAGACGCGCGCCATTTTGCAGCCGCCCTGCTAGGCAAGGCACAGCGCAAAACGGGTAGAGACAGCTGTTTGAGGGAATTCGTGATCGCGGATGATCGCGGGGACTTGTTGCGTCGTCGCAGGTTACTCTGATCGAAACCCCCGCAGGGAACTTTGTGCGATGTGGCCGCTATGAAGTGAAATGATGAGGAATGTGTTACGAGGAAGTTGATGTGCTGCCAGCCTGACCGACCGAAGTGAAGCCCCTCGCTAACCGGATCTGTCGTAGTTGTCGAGAGTTCTGGCCTGGAGAATAAGGTTTCAAATATTTTCTCTCGATCTGGATCTGGATGCGCTCAGATCTCGAGGTTGATTTTGACAACCCGTCGTGACGAACAGCCTTCTTCATATACGTCCAAAGAGGTCAAACAAGGCTGTAGAATAATGATCTTCAGCTATCGAAAGCCTTAGAACTTATACAAAAATGCTTTACGACCTCAACGTCCCTTGGTCCTCGACCCAAGATCCATCCGAGCTCCAAAGGACAATATCCTTCCTCTCAGAGTTGGGGTACGATGTCGTCGCTCTCAACCATATAATAACCGGCACTCTTCCATCACAAGTCGTCAATCCAATCCCTCAAACGCCTCCCTTCAAAGTTCCCTCGAAAACAACCCTCCTTCGCCGTTGCACCGTCCATCTCTCGGATCCCTCACTCAACCATCGACTCCCCGCCCTCTCCTCCGCATACGATATCCTAGCCGTCCGACCTACAAGCGAAAAGGCCTTTCTAGCAGCATGCCTGAATCTTACAGAGCACAGCATTATATCACTCGATCTCACACAACGTTTTCCTTTCCATTTTAAGCCAAAACCATTAATGACGGCCGTCAATCGGGGAATTAGGTTCGAGATATGCTATGCTCAGGCTACAATGGAGGATGCGGGGGCGAGAAGAAATTTCATCAGTAATTGCTTGGGGATTATGAGGGCTACGAAGGGGAGGGGTTTGATTGTTAGTAGTGAGGCGAAGGCGGCTCTGGGGGTTAGGGCGCCCGCGGACGTCATTAACCTGATGGCTGTTTGGGGGTTGGGGAGGGAGAAGGGTCTGGAATCCTTGACTGTGAATCCTAGAAGCGTGGTAATGAATGAGAGGATAAAGAGAACTTCGTTCAGGGGGGTGATAGACGTTATTGATGGTGGGGAGAGGGAGCTCAAGAAAGATACCCAGACTGGCGCTGAGGGGAAAGACAAAGAGATATCTACCAGTGCATCTGAAATTGGAAAGAAAGGAAAAGGCAAGAGAAAGATTGACGACAAGGAGGCGAATGGAGAATCTACGCCCCAGATAAGCAAGAGGCAAGCAAAGAAGATGAGATTGGAGGCATTGAAAGCCGAAAAAGAGCTTTCATCACAAGGAAAGGAAGCAACATCTTCGAAAGATTCCTCAGGTAGCCCACAGGAGCTAGGCGCTAACACAATAAAAGCCAAGGCAAATGGATGATATATATGTTTCTTCCCATCCCTAGGTGAAGTAAATGGTATCTATAAGTAACTAAATGTCGAGCCACCGGGACTCGACGCTTGAAGACAAAATCCTCCGCATTACTTCTACCCCAACGCCGGTTCCTTATTACCATAAATATACAAATATTATCCCCTTCAATTCTTGATCTTCAATGTTGGTTGTGCAAGGCTACCTAGAGCCAGGTTGCTCGAGAGCGAAAATGTACTGATGTCAATAGGGTCAGAGGGTTGAGATCCTGAAACTGTTGCTGCTCCATTCACACTTTGTGTTGGGTTTACCAGAGGTAATTCAAGTGAGGAAACCAGCGATGCAGACGCTTGATTCGCACTTTGAGCGGCTGCAACTGGGGACGTTAACGAGGACGTTGTCGAGGACACTGACAACGGTGTTGTCGAGGATGATGTCGGGGACGATATCGAGGATGTTGACGATGTCGAGGATGTTGTTGGAGAAGATGTTGGGGAAGATGTTGGGGAAGGTGTCGGGGAAGGTGTCGGGGAAGGTGTCGAGGAAGGTGTCGAGGAAGGTGTCGAGGATACTGTCGAGGATGCTGCCGAAGATGCTGCCGAAGATGCTGTCGAGGGTGCTGTCGAGGGTGCTGTCGAGGGTGCTGTCGAAGATGACGTTGGGGATGTTGACGGACTGACAGTGCTCTGGCCGGCAGCAGCCGGGGTAGTCGGGGTAGTTGGGGTACCAGTAGCTACAACAATACTAGAAGAGGAAGAGATACCCGATGAAAGCGTTGAAGAGGATATCTCTGAATTAGGAGCCCCGGGTTGTGATTGTGTTGCTGCTATTTGAGGAACTGGTGCTGCTGCTACAAGGCTTGTAGGGAATGAACCGGGTCCACACAGACACATGCAATCACATGCACCATTTGGAAGTAGGGTACCGGTTCCAGTTGCAACGCCTCCAGATGGCCCAGGGGCGGGTGCTGGTACTATATTGCTGTTAGCTAAATTCTATATATTGACCGTTTGGAACCTCACCAGGAGCTTGACTAGAAGCAACTGCTACGCTTGCCGAAGTACTTGAAGGAGATACAGCGGCGGCTTCGACTGTGGACGTGATCGTGACCATTTGAGTAACCATTTGAGGAATGGGGGTGACAGTAACCGTACTGCCATAGACCGTTTGTGTCACAAAGGACAACTGGACATTTCTAGTGAAGTCAGAAATTGGTCTTCATGAATATTGTGGTTGACATACTCTGATCCACTACCACCACCACCAGCCTGTTGTTGTTGTGTTACCGTGACTGTATGAGGGATAGCACTGTCATGGACAGTTTGTGTCACAAATGACAGCTGCGTATTGCTGGTAAAGTCAGACATAGGCCTTCGCAAACTTTGTGGTTGACATACTTTGATCCACCAGCAATGGTAACTTGCTCTTTTTCCGTCACCGTAATTGTCTTCACGAGGTGGCCCACACCAGTTTCGTTTCTTCTACCTCCCGCTGTCATTGTTACCATCTTTGTGAGGGTTTTTGTCTTCGCTCTCCCATCTCCCTGTCCTTCTATCCCAATAACTTTTGGATCGGCCTGTCCTCCTCCTACTACACCAATAGCGCTTAGGATCTCGGACAGCCCCCTCTTATCAGGCTCATCGGCGTGTGCATGGTTCGAGGCCTGGAAGCAGTTAGTACTTCTGGAGGCTCACGCCGCAATCGACCAGCTTCGCACCTGCACAGAACTTAAGATACCAACTGTCGCGAGAAGCAATATCTTCAGTATCTTCTTCATCGTCATAGATAGTGCGCAAGGAGACAAAATGATAGTACCCCTCTTCAAATATGGAGCTAAGAAATAGTAATCGAAAAAGCAACAGACCAGCCGTGGTATATTCAAAGAATGTAATGGAGTCGGAAAAGAGCGTGGCTAGCAGCTGCAGAAACAAATTCAAAAGAACTAGAGAATGCAAAGGAGTCTGTAGCGAGAAAAGGTTCAATGGTGCAGATAATGACTTGAAACAGTTAAGGGGAGATCCTACACGGAGCGTTCAGCATTTACGCTTGGTGACAAGGTGAAGCATGTCCCACATAAACTTAGAAACAAATTCAAAATATGAATAGGAAATGAATAGGAAAATATGAATAGAAAAATATGAATAGAAAAATATGAAAGAAAAGATGTGATAAGCCTAGGAGTTAGCTCTCACAGATTTGAGGTCAACTCCACGAAAGCCATTTTGCCATCTCGAGGCTCGCGATATTCCGAGGAAAACAGCCAGGCAACCTTGAGCTTCTATGAAGAGATGTGTCATACGACATTGAACAACTCTAGTTGGACAGACTTGTTACCAGAGGATCTCATCAAAGAGGTCCCAGAATCTCTCCCTTCATCACAAGTGAGCTGTAAATCGTAAGGTTCCAGACCACCAGACGTGTGAAGTTTCATCAAGGTTTAGACTATTTAGCGAGGGGATGGTGTGGAGATACAAGCTATGACTGCCGAAAATAAAGGCCAGTGTGACTCCATTCCAGACGGGAACTTTCTTAAAGAATTGCAAATTCCAGAGGGGTGATTACAACACTTCAATCAGTGCTGAAGTTGGTTTATCTATGATATAAACATCGGCCGTGAAATCGAAGGTCTGAACAAGAGGACGTTTTCGGACTCGTGAGGCCACCCAACAGCATGATCGAACGAGGACGTGGATCCTCGTTAGCTTGGAGGAGAGCACGTTCCATATCTTCCCTGTGGTTTCAGTGGCATGAACCCTCAGATACAACTCTCATGTACATTTCTTCTTTCCTATTTCGTTTCACGTTTATGTCTCCACGAAAGAAAAGCAATGCTAGTCAGGTGACTCGCGCGAGTGGTTGAGATCCAAATTCCTTGTCACAATTGCACACTGCCAATAATAACTTCACTTCCTTTCAAGACTCTTGTATTTTCAAGATCAAAGTATCCACAAAGGTGAAAGCCCCTGTTGGAGAATTACTATCTTGCAATTATATCTCTGATTCTCATTGGTTACCAACTATTTTTCTTGGCCATTAGCACAATGCATTTTCTTCCAAGTTCCACAAAGTCGCTGGTAAAGTTTCCGGGCTTGGCTGCCCCCGCAAAGAACAGTCATTCCAGACTTTACTGGCGGAATTTTCATCATTACATATTCTAATAGAATAAAAACCTATCTTCATGACTGCTATGCTATCTCTCCAGCTGCAAATAATTACGTCCGTAGCCGGACTTGCAAAGCTCTTTACGCCGCCATTCTCGGCGCGCTCTATTGCTGACGATAACCTGTTGTTTACTTGTCCATCTCCCGCTTAGCCCTTCAAGAACAACCCGCAGCAAAGAATTGATATGAGAGTGGGAATATCTGAGAAGAGATACTCACGAAATCTGACTCACACGAGCATCTTGATCCCTTTTCCACCGCAACTGTACTAGAAGATGACAACCATCTTAAAAAAGACAATATTTCTAGAACTTCCAACGTATGTATTTGATCCAGCGAAATGCTCTGATATGGAGGGAAATCAGAAAGGTGTAGAGAACAGGGATAGTCATGGACACAGTCCTTCACAAGGAGACAGTTATTAAAGCGGCGATCAAGTGGTGTAGGGGTTTCCTATACTGGAGGCTGCAAACGATATACATTTTTGACTTACTGCAAAGAGTCCTGCGAGAAGACCACAAAAGCTGCTCTGATATACTGAAAAAGGGTATCATATGTCAATTACTGGAATCCTTTTGGGTAGAGGTTGAGGGGCCTCAAGGTGAGTCACTCGGCTACCTGAAGTGTGTGGCACCCCTACCTACGTATCTAGGTACCTTACCTTGCATTGCTTTCGAGTTGACCAATTTGAAATTCACCTCCCCACATTGAAGCCGTCAAAACCAACCAGCGTCTGTTCTTTTTCGGTGATTATTTTTTCAATTGTTATTTAAAGGCGTGTAGAACCATCTCGCGCCCATTCTTTCAACAAGAGCAAAAAAATCACAACTTGCATAGCCTTGCTGCCTTGTACTTGCTTTATCATAATCCATAATCTCTTTATGAACGCAGTCAAGCCATCCATCAGCTACTTCTGATATCGTTCTATCTAATCAACCTTAGCAGCAACGAAAATGGATGTCTCATGCCAGTGCGGCGCTATCTCCTTCAAGACGCCCCTCCCAAAGCCTCTGGCGGTCTACATCTGCCACTGCGATGAATGCCGTCGCCAATCCTCATCCGCTTTCGGCTGTTCTGCTATCTTTCCAAAGTTTCCCTTGCCCTGTAAAGATATGTTGTCTTGCTATTCGTATGTCTCTCTTCCTCGCAATTTCCCCAAGATCTCATACACACATGTGGCCTATTCATTTTGGTTAAGAGGCTGATTTCATAAAGCAGAAGACCAACTACAACAGGTCATCAATTGAACTGTTATTTCTGCAGAAACTGCGGCACGCGTGTGATTCACAGCACGCCCGGCAAAGATGTGGTCTCTGTCAAGGGCGGTTGTATCCAAGGTTTGGATTGGAAATCTGCCAGACACATCTGGTGCAAGAGAGCTAGTATGTATTCAAATTTCAGTCTCATTCCCTTTCCGCCCTTCTTTGAAAATCTTTGATGCGTTCATAAAGGGAAGCTTCAAGAGGAATCTAAACTGACGATGCGCAGTGGTGCCTATTCCTGAAGGGGTGGAGCGGGATGAAGAGGAGCCGAGTGAAGATCTGTACGGTGATGCAGTTGGTAGTGGTGGCTCCAGAAATGACCTGCTGAAGGGGGTTTGGGGTAAGCTTAAGGGCAAGAAGCCTAGTGATGGTGGTTCGGCAAGTTGAGTGGGGTTATTTATATACTAATGGTGCTGATGAAAGGAAGACTTTGGGGTAATCTGAAAGCACGAGGGGTGATTTTGGTATTTCAGTAGGTAGAGCAGGTTGCGGATAATCACATGCCTAGGAATGCAACCAAAACTAGCCCGAAGGGTTGAACAGACAGAAAAAATGCAGATAACAAACGCAAGCTGTTCCACTATTAGATCTGCAATTTTTTTTCTGTCATTTAGCTGTAAGCTGGACTACTCACATATCCAGCGACCTCAGAAATATCACTAGGATTGTCGATGCGGCGTTGCGGATTGAATCCTGCGATAATTCTCAGGAATTGCTCTCTCTTGTTTATTTTTCTGGAGAATGATCTGAGGATTCTGATTGCCAGAAACCCCCCGAGCAACAAAAAAGTGCTTTTGAATACGTTTGTCAAGCCCTTCAACTACAAACTGAATTGGCCTGTGAGGTAAACACGACAAAATACATATGCTTCAAGCCGAGATTATTGAAGCCGTGGAACAGCGAACGAGGCCCAAGGCTTCTAAACCAGGGGGCATCTCGAATAGACCAAGTATACGAAGTAGACGACGCTATTAGGAAGGGGTGTCGTTGACGTTAAACGACGAGGCGGGGTGTCTTACTCATGCTTTAAAGAGCCTCAATCAAGGAGGTTTGACATCCGGTTGTTTGGGACAAAAGTGATGTGCGCAACCCGGCTAGCTTCCGTTGGCTGCAGTGACAGGCCGTCACGTTTCTTTCTATTTACGGCAACACAACGCAATAATACGCCTACTTTATGAGATAGTTGAAATAGAGGGCTTTCTTGAGAAAATAGAGACCTCTAATGCCTTTTATCTTTTCATATATTACCATTCCTTTTTGTAAGTATTTTTAACTGAAATATTCAAGAAGATGGCGTCCTGGCTTATATCATTGCACACCAAACCATGTTAGGAATGGTCGCTGTAAATAGCCGACAGGACGAGGCTGCAAGCAATCGTCGGGTCGAAGACTCGAAGCAAACGAGGTCAATTTCCATACCCATCTACATCATATTGTCTAAACAGCAGTCTCTCATTTCAGTTTTCACCACCCGGTCTATCTCTATCGCACACAGCTCGCTATCCCACGACAAACATCGCATCACCAGAACGCACAATATAGCTCCGTGCCCCCCGCGGAAGGCCTCGTGAGCACTTCAACTCACCTCACACGACCCCACCTAGTACCAGCAATATGGATCAACGAGAACTTGATTCGCGCATCAAGGCACTGCAGAAGGCTATAGCAGAGAAAGAGCCAGCATCGAACGTTATTACAATCATGGAGACATTGAAGAATAACGTGAACCCGACGGAAGAGCTTCTGAGGGTATGCTTGTTAATCATTACCATGTTTTCTATATGCCATGTTTGTCCTTGTGGTCATAGCTGACTTGAATTTAGGCTACTAAAGCCGGTATGGTTGTAGCAAAGCAGAGAGCAAACCCGAACAAAGATATAGCGCGACTTGCCTCCGAGATCGTTGCAAAATGGAAGAAGACGGTCGAAGCAGAGAAGCAAAAGAAGTTAAAGATGTCAGCCTCATCGCCACCAAAGACCGCAGCTGTATCATCGGCCGCACCACCTGCAGAAGCGAAGGGCTTTACAGGCGACAGTTCAAAACGAAGGTGGGAGACAGATAAGGTCGATACTAAACGGACGGGAATCCCATCTCGCGATGCATGTATTGGTCTTATCTACAATGGTCTTTGCTTCATGTCAGAGGAACCTTCGAGCAATATCATCATCAAAGCCATAGAAGTGGAGCAAGCCGCGTTCGATGCATTCAAGGGCGACAATTCAGAGTATCGCAGCAAGCTTCGCTCCCTTTTTCAGAACCTCAAAAATGTTAGCAACCGCGAACTCGGTACTAGAGTACTGTCCGGCGAAATAACTGCAGCTCGATTTGTGCTCATGACCCACGATGAGCTAAAGTCCGCCGAGCGTCGGAGGGAGGACGAGAAACTACATTTGGAGAACATGAAGAAGGCACAGGTACCCATGGCGGAGAAGAGTATCAGTGATGCTTTGAAGTGCGGAAGATGTGGGCAGAAGAAAGTCAGTTACAGCCAGGCTCAGACCCGAAGTGCTGATGAACCGATGACCACGTTTTGTGAATGCACAGTCTGTGGTAATCGCTGGAAGGTATGTATAAGTTTTATTTATTTCCTTCTATTTCAACAGATGTTGACGAAACTACAGTTCTCTTGATCTTGGTCCAGGTGCCGGTTGTGCAGCCCAAACATTTCTCTTCTCGATGTGCTCTTATGGATGGTTTCGGGGTTTCGGATTTGATTTTGCAGCGGCAACTGCGTCCCTGGTCATGTAACAGGGAAAACGGCGATGATTTCAAGTGGGGAGTTGATGCGTTTCTGGTCAGACATCGTTTTGGTGGTGAGGGACCGCTCTATGTATCCAGCACGTGGTTTTTGGCCTCCTTCTTCCTTCCCCTGAAGGTGGGGAGAACCGAATGAACTCATGCGCATTTTTCAGACCAGAACGCTGTGCAATAAGTGAGCTGGCCGAGGTGTGTACAGTGACAGCTCACCCGGTAGGTTTGATGCCCAGCAGTGTAAGCAGATTTTCATGTTCCTCTTCCAGGCCAAGCTCCCCTATCATCTTCCAAAATCTGCTCAGATGCCTCGTTCCGCTGTCTGAGCAAATGGTCACAATTCGACTCCCTTTCGGCATTTCAAGAGCAGTTACTACTGCTGCAACGCAGTTCACAGCGCTGCTGCTCCCAATGAAAATGCCATCTTTCTCTACCAACCAACGAGCCATCTTCATTGCCTGCACATCGGTGACCCTCACTGCGTCATCGATAAATTCTCTTCCGATTTCGAAGTTTTCCGTGATTCGGTTGATTCCAATCCCTTCCACGATTGTATCAATCTGCTGCCGGCGCCTTGTGCCTTCTTTCTCAGTATTGGAGAACATTACACCGTTCTTGACCTTGTTGTATAAACCACTGCCCTCTGGATCTGCTAGGACAACTTTTAGATCATCACCCATGCCCATTATTTTCTTCAAGTAAATGGCGATTCCAGCTATGGTACCACCTGTTCCAGCACCCGCTACGAATGCATCAAGCTGTTTGGGACATTAGCCACTATAGCTTATTAAAGGACTCAAATGGCGAAACCAACCTGCCCACCAGTCTGCCTATATATTTCGGGACCTGTGGTTTGTAAATGAGCTGTATAATTTGCCAGATTCTCAAACTGATCCGCAAAGAAACCCTTACTAGCATCATTTTGAGATGCCGTATGCTCTTTCGCCCTCGTCCTTGCAAGATTGACAAAATGTTCAGTAGAAGTGATGGGAGCTGGCGTTACTCTCTCAACCTCTGCTCCCAAGTGATGCAGCAGATCAGATTTCTCCATACTTTGATCACTGGGCATGAAGATACGAGCCTTGTAGCCTCTCGCTCGTGCCAATGCCGCAAGAGAGATTCCAGTTGAGCCCGAAGTACCCTCGTAGATCGTGTCTCCTTGCCCAGGCGTCAACAGCCCTTGTTCCTCTGCCATGTTGATCATACTCAACGCCACTCGATCTTTTGAACTGCCCCCGCCTCCATTGAGGAACTCCGCCTTTGCAAGGATCGTGCAGCCTGTCGCCTCGGACAAGCTCTTGATCTTAAATAGAGGCGTATTGCCAATGCATCCTTCTATTCCTTCCGGTATTGGCGGAGGTGGTGCACTCAGGACTGATTGCCGGATCCGAGTGTGATCTTCGAGCGTCACCGGAGGGAGAGAAGTGCTCGCAGGAGGAGAATCTGGGGAAGAATCGGGCTCGCCTCTTCGTCGCTGGTACCTGCGTTGGAGATCTGGATAAAAATCCTTGAAGCCCAAAGTCAGCAGAATACCAGCCACGAAGGCAGCCGTTATGGCGGCAGTGCCATAAACTTTTGGATAATTGCTCGCAGACATCTTGTCATCGTAGTTGAATCATCATATCCATATTCACAGGCCCATCGGTGTCGTCAATATTTGGTGAGATTGAACCGAGACTTGCTTGAACAGATACTTGCCGAAGCTTGGACCCACGCAATCAACCTTCCGCGAAGCTCTCACAACCTTACGAAGTCCTCCCAAAACTATATCCCACCACATGGACTCACCAATTATTTCCCAGTTGTTCAGACAGCTGTTCAAGCATCGCCCTTGTCATTCCCATTCGTCGCTGCCATTTCGAATACATAGTGCGCGCCGTACACAAATCAGATGCCTGGCCGACAGAAGAGGGAGGACGGTGGAGACAAGTCGCAATGAGAGTAATTGGCAGCAGAGGACGAATATCTTGCCACAGGATAAGTCGGAGGAGTACTCGAAGTACCCTATGGTAACTTCGGAGCAGTTGAGGTTGAGGAAAGAAAGGCCTAAGCGGGTGAAGATGCTCACAAGGGATTTTATTGAAGGTATATTCAGATTCACAGATCTTTCTTTCATCTAAGCTTACATAGCTCGCAGATTCTCTATACAACCCGTCATACGGATACTTTTCAAAACAAGTAGTCATCTTTACCCCGGGGGAGCCATTTGACTTCAACAACCTCCAAGACGAGCCCGAATTCCACCGCCTCTTGGGACAGCGGTATACCGAATTTGAGGATAAATTGGATGAGAAGGAACCCAATGAGACTCGGCAGCTGTGGCACACACCTACAGAGCTCTTTCGACCATATTATGGAGAAGCGATTGCTCGGTACCTTGTGGCCAACTACAAGCTGTCCCAATACCCGTACCACGATCTCATAATTTACGAAATGGGTGCCGGAAATGGTACCCTGATGCTCAACATCTTGGATTACATTCGAGACGCCGAGCCATCAGTCTACGAGAGAACGCAGTACAAGATCATAGAGATTTCCTCCAATCTTGCGAAACTGCAATCACATCAGCTTCTACGAACTGCTGATTCAAAGGGACATGCCTCTAAAGTCCAGATCATCAATAAGTCGATCTTCGAATGGGACCAAATGGTTCCCTCACCATGTTACTTCCTGGCAATGGAAGTCTTCGATAATTTTGCTCACGACGCCATCCGCTATGATCCTATAACAGAAGAGCCTTTGCAAGGAACCGTATTGATCGATGCTCAAGGTGATTTCTACGAGTTCTATGTCCCACAAATCGACCCCGTGGCGTCACGCTTCCTGCGTGTGAGGCATGCGGCCACTGGGGGACGTTATCCTCACCCCTTGTACAAGAACCAGCTATTACGCAAACTTAGGAACAATATTCCATTCGCGCCTAATCTCAGTCACCCGGAATACATCCCTACCAGGTTGATGCAATTCTTCGATATCTTGGGAAAGTATTTCCCCGGTCATCGATTGTTGACCAGCGACTTTCATGATCTACCGGATACGATCAAGGGAGTCAATGCACCAGTGGTCCAGACGAGATATCAAAGGCGAACTGTGCCTGTTTCCACTCCTTTTGTAAGCCTTCTCCCCACCCTCTTTATATTTCGTTCGTAAATGTGACTAACAAACAACAGGTACATCAAGGATACTTTGATATCCTATTCCCAACAAACTTCAACGCCATGGAGCTCATGTATAGAGCAATCACAGGCAAGCTGACGAGAGTAATGTCGCACGAGGAGTTCTTGAGGAGATGGGCCTATGTGGAAGAGACAGAAACGAAGAATGGAGAGAATCCGCTCCTGTCCTGGTATAAGAACGCCAGTGTTCTCTTAACTGTATGAAGTCGATACACAATATACCAGGAGTTCTATCTGCTGCTTGTTCCTTCCCTGTAATTTCGTCTTCAAGAAGATCGAAGATTTTCTTAGTCTCAAGAACATGCATGCTCTGGCTGGAGGCCCAGTATGAAGCTTCTCCCCACGCTATTCACGAAGCATATCGAATCCACCATTGTAGTCCCACTATTTCTCTAACTCACTTGATACTGAAGTTCAGTTCTCGATCTAGACCTACACCCTCTTCCCGAAACAATTCTATCTGAACAAAAAACAAAAGCGGGAGGGGAGAAAGCCTTTCTTAGCTATCTAAGGTAGCTATCTAAGGCGACCCGATTCCGCGGCATCATACTATAGAATACGAGCATGAGCTAGCCATATGAATTGTTTTCATACTCCGTCAGATAACCCCAAACCAGAAATCCGGATATAACTCCTCACAGCTTCAGCTTTTCCGCAAACCATTTCTCAGCAACAGCAACGGCCTCCTCGACTTTGTCGGGGCGGGTGCCTCGTCCAGTTCGGGTTGGCTCTTTGCCGCCGGACATGCCTCCCACGACTTCTGAGACCGCTGCAGCCCAATGCTCAGCAGTAACGCCCTTGCTTGCATGCTCCTAGATGATGTTAGATGTGATCTTCTTGGGAAATAGAAAGTACTTACAGTCCCAACGTAAACTCCGTGCACAACAGCCTCGTCACTAGGACTTCCACCAAATAGGTAGACAGTCTTATCCTTCGCCTTTGTCTTGTAGTGGTTCATAACATCAGTAATGGCCTTAGGGTTGGCAGAGATAGGCAGATGGCCAATGAAGACCTTGCTGTCTGTGTTCTTAGCAAAGTGGCCGTGAACGGTATCCAGCGCAACCTTAGACTCGGCCTTTTGCTTCTTCTTCTGTTCATCAAGGATGTCCTTTTGGACCTTGGCGAAACGGGTCTTCAGCTCCTCTTTGGTCAACGTAGAAATTGTGAGCTGATTGAGGTCATTTTGTGTTGTCTTGACCAGCTGTTCCTTTTCTGCGCTGTGTGGCATCTTCTCCAGGGCTTCGATCCGCTGGGCGAACTCAACGGCAAGACGTTGGACTTCGTGAGCGGCGTCGCCAGTGTAGGCGATGATTCGGCGAATACCTTTCGCGATACCACTCTCCTCAACGATGACGAGATCTTTGATCAGGCCGGTCTGTTCGACGTGAGTGCCACCGCAGAACTCAACGCTTACTTTCCGCCACTCGGGATTCCGGGGCTCAGCAAGAAGAACGTCAACTTCGACACCTACGGAGACCACTCTGACGGGATTGGGGTAGGTCTCGCCGAAGACCGCACGAACACCTTCAATTCCCTTAGCAATATCGAGATCTACGTCTTTGGCATAGACTCTGCAATTTTGCTTGATGTAAGAGTTGGATGAGTCTTCGATCTTCTTCAGTTCTTCCAGAGTGACTGCGGCTTTGTGTGAGAAGTCGAAGCGGAGTTTATCTTTATCAACAAGAGACCCCTTCTGGTTAACATCATCACCCAGATGCTCTCGTAAAGCGTGGTTGAGGATGTGGGTGCCGGTATGGTTGTTGCGAATAGGATGTCTTCGGAGTTCGTTGTACTCGCAGATGACTTCGTCTCCTGCCTTCAGGGTTCCATAATCAAGGTAGCCATTATGTATGATGTATCCACCATAAACTTGCACATCCTCAACCTTGAACTCAGCAACACCGTCAATGACGAGCTTGCCGGTATCGGCAACTTGACCTCCTTGTTCGGCATAGAAATTGGTCTTGTCAAGTAGGATGGCGAACGGCTTGTCAGTCTCTAGTCCTTCTGTTGATTTCAGGAAATTCTTGCCATCGAATATCAGTTGGACCTTTGCAGTAATGTCCCCCTTCGAGAACTTGGCATCGTCATTCGGTCGTACCACACCGAGGTGGTCAAGTTCGGCAATCTGATGCACGTTTAACTTCGGGAATTCGTGCGAAGTCTCCTTGACGGATTTACTGGCCTCGCGGGCCTTCTCCTTGGCAATCTCGATCTCGGCATCATCAGTCTCAAGGCCCCGTTCCTCGGCCATGATCTTTGTTAAATCTTCTGGGAAACCAAAGGTGTCGTATAACCGCCAGACATCCGCACCGGAGAGTTTCTTCGTACCGGTCTTGATGGCATGAGCAGCGTACTTCTCAAACATCTTCTCGCCACGATCCAAGGTTCTAGCAAACGCTTCCTCTTCTTCATCCAGAATCTCCTTGACATCTTGTTGCTTCTTTACTATATCTGGGAACTGCTCACCCATCTGGGCAACCAGAGCTGGCAGAATCTTAGAGAAGAAGCTGCCGATCTCAGCATTGAAGTACTTTCGCGCATATCGAGATCCACGGCGCAACACACGACGAACCACATATCCTCTTCCTTCGTTGTTGGGGACGCCTCCATCAGATATGGCAAATGTCAGTAATCGAATGTGATCGGCAATGACACGGTAAGCAGTATCGATACCGTCAACGTCATCCTTGCCATACTTGTCGGTATATGGCCTGGCCTGCGTGACCTCTTGTATTCTGTCGAATAGAGGCGTGAAAACATCGGTGTCGTAGTTGGACAATTTGCCTTGCAGCACAGACACCAGTCGCTCAAATCCCATACCAGTATCAATGTGCTTAGCTGGCAAAGTCTTCAGTGACCTGTCCTTTTGCCTATCGAACTGGATGAAGACGTTGTTCCAAATCTCGAGGACATTAGGGTCGTCCATGTTGACAAGGTGAGCAGCATTCCGGCCTCCTATCCTGTCGTAGTGAACCTCGCTGCAGGGTCCGCATGGTCCTTGGTCGCCCATCTCCCAGAAATTGTCCTTCATGTTTCCGGGCAACAGGTGGTCCTCAGCCACGCCAACCTTTAGCCATAGCTCCTTCGCTTCCAGATCCGGTTCCAGACCAGAAGCCTCGTTCCCCTCGAAGTAGGTGACATAGAGGCGATCGGGGTCGAGGCCGTAGACCTTTGTAAGAAGTTCCCATGTCATCTCAATAGCCTCTTTCTTGAAGTAGTCGCCGAAAGACCAGTTCCCTAACATTTCGAAAAAGGTCTGACTCACATGTCAGCGCGATGCTAGTAATCAAACAGTAGAATAAAGACCTACGTGATGATAACCGTCCTTTCCAACATCATCCAGATCCTGTACAGATAAGAATCAGTCATGTATCGACACAGCTTAGACTTCTCTTCCTTACGTTGTGTTTGCCTCCCGCACGTATACACTGTAAACCGTCAGCTTGTGCCCAAGAAGTCCTTTGAGAGCTATGTGCCCTACCTTCTGCGTGTCCACCGCTCTCTTCAACTGCGCCATGTCATCGGTCTTGCCAATCGTGCCCAAGAAGATGGGCTTGAACTGGTTCATCCCAGCATTCGTGAAGAGGAGGGTTGGATCATTGTGGGGTACCACCGAGGAAGAGGGCACTGTAGAAGAGCATAAGTTAGCTTGATATCCCCAGAAAACGAAGATACGACAGCATAATGAGTGCCAGTCGCGACTTGGACTCTGCTGCTGCCGTGCAATCCCAGACAGGAAAAAATGCATCCTGTGAACAGCTACCCCGCCACATACCTATGGTGTGTCCCTTTTTCTCAAAGAACTCCAAGAACTGCTTCCTGACGAGCGGAGCGCTCCACTTGATCTTGGGGTCCGCCATCCTTGCTCGGGAGTTGCAGAAGTTGCGGAATCCTGAGATCGCAGTTGTTGTGGTGGCGGGGTTCCAGAATCGCGTCCTAGTCTCGAACTTGTAGAAGATTCGGTGACTCAATCGGATGCTGCGCAGACGACTTCCACAACCACACAAATCATTCATCAGCCTCCCGGGTGCTCCAGTCGTGAGAGTCTACGCGAGCGCAAAACTTCGTCCTGAGATTGTCTCTATCGAGGCCAGCTGGAACGAAATCCTGATCCGAAGAACAAAGGGCGTCCGGCAGGGTTTTGAGGTGTAGAGGTAAAAAAGTTGGCCGAGGTGGCGATGGGATGGATCGCGTGCAAGCGACAAGCAGAGTCAGGAAAAGAAAGGCTGAAAGTCAAGATAATGAACGCCTCACCAAAAGGCTGAGCTTGCTCAATCTTGGTCTGTATATTTCCTTTGTTTTCAATTCGATCAATTCAGCATGGGCTGACGAATTACTTAGAGCGCAATGGCGAGAGGCTCTATGTACCAGTTGGACAGACGACCAACAACAACAATGTATCCCCACCCTCGAAAATCAAGGCGCCGCCGCGGATTCGAGACGATAATGTAATGCAATTAGATGATACGAAGCACAAGGTCTACATACATGACCTCGATGCCGAGTTGTCAGACAGCGAATCCTCCGACGAGGGCAAGCTTGTCTTCCTCCCTGATATCGAGAAGCATCTGCGCGAATCACGGATACCACCCTCGATCCTCGCAAATAAAGAGGGCGAGCTGGCAGGAAACAATCAACTGGTCCTGTATAACGTCCCGAGCTCTTTGACCGTACCTAAAGAGCAAGATAGCGTGAGAAAAGCAATCATTGAAGCAAGGGCGCGACTCCGAGCAAAGCAAGGCCTGAACGAGAACGCAGATACCGCAAATGCTGGGACGTCAAATATGCCTGCCACCCCCGGTGTGGATTCTCGTGATTGGTATTATGGTATGGTGAATGGAAACCCGCCGAGTGCTCCGACTGTAGATCAGACGGAAGAAAATGATCCAGACGCTATGGATCTGGGATGAACTTCGAGGGATGATACCTCGAATAATATAATTTGATAGGTTTGCAACAGAGACAATTTCCCATGTACTTCAAATCTTGTTGATTCGTGTCTATTCCTGATAGTACTATACGTAGGTCTACGGCACCAGGTGTCCTCCCAGGTCGATGTTCAATTACGCCCGCTCCCTACACATTAAAGACCAAGTCATACTCCTAAGCACCACCAAAACGATTCCACTTCTTGACTCACACTCTATACGGATTATTGCTGGTGGTACTCGTTCCCGTGTGGTCTGCTTGCACAGCGGCTCTTGGAGGCGGTCCTGGCGGAGCTTCATAGGACGGCGCCGGATCTTCCTCCGCAGGCCTTCTGGTCGGCTCCGATCTCCACTGCGAGGGGTCGACTTTCGTTGCTCCCTCGGGTGGTTGGTAAACTGGAGGCATCGGAGCACTGGGGTCATAGACTGGAGGCGGCATATTGTTCAACATGCTGTATTGACCTCCTTGTGGGTAGGGAGCGTAGTATACGGTTGGATTTTGGTAATTCGGATCGTATCTCGCCCGCTGGTGTCTATTGAGAAGCCACTACCACATTGTTAATTGTCATCTTGCCTCGTCTGCCAAGCGGAGGTGCCTTACTCGATGATATCTCAAGGGTGGAAGGCCTTTTCTAATCCTCCTTTTTGCGTGCCAGTATCCGAGGATGAGGAACAGAAGGAAGAGGAAGAATAAGCCGAAGAAGATCGACCATCTGACGATATGGCCTGTCTACACAGATGTCAGTGACTGGGAGTCTTGGTTCTGAAGAGCATCTTACTCGGGTGTACCAAAACGAATCTCCGTCATCGACAATGAACCCATCATCATCGACGGGGCCATCATTAAAATCCTGTCGTGAATGAATGTTCGACATCTTCTTGTCTTTGATGTAAGAATAGGGGCGCTGGGGAAGAAGTCCGGCTCCAAGTGTAGTAATCAGCGTCCACTCTTCTCTTATCTCAAATTTATGTGCAACTTGGTCTAGTTCAACTTCACAATCTGGAAAGGGCGAGAGATAAAACTTTTGTTGGAAAGCTTGTGAGTGCCGGCGATGAAATATGCGGCAGTAACCTGCAACAGCGTTCTTGCAATGCGACGTTTCAGAGCGTGTCAACAACTCCTGAAGGGCAGATCGTGATGAATTACAAGTGCACAATTTGTCCGGGCGAAACGCTTGCCGGATGGACTGTAACAGAATGTTGCAACTTACGAGGCAGTGAAAGATTTCAAAAATTACGGTTTTAAAGCCAGAAATGTGACAATGTATCGTCCTGCACGGTTGTGCTGCGTACCTTATTAGGTAAACATTCCATCTCCAGGGCAATATATCCTCACGTGATAATCTCTCAGGGGGTATCTGCGAGTCGGCGATCATCCCTTGGCATGGCAATTCTTCAGTATATTGATATGCAGAGGGCCCCGCTTCATCCTCGTTCTGGAGACGAATTCACCATGGGTTAGATCTTCACAAATTCCTGGGTGGTTTGGCGCTTTTCAGAAAATTACGGTCATGGCCATTGGCTCTCGCTCATGTATCATTATGCAATAAATTTGGCCTATATGGCTACCCATCTATAGGACACCTGAACTCCCTGCCGTCAGACAGATCTCCCGCAGCCTGGCCATCAATCTGCATAGCCTCCAAGCACGACTGGTGATAAATATGCCTACAAGCAAGTACAACCAAAGGTTCCAATCCTTGCTGCGGTCTCGACTCAAGTTGGCCTCCCGCCCGCTGGCCATCCTCCGCATCTACACTCTTGCCTTTATGTTTAGGGTTTTCCGAAATGCTGGCCGTACTCACATTTCTGACATGAGCTCTGCCCTTTCCTCGCTCCACATTGCCTCCAGCCAATTGGGCCCGTTGTTCCTGTTTTCTCTTGAGCTCCAACTCTTGTCTCTTTTCCCATTCACCAAATACATCTCCTGAGACCCCTGGACCCCAGACCCGACGACCACAGCCTTCACAAGTAGAACCGCGTGGTCTCCAGCCACGTTGGCGGAGGGCAGCAGCAGATTGTACGTTAACGAACAAATCTTTCTCTAGCAGTCGATTGGCAAGGCCAAGAATGCTCTCCTCGTAGGCATATGCAGAGAAGATAGAAGCAAGGACAGCCCTTAAATCGCTGAGATTCGGTGAAGAAATTGACGCTCGGGTCAGGAAAGCCCGAAGAATTCGCAAAAATGACAAGTTGGTGCCGGAAGGGGAAGGTGTCGAGGTCGATGTTAGTAAAGCAGTAAAGCTACGCTGGACAAGTGTGCGCAACTGAGTAAGCAATTTATCAGGCTCAATATTCGTGACTGGCGATCCCTCAAAATCACTCAAGCTTGCTGAGAGTTTCCGTGTAATCTGCACCGTAATATCGATCAAGTCTAACCACAGTACTTCCTCGGGGAGAAGCTCGTTCTTTGGCACAGGCTTTTTTCGAGTTGGTGATGTGATTGCACGAAGGTGTGAAGCCTTTGCCTGCCCTTGACAAAGCCAAATACCAACATTAGTATATTTTTGTAAGGCAGCTAGAAGGTCTTCGGCAGCCTCTCCCGCTTGCATGGATTGCATATCCTCAGCCGAGCCACTCAGTAGGCCAACAAGGGCAGCTTCCAATTTCTTCAGATGCATAAGGAGTCGGTCCATTGCTTCTCGTATCTGGCCATCCCGAGACATCAGAATCACGGCAGCGTCGACAACACCACTTTCTTCCATGGACGGTAAGACCTTATCGAGACGCAAATTGCTTGCCTCTACTGATTCAATATACTCCACAACATGTGATGGATCGAACTTGCACATCAACTGCACGTAGCGTTCAGTAAATGCACCTCTTGATTCACGTTTCGCATCATCGATCTCTCTGGTCGCTGGCTCTAATATTGTGCGAAGATAGATATACTGGACTTCCAAACCATCTGTAATGGAATCTAAGAGTGTTTGGTGGAGCGAAGGGGCGTATAATTCCATGGTTTGGGCAGTTCTCTCCGGATCAAGGTAGACAAGTTGACTTGCATGAGCCTCAATCACTTCGTGGACTCCCTTTATTTGTCTCTTGGTGAGACCTGACCGGGGCCTCAAACAGTCAGCTAGACAGTCGAAGATCGACTCCCGATCGTTGGGGTCCTCAAGGAAGGTTTCCAGCAATTTGTCGTACTGTCTCTCCGATTTATATATGCGCTTGAGAACCCGATAGAAACCAGCCTTTCGGAAAAGTGGCAACAAATCCATGAGATCTGGCGGGTGGTAGACGGACAGCAAGTATTCAGCACTTAATTGTGCATCATCTGCAATGTCCTCTCCAGGATAGTTGCAAAGTCCTATGAGAACCTTATGCAGAGCTGTCCCGGATAGTAGCAAGTACTGAGGAAACTTCGGGAGGTTGCGTGCAATGAACATATCGAGGTAGATTGTGTCCTCTGGAGCAAATTCATTCGGATTCATGATTTCCAACAGAATCGTGATAATGTATTGCCTATTGACAGACAGCCCAAATACGCGCTCTTCTGGCAGGTTGCGGTTGGAGCCACCATTGACCGCTCTCTCGGGTGTATCATTAAGAAACGAGTCTTCAAAAGCTTCGTTCATAGCACTGAGAAAGCTAGGGGCATCGAACTTCAAAATCATGCGAAGATACGGGAAAGATGGCTCCTGCTCCTGTGTAGGCTGCGTCAAAAAGGGCTTCTTGCTCCCCTTGGGCCAGGTGATTGTCTTTCCTGAGAACATGAACCAATACAACTCGGCTTTGGCGTTTATGGCTTCCTCCTCCCCAAGAAGTTCACCAGTGGGATAGACCCGGCCAGTGAAAGTGTAAGACATGTATGGAAACATTTTCAAGGCGTTAACGCCAAAGACTGGATCTTCCATGACTTTCCCATTTATAACATAGTCTCCATTCTGGACTAAGGGTATCAACAAAGATAAAAGATCAATAAGGGGCGTGATATAATCGTGGAGTGCCTGATTCCACACATAGATCAGCGCATCGTACAGGTTGTGCTGTTTGCAAAGAGTGGTGATTTGGTCTATGTCGAGGGTAGCCGTCTCCATATGACAAATCATTTCTTCCAGTCGAGTTTCTAAGCCTCTGCTCACATAATGAGTGATTATTGCCTTGACAATCGTTGGAGGTATGGTAGTAATTTGCTTCTCGACGATATATGGTTCCAGTGTCTCGAGGAAGATGCCCTCGGAATCGCTGTGCTCATACCACTCATAGGCTTCATCGAAGAGAAAATCAATATCACCTATGCTGAGACAAGCTTCAAAACATGCTTCGGCCAAACCCCTCAAGTGGCCATCGCCGGTCGTGACTGGATCCTTCCGTCGCTGTCCAGAAGCAAACTTGAGTGATGCTGTCATGATTTCAATCAACTTTTCCCGCACCATCGAATGCCGCAGCTCTGAGTCTTCAGGGAGGCCAATTGTGAGCTTATCAGCGTCGCCTGTGTAGTAAGATGTTGCGAGTTGGATTGCACCAATGTAGTCACCATCTTCCATCAACGCAATGAGTCGATCTGCCCAATTCGATAGGATTCCAATGGATATATCATTGAACCCAAGAAGGAACATCCGACCTTTGTATGCCTTGAAGCTCATGTAAAATGCATCAGCCACAACACCATGCATTGACGGATCTTCCTCATCCAGTTGCTCGACAAGATTATGCAACTGCCTCGAGAACAGATCTTGGTGGTAAATATGTTTCTGGACGAGATCAAAAGCTTCCGTCATGCGCATGCTTCCATCCTCCAAAATGATCAATCGTTGGGTAATGGTTAGAACAGTGAGCACTGACCGACTGAGCCATTGAACAGCAACAATGGCTTCATCTGCTTTCCACCGGCTGCGAGCATTGAAAGAGAGGGTCGGGGGCTTGTCCTTATCAGAAGATTCGATTTCATCAACATCCAGAACAGTCAAGACATTAGACCAGCAGTATACAAGCTTTACTTTGGATACCTCACTACCAGTGACAGGATCCTTGACCTTTAATTTGACTGCTGGAAACCACGCCAAACAGCCACTCATAGCACTATGGGCAGCTACTTCCTTTGGCCGTGCTGCTTTATGTTGTGTCTCAGCAATTGGGGTCGTTGAGACGATCACAAGCAAATAAGGAGTGAGCATTGCTGTGAGCCCCAAAGTATCTGTACCTCGCTCAACATTGCCAAGGGGGAGTGGAGCAAAGGCCAGTACAGTACTTGGTTTCCGTGGCTTTCCAGTAGTACTGATGTCACTGGGGTATCGGCCTAATATACGAGTAGTCTTAACAGAGCGCCCTACGGCACCCATGCCTCTTGTCGCAAGGTGTGAGAAAGCCATTCCTCGGTCATCAGCAGAGACGAGGGCTGTGTGCCTAGTTCCGAGAAAGCCCAAATGCCTAATAGAAAAGTTTAGAACATGGCCATCAATTGTACGGTTTTTCATCTGCGAAGGCTCAATGCTCGGAATATGGAGAAAGGGACGAGCTGCTCTTGCTGTCTCCCATGTGAAAATGCTACCGTTTGCATGGCCTGCAGCAACTACCAAGTGATCTGCAGAAATAGCAACGGAGGTAACGGCACCACATTCGACAGCTGAAATAGTCAGCATTTAACCAAATCAAGGACTCCGAGCGCTTACCCTTTGTACCAGGTCCAATGATTGACTTGAGGTTTTGGTGATAATCGAAAATTAGAATTATTCCCTTCGAGGTTCCCAACACTATCGATACAGACACTGCTATACACGTTGGCACGCCAAAATTGCGTTTGCCAACCTCAGAAAACGCCTGGCCGTTCAGCTTCTTCAGCTTCGTCCATCGCACTACTTCCCAAGGAGGCGACGGGGTATCGGTGTCCCCCGCTTCGATCATTTGGCTACTCATAGAGGTTTGCCGTGAGTGGCCTCTGGGAAAGGCAGGTGAGGAGGCGCGGGATAGAGTGTATGTGGAGCTTGAGAGACGCGATTGGAAACGACGGTCAAAGGGTCGAAAGGAGGGACTCGGGCTTTCGAGACCTGGCCTCGACGCCACGGAGGGAAGCAAGCTGCTTCCTGCCGGAGAAGACATAAAAGAGCCCTGTGATATAGCTTAGACGAGTCAAATGGAGTGGCTGTGATATAGTTACCTGAACTGATGGAGAATCATCTGGGTTTGACAGGATTGATTCGAGAGGGCTTCCAGCTCGCCGAGGCAGAGCCTCTGACGACCCATCTTCAGATTCATTGTCTAGCTGCTGGACAACTTTATATCGGTTGGTGCCGTTTCCCAACTGCTCCGGCGTTGATGCTCCATCTCGTTCCTCCTGCAACAACTCCACGATGCGCCCTCCAGCAGGATGCGACCCGTTCCCATTGCTTTTATGTATCGCGGGGGTCTCCTCTGCCGCCGGCACTGGCACATCTCCATTAATCGTCTCCTCCTCCGCACCGCTGTCGTTTTCCACAGAAGAGCTCATTGGAATAGGAGCATGGCTCCGCTCTGACAGGTCGAATGCGCCGCGGTCCGTAGACTCATCCAGGCTCTGGATCTTAGCACCCCATTAGTTTGTGGAGAAGGGCCAGCCGCGCAATAAGGGATTCCTGGCTCTGGGATATCGTCGTAGCCGTGCAGTTGGAGCTCTGAGCTCTAAGGTTGAGTTAATGTTGACAGGTGCAGTAGCTCGTCCCCTGGTTCTTGCCCGATATCTATAGATCTCGCTTACATGCGATCGACCGCATAGAGAGATGCCAGTCTGTACCTTAAGGTATCTTCAGCTTCACTTCTTCCTTTTACAAGGCATACATATAACAACGATTATAAATCAGGGACGGGAAAGGACAGTTTGCGAGATATCACCAACTACAGCGCGGCAGAGGAAGCAAGCGCATTGAAGTGGCCAAGAAAGTGACATCGGCATGTCCCGAACTGATTGAAACATCGGATATCAACTACGAGTTCTGAGCAACTTCAAGAAAATCAACAACAAAATTCGCGACCAACACCAAGACTCGGTTTAAGACCATGCCTCAAGTTGGCCCCGAATTACCTCCCCACCTTGCCAAGCGCAAGCGTTCGATCGACGATGCTGAACACCCCAACTCTCCACCTCATAAAGTCCAAGCCGCCGCTGCACCACCACGCGTTCTGGGGCCAGCACCCCCGCCTTCCAAGAACCCAGACGAACTTGACGTCGATGACAGCTCAGATGATGGATACGGACCTTCTCTCCAACCTAGCAAACCCTCCAGCCCTCCAAAACGAGTCTTAGGGCCCGCCCCACCACCACCACCCAAGAACCCAGATGAGCTGGATGTAGACGACAGCTCCGAAGACGAATATGGACCAAGTCTCCAACCCTCCAGACCAAAGAGCCCCCCTCCACCTCGACGAGTTCTAGGTCCCGCTCCACCACCCGGCCCCCTCTCCTCCATGCCATCCGACCCCGCCAACCCCGACGCCGACGCCGACCCAGATTCCTCCTCCTCCTCCTCCGATGATGATGACTTTGGGCCCTCCCTACCCCCCGCGCCTGGCTCCGCCGCCGAAGCGCAACTCCTTGCCCAGCGTTCACAAGAAGAAACAGAGCGCGCGTCCGCAGCCCAAGAGCCCAGCAAACCGCAACGCGATGACTGGATGCTCGTGCCGCCCTCGGACTCGGACTGGACATCGCGCGTCGACCCAACCAAGCTGAAGAACCGCAAGTTCGCATCGGGCAAGGGCGCGAAGGCGCCCGCCGAGAGAGGAGTCGGCGGCATCAGCGCCATCTGGACCGAGACGCCCGAGCAGAAGCGCCAACGGCTCGCGGACGAGGTCCTAGGCCGCAAGGACGCAGCGGCCTCGTCCCGCGAAGCCGCGGGGCCAGCTGCTGCGCGCCGCCCGGAGGAGAGCCAAGAGGATATCGAGACAGCGCGGCGCATCCGCGAGTACAACGAGAAGAACCGGGGCCGCAGCCTGTACGAGGAGCACCAGCAGCAGCAGCAGCAGACGCCGCGCGAGAAGGAGGACGATCCGAGCAAGCGCGCCTTCGACCGCGAGAAAGATATGGCGCTGGGTGGACGGCTGGGCCATGGCCAGAGGAAGGAATTGTTGGCCAAGGCGGCGGATTTCGGATCCCGCTTTCAGAAGGGCAGGTATCTGTGAGCTGGGAATGGGGGAAGGAAGGTGGGATTCTTCACTACTACTACTACTAATAAAACTATTACCATCTGAGATCTATCTATCTATCATAAGGTATGACAGGGCTAAGTCTGTCTCATGACGGGGGCATGTTTAAAAAAAGCCCATAAGGTCTATCTATCTAGCCAGACCATCCATCACCTCTGAAAGACTCGAATAGAAACGTTTGTCTGCAAACATAACTATAGTTTCAATATAGCAAAATAGCAATATAGATCGCAGGTCACTACCCATCACATCCGGAGTTATTAATTAATGCGGCTCATACAAGTGTTCGTTCTCTCAGAGACTCATAGATTCCAGCTACCTAATCTTCGACCTCGGCCTATGGATAGATATCTAGGCTGGGAGGAGGAGGAAGTATTATATATCAAGCAAATTTCGTCGTTCTCTGTCCATAGTACACAGCGACGTGTGCATATATTATCCTATCCTTTCAGTGTGGAGCCATTTCCCATTTCCCATTCCATTTCCCTTTCCCTTTCCGTCTTCCTTACTCCCGGTGTTGGGGTACTCCAGCCCTGCTATCCGTCTGCTCGGCGCAGCGAAGCCAAATCAAATACAGTCCCAACTACCAATCATGCTGTGCTCGCTAGGAGAAGCCATGGGAAATACGCATTAAAGAGATCGCTAAAGTGACAAACGGTGTAGATGTGGTATGAAAATCGTGAAGCGCGACAAGACGTGTACAAATATTTGGTGGGAGAGTAGAGGTAGGTGAAGCTTCAAAAGGGCGTGGGTATCTCAAGCATTTGCAACAATGAGAAATACTCCTACAGTCCGTCCAGCAGCATGGAGTATTGTTGATGGGGGGTGATCGAAAGTGACAAGATGAATCATCGAACTACACCGGCTTCCAGTTGCGAAGGTGAAGGCTCTGTAGCATTCCCCTCTGCAGCGGTGTCCCTTCCCCGGGCTCGGCCTGGAAATGGAATATTCGGCATGCGCATCGAGCTGAAGGGGTTTGATACCCTAGGCACCCATCTTCTTGGTGCTGCAGCACGGCTATTCTCGACCGGTCTAGCATTAGCTGCCGTTCGATGTGCTTGAGCGGCTGCTGCCGCCCGGCGGTCTCTCCTGGCATGTCGAGTCTCCCGTCGACCGTAATCATATCCATCACCTGGATATCCAGAGATGAACCGTCCCGGTAGAATAAGACGAGGATTTCCACGAATGCCGGTCCAGGCTGTTTGTGGAGGTGGGGGTGCTCTGCCACTTCGACGTCCAGTACGCTCAGTCTCCGCCGCTTCGCGTTCAGGACGAGGCTTGGGTATGTAGTAGTCGGCCTTGCAAAGTGGGCAGCAAGCACGACGACAGGTCAACCACGGATCTATACACCCAGCATGGAAAGCATGACCGCAGGTCAGGCCCCGGATATCGTCGTCCGGTTCTAAGGTGTCGATACAAATGGCACAAGTATCTCCAGGGTTGGTCATAAGCTCGGGCGGTACCGCAGTGTGAATATGTTCGTCATCGTCGTCATCGTCGTCCCCATCCCCGTCCACCACCGGAGGGGCGTGCTTATCACCGGCGCTATCAGCAGTTTGTATTTCTTTCAGGGAATGATGCTCTTCGACGATAGTATGTGGTGCTTTCTTTTCAGAGCTTGTCCCTTCCAAACTTTTTCTTTCAGCAAAGTTCTCCCCAATATCATTCTTGACAGTTGAGGTGGCTTCCTCCGACTGAATAGTCTCGGATACATGATGGTCAGGGTTCTTCGCATCGGTGGGCGATGAGTCGACCTCTCTTAAACTTGGAGCACGACTCGGTGGTTCAGCGACCGTGACGCCGCCGTTCGTCGAAAGTCCTGCACTCGCGCGGTTGGCAGCCCAGTTCTTGTACTGCGTCAAGGGGAATCGTTCGTTGACCTCGTCCATCGTCATCAATTTCTTTTCCCTCCGCCGGCGATGTGGCCTTGCAGGCATGTTCTCCAGGTTGATGGGATCGGCATCTTCCCCAGCGCCATTCCGCAAGGCCCGTTGGCGTGCATTGTATCGAAAGCAGTATTTGACTCCTACAATAATCCTTTACGAATGGTCAGCAAATCCAGAACCCCAGCGACCGCTTCCTCGTCTCTGCTTACCATAGATTTGTGAATACGACTCCGAAGCCCAATGCCACGAAGAAGAGAAGGGGTGAGCTGGAGCCGCCGCCGCCCGAACTCGGCATGCTTGACGTTGCAGAGGGTGGAGAGGTGGTCGAACCTGTCTGGGATATAGTGAACTGGGTTGAAGTGGGAGCGATTGACGACGACGCTTGGGACCCCGCCGAATCGCGTGGTGCGAGCAGCTCTCGCTCAACCGCATGAAAGGTCGAGGTGACGAGCTGATGGATAGCGAACATTGTCGCTGTGCTGCGCCGACGGATCGGGCTGCGGTAATGCGGCGCGAGGCAGGAAGGTAAGGTAGGACAGATAGATATTCAAGGATTCAAGGGCCCTTTGTTTCAATGATTGAGAGCAGCGGTCGCTTAGAATGACAGTCTCGTAATTATCGTACAAAGGACGGGCGGACCTCCGTGTCAGGTCCGGCACAACGAAGGTGATGGGAGGGGATGGACGGAAGGTGAATCATAGGTAGGTAAGTCGAAGGATATCCCGACGACATTCGTCAAGTGCTGAATGCGGTGGAGTGTGGTGGTCGGCTTTGGGGGTGGCGGGGGAGGGTCAAACCAAGCAGCAAAGGGCAGACGAGGCTGGCTGGGGGGGAACGGAAGGATTCACGATCGGCGATTGACGAAGACTATCGCCGGTAGAGAGAAGCTCAAGGATGAAGGCGAGCACGTCTGTCTGTCACTCTGCCACTCTTGTCTATCTCGTTGGAGTGAAGGGAGGGAGAGAGGGAGAGAAAACAGGAGAGAAGGGATCCCCGAGTATACCTTAGTATCGTGGGTCGTTAATGGGCCGATGCGAGGCAGGAGAGAGGAGACGATGCGGGAGCGCCGCTTTTTGACCAAGAAGTTCGGGGGATCCAGAGGGCGACGATCGACGAACGACGAACAAAATGATTGGCATTGGCAGGAGGGGCCCTATCGCTCTGCTGTAGTTACCTTACCCTATACTACGGCGTAGATATAAATAATCATGGTAATCGGTAAATAATACATCAGGTAATGCTCAATACACATGTCTCTGTTCTGGACTTGTGTGCCTATCAGCGTCGAATGGTTCATGCTTCACTGAGGGAACACGAGTAAGGTGATGATGCATCACCCTGGCGACCGCATCTCTTGTGCAGAGCATGTACTATCGCTCTGCGCAGGACTGCATACGACAGTGCTACTGTACCGCTCCTACAGGCCACAGCAAAGGTTCGCAGCAGGGCAGCAGGGCCGTCAACAGAGGGTTCGTAGTCAGCATTCATGCGCCGAGATTGACCAGAGGAGCAGGACCCCGGATAGAGAGCGAGCGGTCGGACGCGGTGAGGACAGCACAAAGAGAGAATGAGACAATGTGACAGTGAGACAATGAAGCAGAAGAGAAAGAGAAGAAAGAAAAAAAAACATATCATGCAATCATAAAGATATGAGATACCTCATCCTCGTATACCGAGCACGGCAATACGGTAACATCTTACATAATCCCCGCCCAAGAAATCAAGCTTTCCTTTCCCCTCCACTAACCCCTGCATTCGGACCCCAAGAGGCTAGCGCCGCAGCCCTCACCCCACCTTTTCTTTCGTAGCACAACAAGCCACAGTCGAGGGTAGTAGCTCACGTAGACGTCCATATGGGCTTAGGTACCGAGGTAGACAGACGTCTAAACTGTTATAGAAGGCCGAAATAACTAATGAATTCTTACCCTACTCATTAGGTGTATAGGTATATACCTTACACACGGCAGTATTTGCCCAGCCACACGTGACTTGTGGTGGTATCATATAAGAGGTAAGGTAAGTGATATCCCCAACACCCATTTGCAAGTCGCAACCTTCTACATCTCAAGATCTCTCCTTCTTATAGCATAATTCCCGATCCCAATGACATCACATTCACTACCTCAAACTCCTACCTCACGCGTTCGACCACTGACATCTGGGTTGCAGAATTCCTACACAAAAATGCCTTCCCAAAACCCTCAAGAGTATTAGTGTTTGAAGATTTCAACGACAATCTTGCTGTAGCACTGCACAATCCCCAGTTTCCTGGACATGTGCAAGTGGATGCTGTCCGCATCGTAGATCTTAGGATTGGTACAGCCTTTGCTTCTAGAATTCTCGACCTTGAACAACTTTCTGTCTCGTGCATGGTCAATGCCGAGGATTTCTTTCCAGCTTGTACGCAAACCTGGACTTGGCAACACCTGCGGTCTCTAGCGCTAACATCGCAACTCCTAAAATATATGGGAAGTCGCCAGGAGATTTATGCTCTGCTATGTACCTAGTGCTGGCAGTGCTGCACTACAGACCCAAACTGCATACTTTGGCGCTCTGGAATAGCACGGGGGGAAGTCTGTGCATTTATATACCATACGGACAGAGACTGTGCATATATCACCTGGCGCGGTACATGGGATCTAGAGCTAAGTCCTTGTGTGGTGGATGTGTGGAAATGCGTTGCCTTCAAGTTCCATTCGTCTGAACTTGGAATCGTCAAGCAGCGGATTCGAGGCGTTATTGGGTCCCATGGCGAAGCCATCCATCATTTGGACTTGCCCTGTCGAGTGGTTGAGCCTACATCTTTCTGGCAGATACGGATGGAGGGAATCTAGCGCACAATGTAGTTGCAAGAGTCCTCATTAAGGAATGAAGAGATTCTCCAAGTAATAGGTACACGGGTGAAGATGGTATCACGTGCCAATGTATGTCACGTGTAAATAGTTATATCATGTGGCCTGCAGCTACATGCAGATTCCTAACGAAAGATACATCAAAAGGATGTTACATGACCTTACTAGGTAGTTTAGGATCTTACTTATTCTTAAGCCTCTACTCTTGGCGTATGAATATTAATTTATGTATCCTACTCGGATTCTAAACGCGTTGTAAACGATCCCTTGAAGGTCTATATAAGCTTTAACACTACCTATTTTAGACGTCTACCTAAGCGTCTCCTACAGTCGCACCACCACAAGTCTCCAGGGCCGAGTATTCAGTACCTCTATTCACCGCAGACCACCCCCCTTTACACAAGTATCTAATACCTCTCTCTCCATCCCGCCCCGGCCAATCGCACCCGCCGATCAACGAGACCGATCTCGCCGACGTGCCCTCGTGCCGCCTCTCATATCACACTTACCTTTACTGTACAGCCATAATCACGATTCACGGCCATCACATTTGCGCGCTCATCACACGCAACACTCCAGGATCCCCATCCATCAGCGCCACCCCCCAGCACACCGTCCCATTCGACCACCGATTCGCCCTTCTCCATTATTCAGCTGGGCCAGTTACTGCACAGTACTCAAAGTAGTAATCAGCAGTAAATCACCAGTGTAATATCGCGCCCCCGCGCCCCCTTTACTCCCTACGGAACATTTCCTCTCTCTTCTCCTCCCCGCAACATGCCTCCCACCCAACTCCCCGCCTCGGGCAACCCGCTGTAAGTCTCGTGACGCGCACACCAGCACTCCAACCTCACTGACATGAATCCACAGGGTATTTTTCGACATCACCCTTGGAGGTACGTCTTTATTCCTGTGCTTCCAGATTGTCTTTTTGGTTTCTGTCCTTTTTCTTTTGTTTCTCTTTTTTCGCTTCTTTTTTCCTGCCCTCCTTTTCGCCCTCTATATCACGTGATATCATCAAGAAAGAACGACCACAACTGACACCAGACTTTTCCATTTCGCAGGAGAACCGCTCGGCCGCATTCAATTCGAACTCTTCGCCGATGTAGTCCCCAAGACAGCCGAGAACTTCCGCCAGTTCTGCACGGGCGAGACGAAGAACCATCTCGGGCGGCCGCAGGGCTACAAGGGGAGCAAGTTCCACCGCATCGTACGCTTCCCCTACCTATTTTCTCTTTTTCCTTTTTTTTATAGAAAAAAGAAAGAACTGACCGATTGATTCATGGCTCTTCACACAGATTAAAGACTTCATGTGTCAAGGCGGCGATTTCTTAAATGGCGACGGCACAGGCTCTACCTGCATCTACGGGACCAAGACCTTCGCCGACGAGAACTTCACCCTAAAGCATACCGAACCTGGTTTACTCTCCATGGCCGTATCTCTCCCCCCCTTCTTTTTCATTCCCATCTAAGCTAACCTCCCGCGCCCCAAAAAAAGAACGCAGGACCCAACGGCAACGGTTGTCAATTCTTCATCACCACGGTCCCCACGCCCTTTCTAGACGGGAAACATGTGGTTTTTGGTCGTGTCGTGGATGGTATGGATGTTGTTCGTAAGATGGAACATACGAAGACTGGATATCGGGGTAAAGACGTTCCGAATCTGGATGTGGTTATTAGTCAGTGTGGAGAGATGTGAGTGAGGAGCGGATGTGTATGTGTATGTGTTGAGGAGGGAGGAAAAAATGGGATAATACTGCCTGCTATGGTTATGTTGGAACAGCTTATCAATCGAAGGGAAAAAAAAGAAAGGCTTTCGAAATAGCGAGGTAGGATGGAGAGATCGCAGCGTGATTCGAGATTCTTCTCATCTCGTTCCACTAATCTTTCATTCGTGGAGATCAGATGAAAGCTGGACCTCATGACTCTTGAGGAGTGATACAGGGGGCAATAAGCAAGTACCTAAGGCGAGGGTCACATAGCACAAGAAAAGGTAAAAAAAATTGAGGGATTTTGCAAAAATATGCTTTGATAATTCTCTGTGTTTGCATCGTGTATGTTAAAGCAAAGTGGGTATTCATCCAGCTAACTAGTTCTCCATAGACACCAGATATATTCATGTCCTTTACAAACATACCCCATAGTGTAGTAAAGTGCATAGCGAGAAGAAGAAAGAGAGAAAAGAGTGAAGAGGGAAAAAGAAAAAAGTGCACAGCCGTTCCCCAGACTCCTCGATTCCTTTAAACGCGAACACCTTCCCTATTGCAGCCTTTAGAGAATGAACGCCCTGAACAAATGAGACGACCAGCGCTACCTTCTTTCCTGCTTTTCAATTCCAGGGCTTGATCACCGTCGGAACACACGGCCCCTGAGTCTGAAGACGCCTCCTGGCAGCGTGATACTCGAGGGTATGGTCGGGGTTAGTATTCGAGTTGGTGATGCAGAGGTTAGTGTCTCGGTCGTGGGGGCGCTTGGAATTGTCGGGCTCTTGATAGGGGAGCTTGAGCTTGCAGAGGAGATGCTATTCACAGAGATGATTTTGGATTCAGGTGAGAGGAAGGGTTGGATAGCGGGTGTCGTAGCCGCGGATGAGATGGTGCTCTGGAGTGATGATGGAGATGTGTTCGTGCTCGTTGGGCTTGAGAGTGGTAATGGGCTGATGGTGACTGTGCTCATCACCTGGCTGGAGCCTGGCTGGACGGGGTCAGATGTTGCGACGATGTGTCCTACTATGTTGAAGACTGTAGCTGTAACTGTCTCGAGTTGAGTTTTGGGGTCGCCTGTGACTGTCACGGTGACGAAGCCTCCAGCTGCCTTGGACGTCGGGGTTGCCGAGCTTGATTGCGCGGGAGCGGATGATGGGATGGCTGCTGCTGGTCCATTTGTGTAGACCTGTTGAGCTGCAGTTGGGTCGACAATAAAAGGGGTTTCTAACTGGACTGAAATAGCTGCACTGTCGAGACTCTGTCCTTTGGCGAAGTTGATCACCTCCGCTTTCGACGACTTGCCTTCTGCTGGAGTCAGGCTGATGTCCGAGCAGGTGGTATAGCTCTCATTCTTGATTACGGCGCCATTACTATCCAGTGTTGGCCAATCCCAGACCCAGTAGAGCGTGTAGTTTCCAGTAGCATCTGCTGGGAGCTGTACATCGGTTTGGCACCACAAATCTTCTCCCATGAGTGGATTTGCGTTGTGGGGGAACTCTTCCTGCCGGTTTTTGGAGATTGTGCCGTTGTTGATCTGATAGCACTGTCCATCATCGAAATGGCGGGTGGCCAGGAGGACTCCTCTCCCGTCTCCACCCGTCCCATCGGCATTCCAAACGTGGTGGATTCCAAGGTAGGTGTCGTCATTTGAGGGACTGGCAGTCCCATACACGTATACTATGCCGCTTCCTTCAGGTTTTCCCGGTGGAATCTGCGGCTGGGTTACGTGACCGTTTTCTTGATACCGGAGTGCGATAAAGTCTCCAGGTGAGGCGATGAGAGCCGGGCTACCCGCCGTCTGAGACCCAATAGTCTGTGTGCTCTTGCACATCAAGTCTGTCTGAAGGATTTCATTTCCAGTCGATCTACCATTCGGAGGGAGAAGGTAGGTCATACCTTCGTCGGGATCGACACCTGGTAGTCGAGCAACGAACCCCCGAGGGTAACCGGGGTTACCAATAAAGGTTCCGTTTGGTGCGACCACGGTGAGTTGTTCAAGCCAAGTGTGGGCTTCAATTGTGGCGGCACAGGTGAAGATGATGGCCAGCCATACTGGTTGCGACAGAATGTATTTCATGTTGAAGTTGTATTCAGAATTTTGGTGTTATGTGAAACTTTTATCTTGGCTGAGCCGCGATTCTCAAGTAATCTTGCTTCGAGTCTGTGAAAGCGCAGGTCAAGGGTTCGATCTTTGTAGAGTAGTCTCGAGAAGGGCTCTCTGGCTGTGGGAAGAAGACTGTGGAAGTATAATATTAAAAGAGATGAAAAAAGAAGCGTTGCTCAAATAAAACAAATGGCAGATAATTAAACAACGCGCAGCGTGAAAGGAGTCAGCACTGCTGCACAATAGAAAGAAACGGTTATTGTTGAGTATAGTTGCTATTATTGACTCTAATTATTCAATAGGAAAGGCTCACAAGCCAGGATTTTCGAATAAAGGCAACGCACGATTCTAATAAAGAGAGAATTCCACTTCCAAAGGACAAGAAAATGGCCACAAACAAACCGTCTCATTCACCCGATTCACTGAAAGAACACAGGAAAACCACAATGGGACTCGATACAATGGGCATTTGCATCCCTTTGTGGCCGTTGTGGTCAAATGCACAGAAGTGATAATCGACGCCCTATCGTGAGCCTCAAGCGAAAGAATTCTTGACGTTTCAAAGTTTGGTGGAGTCGTGCAAGGGTACGCGCCCCCGACCTTTGCAGGGGTAGCATTACTGGGTGCCGGGAATGCCACTTGGTGCTGTCAAGCAAGGTTTTGTGCTTCACGTCAGAACCAGTCAAGCTGTCGACGCATACGAATATGAGATGCAGATGTTCCAGTCAACGGCTGTTCTTGCTATTGACTGGCCTACACCCTGTACCTAGCTGTACGAATACCTTGTGACTTGCGTCGGTCAACAATGACGGACATGTGTGAGAAGATGAACAGATCTCCTAGCTGTTCCTGTGGCTGGTACAGCATTACCGCCGACTCGGATCGTGTCATTCCTGTTCGTGACAGGTAAATTCGATGGTAATAAGCTGTGCTGGGGCTCCTGGAGGCCGAGATGCGGGCAAGGTAGCGTCGGTCTGTCAAACATATAGTACGATCTTTGAACGCGCCGTCTCAGGATTTGTGAGCATGCATGATACTGCCAGTCGATCTCTGTAAATGATTCTGCGGATGAATCCCATGAAGCTTCTCTCGGATTCTTGATACATGAAGGGGCGGAGACTGAACGGAATGTCGTCGAAAGTTCGGATCCCGTTCGATAAATATAGAAAACCTAGGAGCCATTATATTGAATTCAAGACCTTTGAATGCTTGTTGTTTCGTTCTGATACAGTTGTTGTGGAAAGGTGATGGGGTAGGAGGGAAGGTACTCGTCGTGGTGTTGATATTTCGGAAGATTATTATTAGTAAGCCAGGTACCTAAACATGAACCTTATATTCACCTACCTTACCTTACCTACTACCATACTTACCTACCTATACTACAGATGCATGTACCGACTGAACCTTTAGGGTAAACGGCGTCGACTATAAGGAATCTTCAAGCGTCTTTGATTCTAACGTCTTCTAATAAGAAAGAAATACATACCCCAGTCTTCTCTTCCCCCAGATATCCCGACTTTCTGGTTCTCTGCGACCCAACGGCCTGCACCCCAGCAACCCTGCAACAAAAAGGCACCTTCTGGTATGTATCCGTACATCACGGACCTTCAAAATGAGTCTTTTTTTTGTTATTTACACTGCTTATCTTGTTTCAATCCGGCTGAGCGTCAGTCTTCTCGGTCTTATCATCAATAGAAAGCGAGGGTCTTAAGAGATTTCGAGACTTGAAGTTGTCTACAGAGTCAGCTGGCTACCACGTCAGTATTCTGAGTTAGGAATTCGAAACAGCCTCCTTTTTAACCTTAAATCATACCCTCCAGTAGGGGTCATGATTGTACAATTTCCGAAACAACGATAGAAATCTCTTCAACAAATCAGAAATGCTGATCATACTCTTTCAAAGTTAAAATTGCCTTCGAGCGTACTAACATTTCTACGTTGACTACTACGATGGTGGCATGGCATCCTTTTTTACCAAGCTTTCAACCGCCACCGCTATCAAAAGCAAGCTTTGTTGACCGTCGCGTCAATTCATCGACATTACTTATCATTGAGGATGATCATTATGGCGAGCAACCGCACATATACGTCAAAATATACCCAGACTATCTCCTGATCGCTGATACTGGTTGCAACACGCCTCGCTCAAACAAGCCATCTCTCACTTCCCTTCGCCAGTACCTCGAGACTTATCCCCTTCCCTCGAACAATAATCAAATTTTGAATCCAGATGGGCAGAAGAAGTATATCATCCTCTGCTCGCACTGCCATTACGACCATATTCTCGGCATTCCTCAGTTTCTCCCTGCAAATCCGGTAATCATCGCCTCCGACTTTGAAAAGTCCTTTCTCCTCGAGAATTTCCCAACGCACTCGCTTTGCAAATTCAAAGATGTCCAGACCCCGAAATATACGATCTCCCATTGGGCGAGACATCTGGAGTTCTTCATGCTCTCAGGGGTCCCTTTTCGGATTCAATTTCTCCATATTCCTGGCCACACACCGGACTCCTTGGGCTGGTATGATATCGATGAACACCATCTCTACGTTGGCGACACATTCTATGAGAGAAAAAGAAGCACTCGAATCCCTGAACTTCCTGACGGCGGAGGACAAGTGCCAGGTTTACCCGCTACGCAGGCTGCAATTATTTTCCCCGAGGAAGGAGGTGACTGGATCCAATTCATGTCGTCCCTTGATCTCCTTCTTTCATTTGTCCTACACAAGAATTCCGAGTTGAGACGTCAGCATGGTCTGAGCCACGAAGCAACGCCAAGAGTCAAAGTCGGTTGCAGCCATTTAACATATAATGCGGATGCCGAACACATGATTATCGAGGTGCGAGCACTCTTCGAGAGGATCATCGCAGGCAAGGTTCCGGTGACGAACAGCGGTGAGAGTAGAGGAGTTATTCATGACTTCTGGCTAGAAAGTGAAACTTCGAAGTACAGTGTTATGGCTCCTCGACATCTAGCGGAGGAGGCAAGAAGACATTTCCATCCGGTTAGCTAAAGTGATTAGGCCAAGCTTTCTCTGTTTTTATGGCGAATATCGCAATGCACTTGTCAAGATTCGCCTTTGCATTTCTCCCGCACTTCCAAACTAAACGTACACCTTCCGAGACTTCGGCTCAATGACACGGCTTGGGTCCGCAAGTTCCAGTCTATGTTCCCGAATATCTGATCCGTTCAAACCTGCGTTATTGCCAGTAGCCCCTTCGTCAACAACCTCACCGTACTTTACTTTCTTGTCTCCGAAACCTTTGGCCAGATGCCTTACCGGAGCATTTGAGCCCTGCCCATGGAAGAATTCGGCATTAAATGCTTTTGCAACCTCCAGGGGATTTAGTGACGCGTCGCGTCCCAATTCCCAGAAGCCATAGAAAGTCGGCATGACGACTAGAACCCCGAGTGCCATGATACCCAAGGCGGCTGCAAGGTAAGAATAATGGGATTGGAAGACGGTGATATTCGAGGTCTGTTCCATGGCTATTAGTTGTGGTATTGGGATTCCGGTGTCGTTAGGTCTATTTGGATATATCACTGGGAAAGCCTCGTAATAACTCGTCCACCATTCGCTAATAGATGCGTTCAGAACGGAGTACTTCGAAACATTGGATACGGACAAGGCTGTTCGAAACATGATCTCGTTAAGAGAATCCATGATTTCGGTGGTCGGGTCCCCCCAGTTAATGGCACAAGGATTTTGTGTCTGTTCAAAGCTTCCATTTCCCGTCTCGAAGACGGCATATTGGCTTGCCAGGGAACCATTCATTTGGACAAGATATACGTCTTCAACCGCTCTAGAGCCAAACATGTTCTGGGCAGCTACGGAGACACCGCCGAGAGTGGTGACAGACAAAGCGTTTAGATCGTGGTGGTCAAAAAAGTCGGAAAAATTTCCGTAGGCTTGGAGATGGTCCACCGCGAAGTTTGAGGAATTGGTACCCAGAGACACAGTGCTGTTGATCAAAGTAATGGGATATTCGAGGGTGGCGGAGAACAAGGAGCAAGATTTCCTAACCAGGGTTCCATTACACATCCCAAAATTTGGCGACGAGTCGAACCCTCCAGTTTGACCGCCCTCGTACAGAAGTGGAGCAGCACTCCTTCCAGTCGCATATTGCAGCTCATAATTGATTAAAGGAACACCTGCGAAGTATGTAGTGTTCCCTGAAATCCAAGTGAAGCTCGAAGAAAACACTTCGCTTCCATTTACACCGTCGGGCCCGGCAGGCAGACTCTGGTTGTTTTTCCATGGCAACGAGTCCGTTGAGCAATTCATTGCAAGCCCTGCCGCTTTAACTGTTCCAGTGCAAGTCCCCACACATCCAGTAAATTCTGTCGTCATGGGAGTGCGTTGGGAAAATGAGTTGACAGCTTGTGCAAAGCTTTGGTTCATAATGATTGAGTACAAAGCTGGATTGTTGAGTTCAGCAAGACCGGTGTATCCATAAGGCATCTCTTGGGCGATCGGAGCTGTGACGTTGACCATTTTAGTCGTCGGCCTCGAGATGACAATTGAAGCTCTCTGGAGCAGCGGGCCATCAAAGAACACTGTGGATGCCACAAGGGTTGCAAGCGCAACCCAGTTGAAGTCCCGTCCAGACATAGCTGCGGCTATGACTCCGTCGCCAGATTCCCAATAACAGTTCAAATCATTCAATGTTGCTCCATGCAATGCTTTCCGCCACCAGGCAATCACAACACCTTGAGATCGAGCAAATTGAAGGCATATGTTTGCTACTGCTGACAAGATGGCCAGCAAGACAGAGGGGGAAACGGACCATGAATCAACCTCTTGATTGTTCGACTTCCAGAGGATAACCGCGTCGGCAATAGCACAGAGGATGACTGCAAAGAGAGCAAGTACACCTGCGTAAGGGATGCGTTGAATGAAGCCCGTGTTCCAGGGATGTCCTTTTCCCTCAAACGGCTGCTGATCTTTCTCTCGGATGGAAGTTACTCTGACAATAGGTGTTTTCTTGAGGAGATTTTCGGATGAGATTGTATTTTGCCTGGTTTTGAGAACATGAATCTTTTGTGGTCGTTGGAATATGGAGAGGAAATGATCGACGTTATCAGGCGGGGTCCGTGGGGAAGCTGATCTCGTCGAAACTGCTCGAGAAGAAGTTTTCGAAGCCATATCGCTGACAACCGCACCAATTATTATATATATGGGATCACTCAAAATTTCCCGCGGCTTGAATTAAAAAGGTCGATCCGATAATAGAAGGGACCGGAATAATCTCAATGCGCCGGGCCGATAATTGCTGAACGAATCTCGACATTTGGAAATGTTGACTTCAAGTCCGGGCCTGGAAAAGTTCGTGTGGCAGAATCCGTGAGAAACACCAGGACTCTTACATCACTCAAGCTAAGAGCACAAGGTCTATATAGTCTTCTGCTCGCGCCAACAGACTCCATTATGGAGCTTCAAGGGACTGCAATGTAACAATGTTGGTGTTTTGGAAATGAAATGCGCCTTGGCCGATAGCCTCGTGGCCATGAAGGAAGGCTAGCCGTACACCAAACTCCATGTTATTGGATGTACGAAATAGTCTGTGTTGGCAGCTGGTAAAACCCTTTGGCCACGCGATTAGCTATCAAAGTTATTGGTGCTTTTGGAACTTTGAACTCTCCTGAAATAGCTCTGCATGGCCAAATGTTTTGGTTGGCGCTCATCTTCAACCTGCGTCTATTCGTCACATTTGATTGGCGAGAACGAGCGGGGGGCCAATCAGAATATTTTCGTGGAATACTCTCCCAATGGCCTCTTGATCCTTCGACCAAGACGTTATTTATAGTCCTGGGTAAGTTCAGGCGCAAACCTAGTGCAGTCGTAAACTGTTGTTGTATCTGATTCTGCGATGTTGTGCCCCTTTACCTCGCTTAGAAAAGGAGGTCAAGGCTAGGTACACAAGAGCTAAGGTAGGTAATTCTAGGATCTCCACGTGACGAGGCTGTAGAAATTGGGCACTCGACAATACATACCTAATCCAAGAGACTACGTACAAGTCATTATTACCACCTCCAAACGCCCAAGCAAACATGTCTGCATCAAAAAGTGAGTCTTTAGCCTTACCGTTACGGGAGAAAATTGGCATCCAAAGTCCACAACAACACCGACGACGCGAACCACTGCGAGCAGCCCGCAAACTGTGCAAACATACCAGCCTCAATCCTGAAACACGCACGTGTCGGGGGCCGATAGGTTCTAGCATTGCCATGACACTCTCACGCCTGCGGCCAAAAATCGAATTTGCGTTCAGGAGATGGCGGGTATGCGGTGTCACGGGAAGCTGCAGCGCCGCCTCATGAGGTAGGACTCGATCGAATGATGGCGCAGCAGTACGTATGTGCGTAAGTATGTATGCCGGGCACGATAATTCCATGTTCAGGTGATTCCGATCACTAGGAGGAAATGCTGTGAAAGAGGCAGAGTGTGTGGCAACGTTTTGGAAGCACCGGAGATAATTACCTTTGTCGATTGCGCAAGGTACAGATCCTAAGATCATCTACCAATTATCGAAAAGCCCTTCACTAATTGAGCTTGACTTTCTCTTCTTTTTACAGCCAACCTTCTCCAAATATCTTGGATAATTGGTATCTTGCACCGCGATTTCTGCTGTACGCGAATGAGGGGCTCCCTGGTGCAACCGGGCCTTAAAGAGGTCAAAGTCTACCGATACACTTTTTGCGAAGCTCTCAGGTAGGCCGCGTTGGTGGCCTCGTTTTATCAGTCCCTGTGGCTGCGATCATGCTTGGCGCGTTTGGGAAGCAAGTCTGGCAGCAGACATAGGGTTCAACGAAAGGCAGTCCTACCTAGATATGAAACCGAAGTTTGTCCTCCTGATAACCAGTGGTCCCTTAACGACACTTTGCACTCAGGGCTCTGATTTTGAGTTTCGGCGAAACAAAGCAAGGCGGGAATGCAAGGGATGAGGGAGTATGGGGTCTGAAGACAAAGGATATCAACCACGGGCACTTCCGCGCGGGGTTTCACCTTGCAACCCCCGGTCGCTAACGAAGGAGCTGATTCTTGTTGATTGATTGATTGATTGATTTATTCATAAACCGATCCAGGCCGAAGGCCTATACGGTAGCTAACTAAGTAGGTTACTATACCCGCTAACTATCTATGCCTAATAAGAGAATACTACCTAAAAAGCCTAAGAATACCTAAAAAACTAAATATATGTCTAAGCGCTAGGCCGCCTGTCCCCTTAGCTCCTCTCTAAACCTACTCCTCTGTCCCTTAGCGTTGCCCTTATTAATCGCTTATCTTCTTACTACGTTACCTTTATTAATTGTAGTACCCTTGTCTCTGTTCTAAGTAGTTATAGTAACTACGCCTAGATTAGTAGTTAGGGGCTAAGAGCCCTCTGTTTCTCGTAAAAGGATCCTACTGTTTCTCTACTGTCGCGTAAGATATAAAGGGGTTTTAAAGGGAAAAGAAGAGTATACTATATATAAGTTAGTAGTAGAAATATAATACAAAAGGTAAAGGCATAAAATGTTATGTAGTTTAGACGCTCTTTAGTGCCTACGTAAGTATAAGAGTAACTAGTAGTCTTTCCTTAATAAGGCCTCTTATTAGAGGATACTCTCTACCCGCTAAGAGTAAGGGTTACACTATTTAAATAGCTAGCCCTTTCTTAGTAGTTTTTGTTAGTCCTAGTATTACCTGTCTTATTAGTTAGACAAGACGTGTTACTATTATAAACCTAACTACGTATAAGGCGATTAAAGTATCCCTAAGGATAGTCTATAGGTTAGTAGAGTAATAGTTTACTTTCCTTTAGAATTTACTTCTTAGCTTAGTAAACTTTAGGTACTTAATTAGAATGTAGAATAGGGTTTGCCTCTTTCTTATATTATATTAATTACAGTCTAGAGAGTCGTATCTAGGGACCTTAATGTCGTAAAGGAATATAGCTAGTCTAATCTTTCTAGTCCTTATTTAGAGAAGTAGTAAGCTCTACTATTTTAAAAGTCTGTCGTATAGTTTAAGGTTAGCCTTATATAAGACAAGGTTAATCTTATAGTTTACTCTTCTATAGTAGTTATCGTCTTATTCTTCTCTCTATCTCTTAGTCGCTTTCTCTATAATCTACTGCCTTATTAGTACTATAAAGATTAGTTGTAGAGGCGCTCTCTCTTAAGGATAGATTAGTTAACACGCGCCTTCCTTTCTCTAACCTATTAACTCTTTTACTATAGTGTCGACTATCTTGTTCCTTAGGATACTAACGTATATAGGTATCTAGTATATTAACATAAGGCTTAAGATTTACTAGAGTAGTCTATAGATTTCCTTTAGTAGGTATTAGGCTTCTTATAATACTAGGTTAGTAATCGTACGTATAATCGCCTAGTTATCTATAAAGATAAATGTTTTATATATCTACTTACTATCCCGTATTATTCTTAGTACTATTAGGATCTTATATACCTCTCCTATATAGACTATAGCTACTGTCTTTAGTCTAATATAGGTCTTCTAGAGTTCTCTAGTTTCTAGACAAAAGGCTACTAATCTGATCCTATCGTTAATCCTAGATCTGTTAGTATAGAAATAAAGGCCTAGTTCCTTTAGGATCTTGTTATAGTAGTCTATAGCCTTCTCTAGGGTAGAGTAGATTGTGGTTAGGGTATTAAGCGTTAGTAACTAAGAGAGGACTACAAATCTTGTTCTAGTTTCTAGGTATTAGAGTCTAGTGTTGTATATACCTTTAAAAGTTACCTTATAGATTATAAGTAGGCCTGATTCTCTTATTAGATTACTAGGGGTTACGTTAATAAGGGCCTTGCCCTAAGGACTCGAGTTAATTCTAATAATAGCGTAGTGTACTTTTGTCCTTATATGTTTTATAGCCGGTTCTAGAAAGAGTTCTGTGTCTAGGGTATTGCTTACTATCCTCTTATATACTCTTAAGGCCTTAAGGGCTACCTGCCTCTATAGCTTTACTATTACGTTAGCTATCTTCTTCTATTATAGGTTGTACTAGACTAATACGTAGTACGTAAAAGTCAGGAGTACTATAGCCTTATAGACGCTTTAGTTATCCTTAAGTATTGTACCTTATGTTAAGCTTCTTAGTTACGTAATTAGGTTTATTTTCCGGACACTCTTCTTCTAGATTTTCTTAAGGTAGTTAGTAAATTAAAGTTTGTTATCTAGGATAACTCTAAGGATTTTAACTATCTTCTCTAGCTTAATAACTTTACTTATTAAGTTTAGTAGTAGGGATTAGCGTGTCTCTCTCTATACTCTAGTTCCTTTCTTAAAGAAGTATACTAAGTAGAATTTATATAGCGTAAAGACTAAGCCTACTAACTTACTCTAGACGTTATAGTCTTAGAAGGCTTTTACTATAGTAACGTAGTTCTTGTTTCTGTCTTTTCTTACTACTAGAAAGTTTACGTCGTCTATCTAGCCGTACGTATATATATTATTGTCTTATACTATGTCTAGAAGGTCGGCGTTATAAAAGAAGTATAAGATTAGGTAGATTAGTAATCCTTAGGGTATTCTTACTTTAACGTAGGCCTTGTTTAAGGTAAAGCTAGGAAGTTTAAGTAATGTTGTCCTGTTCTTAAGAAAGCTTACTACTTAGGCCGTCTATTTGCCTCTTAAGTTTCTTTTAGCTAGGTTATATAAAAGTCTGTCGTATAACATATAGTTAAAGGCTCTTAAGACGTCTAGAGAGAGTAACGTTACGTACTTCCTGTTCTTCTAGGCGTTATAGATCTTTCTTATAATTATATAGAGTACAAGTTTATAAGAGAGTCCCTTCTTACTACTAAAGTGTATATCTAAGAGTAGGTTATGTTGTTCTACTATCGCTATAATCCGGGTAGCTATAATTAATTCTAGTACTTTCCTTATCGTATTAAGGAGGGCGATAGGTCTAAAGGACTTTAGCGTAGTAGAGCTTTCTTAGTTCTTATAGAGTAGGATAGTAGTAGAGTCCCTAAAGTACACTAAGTAGTGTCCTAGATCTAGGCTTATATTAAAGATCTATACTAGCGTCTTTATAATTGTTAGTAAGGTTAACTTAATGACCTCGTTCGTAATTTTATCTAGGCCTAGTGCCTTATTGTTTTTAAGGTTATTAATAGTAATTATAAGTTCTTAGGTAGTAATCTTATAGTATTTAAGTTCCTTTAGGTAGTTATTACCTTATTCTTAGAATTACAGAATGTCGCTAATGTCTACTACAAGTAAGGAAGGGAAGAATAATCTCTTAAAGGCTTTTACTTTCCCTTCTATTGTTTTGACTAGCTAGTCTCTTTCCTAGGCGGTTACCTTAAGTATAAGGATGTAGGCTTCTCTTAGGGTATTACGGTTCTTAAGGCCCTTAACAAGTCTCTAGAGTTCTTGTATATTACCTAACGTACTTACTACGTGTTCTTTCTACCTATCTCTCTTTATCTTTCTAATAGCGTATTTTAGCTAACGTTTAAGGGTCCTATAGGCCTTTAGGTCCTCTTCTAATCTTGTCTATAAGTATTAGCGTTTAGCTCTTCTAGTAGACATCTAGAGTTCTTTAAGTTCTAGAGTAAATCTTAGGATAGAGAAGGCGTAGATCCGGGCGATAGGCACTACCTTGTCTATTACTTACTAGATAATCTTAATTAGGGTCTAACATACTATGTTAACTTCTTCTTTAGTTAGTTCTTAGGGGAGTTTAGGTTTAAGGATATTAATTCCTTCCTTAATTACGTTAATAAGGGCTATAGTGTCTATTCGTTACTAGCTTTATCGTTAGAGGGCTTCTAAGGGGGGCTCTTCTTCTATAGTCTAGGTAAAGGTAGACTTAATAGGCATATAGTTAAAGAAGTAATCGTCCTAACCTATAGCTATTATACTAAGTTACTCTGTCACGATGTTATTAGCCTAGACCAGGTCGATTGTTAAGTCCCTATAACCTTTTGTTGTCGCTATTCTTATAGTTGTCTTATAAGGTACTAGCTAGTAGAGTCTAAGATCTACTATTACCTTTACTAGGACTCTTTCTCTTTAATTTAGGGAGTAGTCTTTCTAGTTAGGGTAATGTACGTTAAAGTCTCTAAGTACTACTAGTTACGTTCCTAGCGTTTGTTTAAATAAGTAGTCTCTTAGCTATTCTACGACTATAGTTAGGGCCTCTTTTACTAAGTCTTTTATTTTATTTGTTTTTATAAAGTCGTTAAAGTCGTAAGGCTTGTATATGTTAAAGACTATAGTCGCTTAGCCTAAGAGTCTAAATTTGATACCTATTACGTACGTTATTTTAAGGGCAATACTCTATTAACTTTGTTAAACTATATGTCTGTTAACGTATATTACTATTTAAGCTGTAGCCGAGTTTAACTTGTATATAATAGGCTAAAAGTTAGCCGTATTACCTGATCTTAGTAGTGCTAGTAAGGGTCCGTAATTATATGTAAACGGTTCTTAGAGTACGATAACGTTATATTTATTAATACTATTATCCTTAAAGAGGTACACTATCGTAGTTTAGTTACTTACTATATTATATTAGAGTATATAGAGAGTTCTCCTTAAGGGATTAGAAGTCGTTATATCTAGTAACTTTCTTAGGTCGTCTAAGGGTAAGGTTTAGGTTTAATGTATTGTTAGAAGAGTTTCCTCTTTATAGCTAGAATAATCTTAAGGTATATGTCCTTATTAATTCTAGCGATTCGGTCGGCGCTCTAGTAGGACCGTGTCTAATAGTTAGTAATTTATATAGTAAGAAGGCGTTAACGTAAGATTCCGTAAAGTAGTCGAATTTATTAGCCGCCTATAATGTAGTCTAAGGGGTTTATACGTCTATAGAGTTCTGTTGTATAATAGTAAGGGAACTAAGTAGTAATAACAGTAGTAGGCTTAGTGTTAATGTTTCTTACGTTGTCCTCTTATATATCTGTTTCCTCTTACTCGCTCTCTTTACTAGTGATTCTGTCTAGTCTTCTCTTAGCCTCTTAGGGGTTAAGGGTAGGTTTAGTATAGCCGTAGGATTTAGGTCTAAGTCTTATATAAGTTATAGCTACTATATATGTTAACTCGTCTATATCGCCTTCTATCTTACTAGCCTTAAGTAAGAGATGTCTCTAGACTCTATTAAAGTTACTTCTAAATCCTGTTAGCTTAACGTTCCTATCTCTATTACTTGTTTCGAAAGGCTTACGTCCTTAGACTCTACTTAGGAAAATCCTTCTTATAAGGTATAGAGTTAACTTAGTAGGCTTAGCTTTAGCTTTAGTTTAGGTCTTTAGCGTAAGGCCCTTTTTGTAGTCGTTAACTAGTAGTCTATTAGACCCGAGATTAGTGTCTTATCTCTTAACTACGCTAAAATCCCCTAGATTTTCTTATAGTACTTTAAGACTTTCCTTAATCTCTAAGCCTCTATAGTGATTTCTATAAGCCTAGTTTCCTCTTCTATCTACTTAGTTAGTAGTCTCTATTTACTACTTGCTAGTAGTACTTCTACCTCTAACTATAAGGTAGTAGTATCTAAAGCGTCCTCTTTCTAGACTAGGGTAATAGTAATGTTAGGTATGTTCTTAGTTAGGGGTATTGTCTAATAGGTTAGGTTCCTTACTATAGTGTTTGCTATCTAAGGTCCTCTAAGTCGCTAGTTCTATAAGAGTTTCTGTTAGGCCTGTGTCCGGATCTATAATACGCTATCTTCCGGGCCTACCTTATCTAGTAAGTCTTGTATAGAGATTACGTTCTTTAGTAGCTCTATATCCTCTTGTATCTAAGCTATTGTAATTTACGGTAGTAGGTTGTCTTAGAGTCCTAGTATAACTAAGTTCTAAGGCGCTAGAGATTACGAGTCGGTTTGATTTTTAGGGTTAAGCCTGTCGCCTATATTCTAATCAAGTTTCCTAGGTATTAGCTTGTGTAAAAAGAGAACTAGGTACCTGTATAACTTAGGTTGTCTCTTAAGTTTTGTATACTCTCTCCTCTTAACGTCGTAAGACTTACTCTATAATGTATACGGTTCTTTATAGATAGCGTATCTTATAGGGTTCTCTAGGGGGCAAGCTAGTAATTTATGTCTCTTCCTAGAGTACCTAGCGTAAATCTTAACAGATATAGAGTATTAAGATCTACTATAATTGTATTATTAACACTACTTGTACTAGAGGAGTCTCCTTGTCTAGTTATAGGGTTTAGTAAGGTAGTGTTCCTTTCTAAAGATAATCCCTCTGTCTAAGGCTAGGTTAGTGTCTTCTAGGTAACTAAACTTAATAACAATAAAGGAGGCTTTCTTCTAAGAGCTAATGTATTAGCTAACCTAGCCTATATAAGTAATTACTGTCTCTAGGTATAGAAACAGGTTCTCTTGTTGTAGTAATTAAAGGGCCTCTACCTTACCTATAGTTATTATCTTAATTAGTAATACTAGAATTCTATAAACTATAATACCGTATGTGTTTATTGTAATTATTACGCTAGTACTAAAGGCCTGTAGCTATACTAAACTCTAGCCTATCGCTTTCTCTCTGTCCTCTCGTAATTTAAAGTATATGTTAACATCCCTTAAGGGAAGCTAGTGTACTACTACCGCTATAACTCTAGCTTTGTGTTAGTTAAGGATTCTGTTAATGTAGTTACATGTAGCTCTAGGGGCTCCTTAGTAGATAGTAGTAATAGCTCGACTATTAGCTTTTAAGGGCATGTGTACTCTAAGGATAAGGTCTTTTAAGTCTGTCGTACTAGTATAGTTAGTGTTGTCGTTATTATAGTCGCTATCGTTAGTATGTTAGGTAGTACTATAGTCTCGGATTTACAATATCTTAATTAGGTTCTACGAGCTAGCCTAAAGGGATTCCCTTACTAATTTCTAAATGATCTCCTTAAGTTAGGTAGGATAGCCTTAGCTCTGTCCTATAAGATTAGTGTTTTCTATAAGGTATTTAGTGTTGTCCTTAATGTCGCGGATAGCTTTAGTAAAGCTTAATGTATCTATCCGGTCGTAGTATACCCTAACTCTCTTTACAAATCTACTAATGATTTTAAGGAGCTTTAGTTAATTAGCAGGTTTCTATCCCCTTAGGTTACGCTCTATAGTAGTACGCGTAAGTTTAGTATAGTTAATTTTAATGTTAAAGGCTTCCTTAATAAGGTTTTTGTGTGATTTTTTACTAAATATAGGCTATAGTGTCGACATGTTACTAGAATATAGGCTTAACGCGCATGTATTAATAGCTATAGTAATAAGGAGTCGCGTGCCGCTATTATTTTAATAATAAGTGATAAGATGAGTGTGTTGTTTTCAAAAATTTGATATGGCCGTGCGGAGATGTTTTTCGAGCTGATTCTTGTCTCCCGCTTCTTTCGGCTCGAGGATCTATCGATAAGATACCGAGTTACTGTGCTGTACAGGTTCCAATCAGCATTACATTTGAGAATTGGATAGGGGTCTCAGGTCTGGGACTGAGAGAGCGCGGAGAAAGGCGAGAAGCGATGCTGCACATTGTCTTTCCCAAGAGTTCTGAAATAGGAGAGCTGGCTCGCTGCCAAGTGTCAGCACTGCCAAGAAGCGCATCTAGCCGATAACCCTACAACTACACCCTTGATTGCACTACAAAGCAATATTACCCATCGAATTACAACAATCAAGATGCTTGCTCTTTGTACTTATCCAGAGACGATTCCAGAGCGACTCTTCATGGTACACATGGGCAACGATGTACATCTCGTGAGCACATGATGGCCGCGTGAACCTTCTCGAACTACTGAGACATTCCCGACTGCGCATTCCTTCTTGGGGTATATTATCTGCTACATACATTCTCCGCTGCCTCCTCTCTATCCCTCGTCTTTCCCCAGTTCTTGTTTCTCTCTCCTTTTTTCCCTTTTTTCCCTTTTATCTTTTGCTTGTGCACAGGGTTCCATCGTTCTCGCGCCGATACCGCGACTGGTACTGTGAAGAATGAAAAATTCGGCGATGACTGTACGACCGCTGATAAATACTGATACAGCTACACGCACGCAGTGGCTGACAGCACAGGGAAAAACTTGAGTCCAGGACGAATAAGTGAAACCATACGTCTCCTCCTCACCTCAAGCTCTCCATCTCCGAGTGGAGATCGAGTACCGAGACGGTGGCGTGCGACATGCCGACCTCTAGGATATCGGGATAGAATGTCGTCCAACCTGAACTTGCGTTGTGAGAACGAGCGTCTGGTCAGACCTGTCACCGCAGCTGCGTCCAGATCTGAAAAGGCGGATGTAGTGCAGGCCAAGTGAATGGCTCTCCGGAGTACCTACTCCGTAGAGTTTAGAGTCTTAGAATCCTGACCCGTTCTCCTGGCCTTGTTTCTTTTTCCATCTCTTCTTCTACATGTACCTGCCTTCAGATCAGCTCAAGTGTAAGATCTGCTACATTTTCGACGTATCATTCCACAGAGCATATTCTACATTATCCTTATCAGTGACTAGGGTTTGCAGTTCACTAGCTCACTGGGTCACTTGGCATCCCAACATTGACCCTACCACTCAAAAGCCCTCCCAATTCAGCACCATCGGCGTCGTCCGTGTCGCAAAACTCCACACCAGTTCACCCTTGTTCATGAACCCCGCTGCCAAGTGCCAGTTGGGGTATTTCAATTTTCCCATATATACTCCCTCTGCCCTCATACAGTTTTAGATGAGCCTGGCCCAGGGAGAAGACTCAAACAACCCCCCAAACACTTCCGAGGACTGAAGCCTCGTAGAAGCTTTCTTCATAACGCCCCACCCCGACTTCCAAGTGCCGACTCAAGACGACATCACTTGGGGCGCAAGTCGATCTTCCTCAAGATGTCTGAGAAATTCAATTACGATGTCGAGGCCAGAGCGGTTAAGCCCAACCTCTCCACCGAGATTGACAGTTCAGAATGTATTGGCGACGAGGGAGCTGTCCCCGCCGAAGCCCTCGTCACCGGGGATAGCTTTTTTGCAAAGGCCCAGAGATTCGCAGGTCGCTTTGGTGTTGAGCAGCGAGGCATTGAGCGTGTGCCCAGTGACGAGCGTTCAGACGCCGGCATGTCCCAGATCGGGACCTTGGTAAGCTCTCTACCGTAGTAAGATTTGGACCAGGCATTAACACAATGCACAGTGGCTCTCGGCCAACATGGTCGTCTCCGCATTTGCGATTGGGGCACTCTCTTACCCAGTCTTCAATCTCGGATTCATCGACACGATCCTGATCATCTTCTTCATCAACATCCTAGGGATCCTGCCCGTCTGCTTCTTCTCGACCTTCGGCCCGCGCTTCGGACTCAGGCAGATGGTCCTGTCCCGCTTCTTCTTTGGCTGGTACGGCGTGAAAATCAGTGAGTCGTATCTCCTCAGGGGTCTAGACGAGAGCTGACCCCCGAAAGTCGCCGTGTTCAACGTCCTTGCCTGCATCGGCTGGTCCTCGGTGAACGTGATCGTCGGCGCCCAGCTCTTCCACGCCGTCAACGGGAACATGCCCGGCTGGGCTGGCGTGGTCGTCATCGCAGTCGCGACCTTCTTCATCACGCTGTTCGGGTACAAAGTAGTGCACACGTACGAGCGCTACTCCTGGATCCCATGCTTCATCATCTTCCTCATCGTGCTGGGTGAGTTCGCGCACTCGGGCCACTTCCAGAACGTGCCCATGCGCACCGGCAGCTCAGAAGCCGGTGCTGCCCTCTCCTTCGCCGCGTCTGTCTTCGGCTTCGCTACCGGCTGGACCTCCTATGCTGCCGATTACACCGTGTACCAGCCCGTTTCCCGGCCCCGCCGCGCCATCTTCTTCTGGACCTTTGCAGGCCTCTTCTTCCCCCTCCTCTTCACCGAGATGCTCGGCGCCGCCGTGGCCACCGCCATATCCATCCCCTCCTCCCCCTACAAAGCCGGCTACACAAGTTCCGGAATCGGTGGTCTTCTCGCCGCCGTTCTCCTGCCCCCCTTAGGAAGATTCGGACAATTCTGCCTCGTAATCCTCGCCCTGTCCATCATCGCCAACAACTGTCCCAACATCTACTCAGTCTCTCTCAGTCTGCAACTCCTCGCGCGCGCCTCACAACGCATTCCCCGCTTCCTCTGGACCTTCCTAGCCACCTGCATCTACATCGCGATCGCGATCCCGGGGTACGACCATTTCGAATCCGTGCTTGAAGATTTCATGCTATTGATCGCCTACTGGCTAGCTATCTACATCGCCGTCTCCATCACCGAACACGTCCTCTTCAGACGCGGCTTCGCGGGCTATCACCCAGAAGACTATCTAGACAAGGGAAAACTGCCCATAGGCGCAGCAGCCATGACAGCCTTCGCGATGGGCGTCCTAGGAGCCGTGCTGGGAATGGCGCAACCTTGGTTCACGGGCCCCGTGGGCAAATTGTGCGGTGCTGACCATGGTGGTGATGTAGGCTTCGAGTTGGCGTTTGGATTTGCTGCGATTTCATATATTCCACTTCGATATTTGGAGAGGAGACGTTTTGGTCGCTGAATTGTGTGTGTGTGTGTGTGTGTTTTTTCTTCACCCTGTTTTTTTTTTGTTTTGATAGCATATACGATATGATATGATATAATATGACAATGAAACCAAAACCTCACTTAGCTCCAAAAAACGCATGCTTGGATCTTGTTTATCATCTATCTGTTTTATTCCTCATCCTACTGATAGCAAAGCAGTGCATTATATCATCATTTATCCATATACCCTGGACCCTGGATAGATAGATATCTTGATCTTGATTATGATTATGAATGAATGGATGATTTATATAATCCCCATTTTTTGTTATACTTTGTATATTAGATCATATATTGTGGTGAAGTGAGGGTTTGATTTAGATGTTTAGATAATGTGTAGAGAAGGCTAGGCTTATAGAAGGAGTGTGGTTTTTGGGCGTGGTTTTTTTGGGGGGAGGGGGATAGATATTCACATCTTACATCTTTCACATCTTATACAAATCAAGCACAATCATACCTAAACACAATCAACCCTCTCAAAAAAGAATCTCATTCCCTTCCCTCCCTTCCCTTCCATTCCTCATACCCTTCTCATATCCCTCACTAAATCCCGTGTAGCCACACGCAACACATGTTAAATACACAGTCCAGTTCAGTTTCCTTTTCCTTCCCTTTCCTGAAGCCCGAAGAGGAGCCAGAAAAAGAGGAGCAAGCAAGCAAGCAAGTGACGCAAGAATATACATATGAATGAATCCCCTCCGTGAAAAACGCCCTTGGTGTGGAAGAAAAAGATAACAACACCGTCAAGTTTCATGTTTCGTGCTCGTGCTCATTTCATAGTGGGAAAGCGAGGAGGAGGCAGACGTTGGGGCATGCTTTTTTGGTACATGCGTGCGGCGAAAGAAAAATGGAAAGAAAAAAGGGAATCAGCCGCTATGCGAAAGGGAAAAAGAGGAAAACATCAAAACTAAAGGACACGAGGTATTTGCCTGGTCATGCAATGCTGTCATGAGAAATCGTCATCCCCGCCTGCGCCCTGGCCGTGATCTCCATCGATGATGTCTATCTTCATCACTAATTCCTTCGTATCCCGAGCGATCTCAAAGGCGATCGGGGGGAGGGACTGGTTCCACACCTTCCAGGCCCTCTCTGCTTCCTCGTCTTGGCCACCTTCCTCGGCAAGAGCTCTGCCCTTGCCTTCGGCCTCGATCAAGCGCGCTCTGCAACCTGATAGTTTCTTCAAGATCGGCTCTTCCTGCGCCCTCATCGCTCCATTGCCGGTAGCAGACATGGCGTTCTCGGTAGAGGAAACAACATTGCCCACGACATCTGCGATGGCTGTGATCTGGCTGGAGATGGCTTGAAATCCGGCTTCAGATCGAATCGATGAAACGAGTGACTGGATATTCTGGACTAGGAGGGCGGTCTGATCTTCGAGGTAGATCTGGTCTTTGTTAGCTTGCAGATAAGAAACTAAGAACTCGCGGGATTCACCTTCAGTTCTTCGACATCACTATCCTGACTCCTGATGCCAAATCCCACGCCCATCGGTGCCGCAGGAACATTTTTACTATTGCCGTTCATATACACCGCGCCATTTCCAAGAGGCGAGCCCTTTGAGAGAGATCGACGCCCTGCCCAAGAATCCTTGGCTGCACTTCTCGGGCGTAGATTGGTCGACTCCCGGGGAGAGTTGACTGGGCTGTACATTGAAGAATCGGCACTTGTGTGACCATTCCGAAGCCCAAGGAAAGGAGGCGGGGCGTTTTCTTGCCGAGGTTCCCGAACCGGAAAGAATCCCGTTGTGTCAGCCGGCTCCAGGTTTCCGTCGTCATCGTCTTCAAGTTCACCTGCGGGCGTGGGGCGGATCTTGACCGTTCGGACGAGCTCAACCACTGCTGATGTGAGGTGAGAAGCTGCTGCATCGAGCAGGGAGACGGGAGAGAGGCCATTCGCGGCCGCGAAGTTCTTTGACGCTGTGATCAGGTTGTTTGCCGTTGCCGAGACCCTCGACTTTAGTTTGGCCTGCTGTTGAGCCAACTCTCCATTACTCGGAGGAGCCTCGTCTAAGTCTTGCGTGATCCTCCGCACATTCACAACCACGGCTTTCATGAACTCGATTACTCTCGAGGGGTCATCACTACGAGCCGTCCGCAGGAGTTCATCGATCGAAATTTGGAACTTGGTGACGTGAACATCCTTGACTAGACCATCCTCGCGTGTAAAGCCGCTGTCTTTGGTATACTTCCCAGCTTCTTGTTGGATGGTGAGGCCGATTGAGTTTGCCCGGAGACCACGTAGCTGGGTCTTCGTCCTGGCATAGCGATTCCTCCAATCCCTGACCTCCTCTTCCAATCTGGTGATGGTATTTGAAAGCTGCTCCTCCCTCTCGATAGCTGACCCGCTCCGCTCTGAGAGCATCCGCATCTCCCTAAGGAATTCCTGGGCTTCTCTTCGAACCTCTTCGGTGACCTGTCGCTGCTCTTCGAGTTCCGATCTTAGCTCCTCGTTCTCTCGTTGCAGATCGGAGTCACCCTGGTTCATGTCCCTCGACCCGGAGACGCGAAGCTCCTCAATCTGGGCTCGTAATTCTCTCTCCGTGTTGGCTTGCGAGGATCGTAGCCGCTCTAGCTCGGACTGAAGGGACTCGTTGAGGCTTTGGGCGTCCGCTAACTTGGTCTCTAGCTCTTGTCGCAAGCTCGACCATTCCTTCTTCTCCTCATCCGCAGCGGTTGCTCGATTCCTCTCCCCATCCAGAACTTGGTTTAGTTCGTCGTCCTTCTGCTTCACATTATCCTCCATGGCATCAAGTCTCTCCCGCAGTTCTGCAACTTGAGCCTGATACTCCTCGATAAGCTTCTTATCGGCCTATCCATTGGGTAAGCAGATAGATACCAAGAGAAGATCAAAATCAATCTTACCTCAGCGCTCCCTGTGCTCTTCTTGCTCTCCCGATTTCGAGCGGCGCTCTCTAACCCAAAAGCATCTCCATCATCGTCATCATCATTATCTTCTCCCCCAGTTTCATCGTCTTCAACCATGGTGCTCTTATTGGGTACTATCGTGTTACTCTGAAAGGTCTTCGGGGTAGGCCGTCCGAAGTCATTCGGGGGCAACCCCGGTGATGGTGGTATCCCGAGCCCTCCATTCAGGAGAGAGCCATTCCGTGGCCCATTCCGGGATTCGCTTCTTATCGAGTACCCGGCAATGGAGCTGGCGTCTGAGGGCCGGCGCATCCGGTTCGGGCCCCTTGAACCATCGGCAGGAGTGCCCATGCGACTCGGCGGCCCTCGCATCGACGCAGGACTCCCCATGCGACTGATATCACCTCCGGCGAACCGAGGAAACCTCCTCTCCAGCTCGTAAAAAACGTCCGTCGCAAGATCTCGGAATCGCGGTGGGGGGAGGGTGGCAAGCTTCTGTCTTGCTTGGTTTCGCTTCGGATGAAAGGATTCTTTCGGGAGGAGATAGGGTGGAGGTCCCCCATTAGGGATATTGGGATTGGGGGGCGGCCCTCTCCCACTCTGCTGTCTCCTCAAGAGCTCATCGAAAACATCGGTACTCAGCTCTTGGAACTGCACCGGGGACAGTCGTAATAGCTTGTCCCGAGCCCTGTTGGGTCTCGGGTTGCCCTTCTCATCTCTCAGGGACGCAGCCAAATATCTCTTGAGCGCTACATAATGCTCGGATAGTATGCCTTCGAATTGCTCGTCCTTCCTGCTCCTTCCACTCTCACTCTGGGGGTACATGCCAGTGCCAACGCTCGACCTTGCGATGGACGACGGGGGGGAGGGGCCGCCTGGACTTCCGGTAGAAGACCCCCTGGGTGGGAATACCGCTCCATTCATGATACTGTTGGAGCCGCTGGAGATTGGCGGCGAGGCCAGTTGACCGCGATTATTGGGAGGGAAGGAATACGATGGATCGGAATCGGGGTTTGAGTACTTGGATATGCCTGACCATTCACTGCCTCCTACAGAAACCGGAGACAAGGGGCCATTGCGACCATTCATTGTAGACAGCGCGAAAAAGCGATCGGAGTATGGGAGCCGGGATCAGCGTAGAAGGGCTCCCGCGGCGCAATGCTCGATCTACTGAATAGGTGCTGAACGGGATCGAATCCTCAGAGCGTCGGCCAGCACTCGAGGTCAGAGGTAGAAAGAAGGCCGTGGAAATCGCGATATGCGAACTTGGCCAAGAGGGAACGAGAAGAAAGGGTCGAAAGATCGGAGGTTGTCGAAGGTGAGAAAAAGGTCGATTCTCGACGTCGGGAGAATTCTTTGTTGAGATGTGACCCCCGTCAAGATTTCGCACACAACCTGACTGGTAAGGACTGTGGACTGTGACGCAGCACAGCAGGCAATTGGGGGCAACAGGGCCGGGGATTCAAGAGTGAGCGGCGCAGATGGCAGAATCAACTCCTCTTCTCTCTCTTCTCAAGGGTTTCGGTGCCCCAGGCCTGCGACGTCGCGGCTGAGTAGATATGAAGCGTGAGTTGAGACAGATGGGTCAACGTGGTCTTTCGAATCTCTTCTTCTTCTTCTTCTTCTTCTTCTTCTTTCGTGGATGCGAGGATCGATCGGGGATGCAAGGAGGATTCGAATGCAGAACGAGAACTGTTTTAGATAAGGGAGCGACGGTGTAACGATTACATAGTATTTTTCAAGGAGAGTATCGAATGGGACGGGGGCGTATCTTATCGTGAGGAACTCGTAGGTGTCGTTATGTCTCGTACATATCCCAATGTCGTCGGTCAGGAGGAGGAGGAGGAGGAGAAGAAGAAGGGAGAGGAGAGGGTTGTGAAGGGCAAGAATGAAGAATTCGGAGAGTGGACAGGACTCAGGAGAAGAGACGAGGCACAGCGAGTGGAGGAGATGCGCGGTTCTCACCGTCTAGGCCTTCTTTTGTTCCATTTCCCTCGTCAGTTCTCTTCCGCTTTTTCGCCTGGGCGCCAGGGGCACGGGACCAACGCGGTTAGGGGGGGGTGCCTGAGTGCCTGGGGTATTAATCTGGGAGATGTTCTGCCTTGCTGCCTGATCGGGCACTGAAGTGAGAGAGAAATGCTCGAGAATGAATGCCTTGCTGCCTGACTTCCCCATGGTCATTATCTCCCCGTGATTGGTTGGCCTTCCTCCCCCTTCTCATCTCTCATACGGCACGATGCCTGATCTATGCTGTCCATCCATGATATCATCTCTCGTCTCTTGTCTCCTCTACCACTCTCGTCTGTCTATTATAATATCACGTGCCGCCCCCTCTCCCATCTTGGCTTCTGCAGCTGCTTCTGCTTCCATGCCTCTTCTACGGCGAAGAACGGAGTCCCGCCCCGCTCCACTCCTCAATCCATCATCCATCTCCGACGTTCCTAACTTCCTCCCCCTCGATCGGGCCCCCAGCGGTGGGAACGGGGGCTTGGGCCGATACACGCCATGGCTGATCGGCCCCGCTAGGCTGCTCTCGGCAAGGCGCGCCGATCGAACGGCCGTCACTGCTCGGGCGGCGGCGCTGCTGATTGGCGGGGCTGCTGAAACGCTCTTACGCAGCGCCGACTCCGTGACGAGAATAGAAATGTTCTCTTGTGTGTGGCATTATTGGAAGGAACAAAGATGATGATTGTTTGTTTGTTTGTTTGTTCGTTGATTGGTGTTTCCCCTTTTGTTCCTTGGTTCCTTCTGAGATAGACTTGAATCATTAGAAGAGCCTCATGGATTCATGACGTTCAGTTACATGTATATACATATATATAATGTGTAATATATTTATATTTATAGGTGTATATACATATACGTATATATCTCTCTCCCCCAAGCAGCCGCATCCATGTTTCAGCGGTCACTCGGGAGAGGAGCCGCCAAGAGGCCTTTGAACAGAGCTGATCAAAGTACATCCCAAGTATCCGTAGGTCAAGTTCAGCTCTCTGCCCGGCGTAAGAAGTGCTTCTGTGACGGGAACGGGGGTCGAAGGCGCGCATTGCCCTATTGGCTGGCAACGGCTGGACAAACCACGTCCGTACCGTCTCCACGACAGGAACTGCCCGCGAACACCCTGCGAGATCCCATCTTTAATATCTTAATAATAAACCAGCGAACCAGTCTCTCCTCTGTTGGTCGCTTGGCTGTCCCCCGATCTCTCCGTCCGTCTCCCTCCTAAGAGTCCTAAGAGTCCTAACGAACACCGCGCATCGCCAACCTTATCCCCCCTCGAACCCTGCGCGTCTGTCGCGCCAATCTCGACGCTCGACTTGACTTCCCCCCAACAACTACCGTCCAACCTTCTAACCTTCTCACCATCCCTCCTGACTCCTCTCGAACCAACGAGAGAGACGACCGCCGTCACTCTGAGCATTCACTCTCTCACTTCCATTCTCTCTCGCTCTGTCTCACTGATCGACGGCGCCGCCACTTCGCTCAGACGAGCACATCCAGCCTCCCCCCCACAACATTTGCGCCGACCTTCGTCTGGTGCAAACACACAGAGCTTGCTGGGCAAGCCCCCCGACTCTAATCAACACGACCAGCAGTTGTCACCTGCGCAGAAGCCTCCATCCAATCCTCGACTCTTCGCACAATCATTGCAGAGATGGCCGCGGTCATGTCTCCAGCCTTAGATCCCACATCCCCAGCGACTTCACCGCCGCCAGGCTCCTCCTCGCCCACTCCTAATAATCCAGACCATCCTCCCTTAACCGCCATACTTACCTCACCACCCGCGCGGAGATCAAACCTGCAGCGCCCGTCCTCGCACGCCTCGAAGAACAGACTGTCGCAATACTCGAACCAGTCCGCGCCGTCAAGATCGCGGCCCCCGTCGCATATCTTCCCCATCTTCCACTCCAGTCTGCCATATACATTGGTACGCGACTTTGCCTACCCGTCCAACCAGCCCCTCCACTACGGTCCGCCCCCCGAACCCTCTCGCCCGCCCTCGGGCTTCTCAACCCCCGCAAGCGAATCGCAGAAGAGGTTTTCGGATCCTCCTACTTCGTGGGACAGTCGGGCCAGCTGGGCATCCGACGAGCAGCTCCCGGCCGTTCAGTATGCCGACGGGCCCCCTTGGAGCGAGGACGATGACCTGCAGAGTCCAGTGGTGACCGTCAACCGTCACCGGAGACATAAGTCATCCGGAGGGGGGAGTGAGGGACGTGGGCGAGGCAGGAGCCGGAGAGGGGATGGGGAGCATCGCGCGCGCGGCCAGGACGACTACGACGTGGATCGAGGTTACTTCGTCGGCACGGGCGGTGATGGCAGCGAGAGATACTACGTGGATGAAGGAGACGAGGCAGATGGCCCCGGAGGAGAGCTGGTCACATATCCCCCCGAACAGGCGCGGCACTCGGCACACCTCTCCCCATACAATACGGCTGGACAGAGGGACTCTCACTTCGCCGGTCTCTTACCGAAGAGTTCGTACACAGATGCTCCTGGCCAGGACTACCGCTCAGAATCAGATGCGTCGAGTTCGGCCTCCTCGCCCGGCATGTCCCGACACGATGAATCCCGATATTCACGAGACTACCAGTTCACAATTGCTTCTGCTGATGAGGAGATGCACGGGAAAGCGGTGGCCCTGTTCGATTTCGAGCGGGAGAACGAGAACGAACTACCGCTAGTAGAAGGGCAGGTGATCTGGGTCTCATATCGACACGGCCAGGGCTGGCTCGTGGCAATGGATCCCAAAACCCAAGAGAGTGGTCTGGTGCCCGAGGAGTATGTGCGCTTGCTGCGTGATATCGAGGGGGGTCTGAACAGCCTTACGGGGCAGTCCAATGATCAGCTTCTCAGCCCGGGAGGGGATTCAGGCACGCCTACGCAAGCAGACCATAGCCAGTCATTTGGATCTGGTTCAAGTCCTAGTAACGGCAACAATGGATACCAGCAACCCATCGTCTCGACTTTCTCAACATCATCCAAGGATCTGAACCCCTATCCCCCTCACCTCCTGGGGACGCAGGCTGGGCAGGCGCCACCTCAAGTCGTCCACTATCAAGGGCAACGGGGTGGGAGCCAGGCCAATACGCCAACGATACAGACCTCACAAGAAAGCTCGGGAGGCCGCAGTAGCCCGGATTCTAAATCTCGGAAGACCGGGGACAGCCCCAACACAATTGAGCCCCTCCCCGACACCAAGCTGAACCCTTCGATAGACGTACAGCAGACTGAAAGTCCGAGCAGCCCAGCCAGCGACTCGACAGAAGAATCCTCGGAGGCGGGCGCAGAAGGCGGAATCGTATGACCGGCCGTCCACCCGTGATGTTCCATTCCGGCTTGACATTCGGCGGATTAGCATTGGTTTAGCATATGCTTTGGTAAATTCTGCATCACGGTTGCCCATTCAACGGTTGCATTAGAGGTGCCCATAGATCTGCTTCTTCGCCCTTGTATTATGTCACTATTCTGGGGGAGAGCTCTTCATTAGGTTTGATGCATAAGGCTTCTGACTTTGTAGTCACGGAGCGAGACATTTGCATGCGACAGGAGTTTTTTGGGGCTTGGGGAGGAGCATGGGGGGGAGCATTGGGGGAAGGATGGTGATTGCACTGGATGGATACCTTAGATCTCCTGGGATCAGAAGATGAATGATAGCAAGGGGAGTGAAACCTTGATAGAGAAGCGCAATGTGAAAACCTTCAAGACCGGCTTCGAACCGGTTGTCCTAGCCTACTCTCCCGTCTTTGGTAATGTGCTGTGATGCGATTGATAGTCCTAAAGGGTGGCGCCTTCTTGGATCGCTCACGGCGGTAGCTCAGAGTGTATGTATACTGCCTATGAGATTGGTAGAACAGAGACCCTTCCCCTTCCCCTCCCTAACCAATTATCCTCTCTCCTCCCCTATCCCATCCCATCCCATCCCATCCCATTCCTTTCCTAACCTAACCCAATCACCCATCCACCCCACCTAGCCAAGTTATAAAATTTCAAATCTATACAATACTCAACATCCATCTGTCCCCTAATCTCCGCTCCTGATACTAATATATAGAATTGGCATCATCGATCGAGCCGAAGAGTTAGGTAGGTATCGCTTGATCCTCGTAAAAGGCACAGGAAAGCGTTTCCAACGAGTTACTGGCACGCCATTTTAGAGAGACACCTAGGTAGCTAAGGTAGGCAATTAAATTTGGGCTCCCCTTTTTTACTGACAACGATTGGTTTTACGACGATTAGCATTATTCACAACGGTTAGCATCATTTTTTTTTGCCTTGGAACCTACCTACAGGAGCCCGTGGCTACCTATGTGTATCCTAGACTCTAGGAAGAGCCTGACAGAGATAGACGACCTACCTGGGCTGTAGCTGTAAAAGTGAGATAGAATTAGTGAGGAAGTCGCTATCTATTTTAACTGTAGAAAAGGTTGCGTTTTAGGAAGGGTTGGAATAGATAGATAATAAAAAGAAAAGAAGTAGATAGGTAAGAAGATGAGGATCGTTTGTCTCTTTGGTATATATGTATATATATATATAAAGAGAGTTTTGGAGTTGTGAGGGGAGGGGTGGTTTAGAGTGGATTGATTGATTATATTGGTGGGGTCCTGGATTATAGTGGGGAAGAGGGAGGGGAGCTTACATGTACCATGTTATACAAAAGGTGAATGAAGTAAGGTCAACGCGGGGCGAAGTGTTCGAATGACCGAGATAACTCTCTCATTCGAGACAGCTTTCCATCTTTTGTTTATTTTCTTTCATTCTCTAACCTCTAACCAAATCCGAATCCGAATCGAATCGAATCATAACAGCAAAATGGCAGACGCTAAACAAGAACCTGAAATCCGGACTGCGCTCATAGTCGTTGATATGCAAGAGGATTTCTTAACTCCTGTACTCCCCCATTCAAACTTTCCTTCTCCATCCCAACGCATCTCCATTTCATTCATTCATGAAAGGAGGGAGACTCGAGGATTTGATGATATTGATATTTTGAGGATGATTGATTGATTGACTAACGGGCATCCCCAGAACGGCACACTTCCCGTTCCTACCGGGCGCTCTCTAATACCCAGCATCAACGCTCTCCTCGCGCAGCCTTTCACCCTCAAGCTCGCTACCAAGGACTGGCACCCTGCGGACCACATATCATTCGCATCTTCGCACGCGGGAGCCACGCCATTCAGCAGCACGACAACCCTTCACAACCCACTCAACCCATCGGAAAAACTAACGACGCGTCTCTGGCCCACGCATTGCGTGCAGAACACGCCCGGCGCGGAGCTCGCTGATGGGTTAGCGAAGGAGCGGTTTCATGGCGTGGTTAATAAGGGGGAGAGGAAGGAGGTCGAGATGTATAGCGCGTTCCAGGATGCGTTTGGACAGCGTAGTGGGCTGGGGGATTGGTTGAAGAGGGAGCGCATTGAGAGGGTCTTGGTGGTGGGTATTGCGGGTGAGTATTGTGTGTTGGAGACGGCGAGGGATGCGGTGAGGGGGGGTTGGAAAACGGGCCTTTTGGAGGATGTGGTGGGGTGTGTGGATGGGAGTAGGTGGGGAGAGGTGAAGGGGGAGTTGGAGAGGGCGGGAGTCGAGATCTTGAAGGGGGAGGAGATGGGGAAGTGGTTGGGCTGGGAGTAGGGAGGGTTGGAAGGGGTGCTGAGGATGCGTTGTTGTAAGAGTTGTGAGATGGTAGTTACATGGGATAGACAGGAGTCATGGGATAGCAATCTTGCCTTTAGGAATCTTACTTTTAGAAATTCTTCATAAAAGAGACCTTCTCTCTATCACGAACACCAAATACCCCATGCCATGCCATTAACAAGAACTTCCCGAGTACATGCATCCATTCATTCAGCTCAAGAGAACTGTCATAAAAACTCGACATACAGGATGTGATTTCTGTGATCAGGAGTATTGGATAAATCTATTGGCGGTACTCTGGTGTGTTCTTTGATCTTTTGTGAGAGAGAGAAAGAAGGGGGATGTTGATATTGAACTTATCTTACTTTATATATAGGTAGGTATCAACAGCTCTTATAGATAACACCAACCCTATGACCAACTAAGGTAGTTACCATAGATCCAGCAAGTCATCTAACCTATGCCCGTCTCAAAGATGATAGATCCCACTATAAAAAAAGAAAGGAGAAAAAAGTGCAGATAGAGTTTGCATTGCTGTACCGAAAACAAGATAGATAGGCTTGAGATCCCGGCGCACACATGCGTTGTCAGTACCGAATGAAGACTGTGCTGTACCTATGCAAGGTAGCCTGTTGTTCAGGGGTGAGGCAAGAGAAAAACAAGAATCTAAAATTTTATCAAGATAAGCAAGCAGGGTGTCAAATGTCGCGTGGTTCTTCTTTAGGGCATGATTTAACTGCGAAGGGAAGAATGTCAAGTGACATCTCTCCCAACAAAGAGATAAAGACAAAGAGCAAGGAGAAATAATCAATCAATCAATCAATCAATCGTATTTCTGCCAGAGTCGGGTCTCTGTCCCCTTTATCTCCACGCATGCGCTAGCCCTGGTCTACGCCCGATCGGGGCCGTTACGCGGGAAAATGTCACCGCTAAGGTCCGTCCGTCGCGCTGCGCCCGCTAAGGTCTCTAAGGTAGTAATAATCCCCTAACCGATTGCACCGCCAACTCGTCGCAGTTCAAAGGGAAAAGGTCCAAGTTCCAACGTTCCTGCAATTGAACTTCCCCATCCTCCTGCTCATCCTGCTCCTTGCTTGCTTCGCACGCCTCCGTTCAACATCGAGGCTCTTCCTCAGACCAACAGCTGACTTGATCACCCTCGAAGGATACGCTCCTCGCCTTCGAAAAGGACGTCGGGCCAAGCTTCACCGCAGAAACGTATGCCGCTCCCTGCTTTCCTCCCTCTCCCACCTCACGCTGCACCCTCGTGGGCTTTGCTGGGCTCTGCTGCTTACGGCTACACAAAGCTGTGTATGCTTACCTGCTGACGCCAGGATCCAATGGCTTCTGGCCCTTCTCCCAAGACCTCCTATTTCTGTGCTTTCGCATTTGTGGGGTGGGACACTGAAGGAGTTCCCCTGAGGACCCTGCCGCCCCTCGAATTATTTCCCGTGTTTTTTCGCCTCAACACCTGGCCTGCACCTTGCGATACTTGAACAGAGAGCTGATTGCGCACCTTGGCAGATCGTGAGAAGGCCGTCGCAGGTCAGCCCCGCCGTCGGCTTGTCAATGGCTTTATAGACATTCGCCTCCTGAATACCTTCGATCAAGATGCTCGGCTCCTCCTTCCTCCCTTCGCGTTTCCGCGGCGCGCCCAAAACTGAACCCAGTGCTCCACCCTCCTGGCTGAAGAAGAGGGTCACTCTGCTCATCCAGACCTTCTCCCATCGAGCTTGTCTCCATCCTATCCACACGATCGTCATTGTCGCGCTCTTGGCCAGCACAACCTATATTGGCCTCCTGGACAGCAGTCTCTTCGACACGGTCAAGTCGAAGGGGGCGGGGAAAGCAGACTGGAGCTCGTTGGTTGAGGGAAGTCGGCAGTTGAGGGTTGGTTCGGAGACGGGGTGGAAATGGCAGACTGCCGACGCAGACACACCCATTCCACATGATGCCGACCATCTGGCGCTCCTAACATTCGTATTCCCCGACTCTTTGGCCGCCAACTCTCCACAGACCGCCCCTTTGGCAGATGCTCTACCGCTCCCGCAGAACCTCTCCGTCACAGCTCTCCCACCGACGTCAAACCCTCTAGCCCCCATATCCCAAGATAGCGCTTTGGCGTTTTCAGTTCCGTACAGCCAAGCCCCAGAGTTCCTTGCCAGGGCTCAAGAACTGCCTAATTCCGCAAGGCCATCCACGGACGAGGACGATCGGGATGAATTTGGACAGCAGCCTACGATTGAGCGAAAGATGTGGATCATGAAGGCAGCTAAAGTGCATGAGAGCCCACGTAGCATCAGGGAGTGGGCCAGCAATGCCCGGACCGAGTTTATGGATCTGATCAAGAGTGCCGAGACGTTGGACATCATTATTATGGTGCTTGGATACATCTCCATGCACCTGACTTTTGTGTCCCTGTTCGTTTCGATGCGTCGCATGGGTTCGAACTCCTGGCTCTTTGTCACGACGCTATTCTCCTCGGTCTTTGCGTTCCTCTTCGGGCTGATCGTGACTACGAAATTGGGTGTGCCCATGAACATGGTTCTCTTATCTGAAGGGCTCCCTTTTTTGGTTGTCACCATCGGTTTTGAGAAGACGATTGTCTTGACCAAGGCCGTTTTGTCTGCAGCTCTTGAAGCCCGCAGACCTCAACCCCAAGACAGCCTTAAGGGCGGGAAGACCGAGAAGTACGGCGTGGCATCAACGTCCATCCAGTACGCGGTCCAAGCCGCGATCAATGAGAAGGGCTATGACATTGTCCGCGACTACGTTATTGAGATCTGCATCTTGATAGCTGGAGCAGCCTCTGGCGTGCAGGGAGGCCTGCAGCAGTTCTGTTTCTTGGCGGCCTGGATCTTGTTCTTCGATTGCATTCTCCTCTTCACCTTCTACACGGCCATTTTGAGCATCAAACTTGAAATCAACCGGATCAAACGACATGTAGCACTCCGCCAAGCGCTCGAGGATGACGGCATCAATCGAAGTGTTGCTGAAAATGTTGCTCAGAGCGATGAGTGGCCGAAAGCCGACAAGAATGAAGGCGAAAATATCTTCGGCCCAAAGGTCAAGGATAGCATCGTGCCGAAGTTCAAGGTTCTCATGGTTTCTGGCTTCATTATCATCAACATCCTCAACCTTTGCACCATCCCATTCCGAGGCGGCAAGAGCAATGTGGATACCACCGTCGCTGGGCTTTCTGGACATGGCCTATCAAGCGTCATGACTCCACCGCCAATGGACCCGTTCAAAGTTGCCTCGAACGGGCTTGATTCCATCTTTGAGACCGCCAGATCTCATAATAGATCGACCGTGGTCACCATTCTAACACCTATCAAGTACGAGCTTGAGTACCCCTCCGTTCACTATAAGCGAGGCAGTAAGGATGGGGCCCTTGGCTATGTGGACCCTGCTTATGAGGACTACGGTATGAGTGGACGTGTGGTTGACAGCCTGCTGAAGAGTTTGGAAGACCCGATTCTGTCGAAGTGGATTGTTGCTGCTCTTGTGCTGAGCGTAGTTCTCAACGGGTACCTCTTCAATGCAGCTAGGTGGAGTATCAAGGAACCCCTGCAAATGCCTCCACACCACGCCGTCGACCCCGAGGAGCTCGATCGAGCACAGAACTTCAACAGTTCGCAAGGAACGCCTCCCCTGAGACTCAGTACTCTCAGAGCCCCGGAGAAAATCGCCCCTCCAACCCCAGCTTCAACTGACGATGAAGAGGATGTTTTGACAATGGCCAGGACACCCTCGGATAGCCAGGTTCCCCTCCGCAGAACACAGGCCCAAATGGAGAAAATGCTCCAGGAGAAGAGAACTCATGAGCTTACTGATAAAGAGATCATCGAATTGTCATTGCAAGGGAAGATTCCTGGGTATTCTTTGGAGAAAGCTTTGAAGGACACGACCCGAGCAGTCAAGATCAGGAGGGCGATTATTTCCCGCACACCTGCTACCGCCGAGACTACTGGCCTGTTGGAGAACTCGGCCCTGCCTTACGAACACTACAACTTTGACCGCGTCCTGGGAGCCTGTTGTGAAAATGTTATTGGCTATATGCCCTTACCGCTTGGTGTCGCTGGACCTCTTGTTATTGACGGTCAAAGCTTCTTCTTGCCAATGGCTACAACAGAAGGTGTCCTGGTCGCTAGCACTAGTCGTGGATGCAAGGCAATCAACTCCGGTGGTGGCGCTGTGACCGTCTTGACGGGTGATGGCATGACCCGAGGTCCTTGCGTTGCCTTTGAGACTCTGGAGAGAGCTGGTGCTGCTAAGATTTGGCTGGATTCCGAGGTCGGACAGAAGACTATGACGAAGGCTTTCAACTCAACGAGCAGATTTGCCCGGCTTCAATCGATGAAGACTGCCTTGGCAGGTACAAACCTCTACATTCGCTTTAAGACGACTACTGGAGATGCTATGGGGATGAACATGATCTCCAAGGGTGTCGAACACGCACTGAATGTTATGGCTACTGAGAGTGGTTTTGATGATATGGAAATCATTTCGGTTTCGGGCAACTACTGCACTGACAAGAAGGCCGCGGCAATCAACTGGATCGATGGCCGTGGCAAGAGCGTTGTGGCCGAAGCAATCATTCCAGGTGATGTGGTACGCAAGGTTCTAAAGACCGACGTGGATGCCTTGGTGGAGTTGAACGTTGCGAAGAATCTTGTTGGCAGCGCTATGGCAGGCAGTATGGGAGGATTCAATGCCCATGCCGCTAATATCGTTGCAGCCATCTTCCTAGCCACCGGCCAAGATCCTGCGCAGGTTGTGGAGAGTGGTAACTGCATCACGCTAATGAAGAAGTGAGTCCTCTTTGCTAATTGATACATCACGACGCTAACCCATCTATAGTTTACGGGGCAACCTGCAAATCAGTGTTTCGATGCCTTCTATCGAAGTCGGCACTCTGGGTGGCGGCACAGTCCTTGAACCTCAAGGTGCTATGCTTGATATGCTCGGCGTTAAAGGATCCCACCCCACGAATCCCGGTGACAACGCTCGTAAACTCGCGCGAATTGTTGCCGCTGCCGTGCTTGCTGGAGAGCTTTCGTTATGTAGTGCGCTGGCAGCCGGCCATCTCGTCAAAAGTCACATGGCACACAACAGAAGCGCCCCAGCAACAAGAACTAGCACCCCGGCACCGAGTGCATCTCAGACACCTGTAACAAGTGCGATGGTGTCCATGCAGGAACGGGCAGGCCTGGCCATGTCATCAAACATGTCGCCGGCCGCAATCCAAAGGGTAGCTGAAGCGAGGAGATGAGGAAATCTATTGTACAGAAAATGGCATTGGCTGGAGTTTGGGGACAGGTGCTTGAGCTCCCTGGGAGCGAGTTCAACGATCGGTTTGCGCACTTGCAATTCGTATGGCATATATATACATTAGCCCTTGAAGACGTATTTATACATGGTTGTTTTCTCCGTTGTCCTTTGGTCAGGTCGCTGAGACGGTTAGAAGCAAGGAGGAGAATAAAATAGTTGTAATAATGGAAGTACACGAAGATACCTACCTTAGTTGCTGCACGATTATTGTCTTGTGCTAAATTGCATAGGGGAGGAATACCTTACATTGATTGATATTGCTGTGATGTTGAGTCTGGGCGGGAGGCTTGGGCGCCGTACACGTGATCTAGGCGGTGAGGCTGAACCGAGCTTCGAAAACGGCAGATGGACGAAAGAAAGCTCTAGAATAGCCTGCCTTGCGAATTGGCGGCTGATCGTCGTCAGATGGTTGATTTTATAATTCGCACTTCCACACCCTGAGAAATCTTAAAGAAAACAACTTTCTCTCGAAATCCTCCCTCTTGACTGATATTCTAACGCACGAGACATCCAAACCATGGCGGACGAACTCAAAGCCCTTGGTAACAAGGCCATTGCTGAGAAGAAGTTCGACGACGCGATGTAAGTTTGCCTTGCACTCTCTTTTGTTGATTCTGTTTTTTTATAGCGGAGCGTGGATGAGCTGGTGTCTTAGATTAGATGAGATCTTACTACTTCTGAGTTTGAAAAAGAAAGGGTTTCACTGACTCTGCGCTGTATGTAGCAAGTACTTCACAGAAGCGATTGAGATCGAGCCCACGAATCACATTCTGTACTCGAACCGATCGGCGGCGTATGCCTCGAAGAAGGACTACCAGAATGCGCTGAACGATGCGAACAAGACGACGGAGCTGAAACCGGACTGGGCGAAGGGCTGGGGAAGAAAGGGCGCGGCGATGCACGGCTTGGGGGATCTGCTGGGGGCGAATGATGCGTATGAGGAGGGCTTGAAGCTCGATCCGAATAATGCGCAGAACAAGTCGGGTCTTGCGGCTGTCAAGCGTGCCATTGAGGCGGAAGCCAGAGCAGGTGAGTAGTATCTATCCGTCTAGAAGTTGAGAACCTATGCTCATGTAGCCATGTAGATGGAGTTACCGGCGACCCAGCAGCTGGGCTTGGAGGCTTGTTCAACGACCCGCAACTGATCCAAAAGCTGGCGGCCAACCCCAAGACCAGCAAGTTTCTGGCGGACCCTAGTTTCATGCAGAAGCTCACGCAGATCAAGAACAACCCCAATGATTCGCAGGCCATCTTCCAGGACCCGCGGATGTTACAGGTCATGGGTGTTCTGATGGGTATTGATATGGATATGATGGGTGCGGGCGGCATGAATGCGGATCGAAATGCGGGTGCCGCTCCTAAAGAAGCAGAGGAAGATGTCCCGATGCCAGATGTTCGACCTGCTTCTACTCAACCCGAGCCAAAGAAGGAGACCAAGGCGCCGGAGCCAGAGCCGGAGCCAGAGGACGAAGAGGCAAGAGAGAAGGCCAAGGCTAAGGCTGCCGCTGAAGAGGAGAAGAAGCTTGGTACCGAGCAATACAAGAAGAGAAACTTCGACGAGGCCATCGCGCATTACACCAAGGCTTGGGAGTTATTCAAGGATATCACATACCTGAACAACCTGGGCGCAGCCCATTTCGAGAAGGGAGACTATGATGCCGCCATCAAAACCTGCGAGAAAGCCGTGGAAGAGGGTCGTGAGATCTATGCCGACTTCAAGGTGATCGCCAAATCATACGCCCGTATCGGTACAGCATACGAGAAGCAAGGCGACCTGGACAAAGCCATTGAGAACTACAAGAAATCGCTCACCGAGAACCGAACGCCCGAGGTGATCACCAAGCTCCGAAACGCCGAGAAGAACAAGATCGAGAACGCGAGAAAAGCATATATCGACCCCGCGAAGGCCGAAGAGGCTCGGGAGCTAGGCAAGGCCAAGTTCGCCGAGTCGGACTGGCCCGGTGCGGTAGAGGCCTACACTGAGATGATCAAGCGCGCGCCTGACGACCCCCGAGGCTACAGCAACCGCGCGGCGGCCTTCATCAAGCTCCTCGAGTTCCCGAGCGCCATCGACGACTGCGACCTGGCGATCAAGAAGGACCCGAAGTTCATCCGTGCCTACCTGCGCAAGGCCCAAGCCTTCTTCGGCATGCGCGACTACTCGAAATGTCTCGACGTCTGCACCGAAGCCGCCGAGATGGACGACACCAAAGCCAACGCGCGCGAGATCGAACAACAGCAGCAGAAAGCCCTCGCGGCCATGTACAGCGCGCGCGAGAACGAGACCGAGGAGCAGACGCGCGAGAGGATCCAGAAGGATCCGGAGATCCTGGGCATTATGCAGGATCCCGTCATGCAGAGTATTCTGCAACAGGCGCAGAGCGATCCCGCAGCGTTGCAGGAACATATGAAGAACCCGGCTATCAGGAGTAAGATTCAGAAATTGATTGTATGTCCCCCCCTTTGATTCAAACCCCCCTTTTCCCCCAGACGAACAACACGACTAACCACCCTCTCTCCCCCCTTCTAGGCAAGCGGCGTAATCCGCGTCGGAAGATGAACAATATAACCTCTCCTCACCTCAACCTCCCTCCCTCTCTCTCTCATCTCGCCTCACCTCATCTCACCTACCTACCATACCTACCTATCCACACCTAAATCTCAAACCCCAAAATTCCCAGATATGCAAAAAATAAAGCAGAAGCAGAAGCAGAAGAAGAAGAAAGATTCAAATGATGAATGAAACGATGAAACACTTAATCCAATCCTCTTGAGCCTGTAAATTTCAATCATATCAATCAAATCAAATCAATACAATTGAATGCTAAGAAATTTACTTTACTTATTGAGATTATAACTTGCTTGCTTGTATCTTAGCTACCTACCTTAGGTACTTAACCTTGAAATGCTTTGAAGGGGTTTTTGTCTAGGTAGTGTGTGTGTGTATGTGTGTGTGATTTTGTTTGATGTTGATGTTGATGTTGTTATGATTAGCGTGCCGTGATGTGCTTTATAAAAAAAAAGAAATGCAGAGGTGATAATTCTTGACTGACTGACTGAGTGAGTGAGTGAAGAAAACTATCTTGAAAATTATAGAGAGCTTTTATGATCGCTGCGTACCTACTGTACTCATGTAGATGTGAAAGGAGGAGGTGGCTGACCGATTGACTCTGCGTGGTGTGATACGCCGAGGTAGGTTGTTGGGCTAAGATAGAATCCTCGTATGGGTTTGGGAATGTATGTTTAGGATTGTGTGATTAGAGATGAGAGGAGAGGAGAGGAGGGAGGAAAATAACTCTGGTTGAGTTTTTGGGTTTTGGGGATTTGAATTGATTTGGAATTGAAGTGGAGTGTGGCATCATCAAGTCAGGGATTCTTATAATAGTTAGAGTGATGGAGAGCAGAAAACATGAGGTTTCAATAGCGAACCGTTTTGAAGATCACAGGAGAGAATGGTAGATGTCAACGTGATCCATTATTAGGAGGGACATGTTTTTTGCAATCCGAACGCCTGAGAGCACATACTATTACCCAGTGATAGAAAGGAAACCCAACCAGCCGTGCCATCGAGCCATTGTCAGAGACGCATATACCCATACTCCTCATACGAGTTGTATCAAATTCCCTCCTCTTCTATGTCCGTGAAGCTAGTGCTCGACATCCTTATGAGGAGCAGCTGCAGCCGCGCTCATCCGCTGCTTCTTCCACATGCAAATACTGCAGACTGAACTAAGGGCAAAGAGGATGCAGAGTGCGATGCTGAATCCCCAAATGGCCTTCATCTCGAAGCAGGTCGTCTTGGATGCCCCAGCCCAGACCCAGTAGTTGACTTTGGACATGTTGGCGCCAACCGAGTCGAGGAATGAGGATGTGACACCGGTGGATGGCAGGGCGGTACAGTCGAGGTAGGATAGGGGCTTGCCGACTGTTACTGCCACGACGATGACAGCGATGAGGAACAGACCATCCAGGCCACTGGAGATGAGGAACGGGAGAAGGGCGTCAAAGTACAAAATATAGGTTACAGCGACATAGAGGACAGCAATGCATGTCTGGATCGTGTTAGGTAGTGCTATAAATGAATAGGTTGATAGACTTACAACACTGAGAGTGCCAATAAGCACGGAGGGTGGCGATTGCTTGGCTGATACCATTTCGGAAATGAAGTTGGCTGTCATGCCAATTATGCTGATCATAGAAATGGCTTGCATGCCCCTGACAACGGTGTAGGTAGCACCAAGAGCTCCAAAGTTCTGGGGTGCCATCTTGATAGATCTTCGAGGCTTCGATTTCTTGGACTTGGTGTCGTGAGAGTCTGACTGCGAGGACGGGAAAGCCTGATGGGCGTCGCCGGCTTGGGAGGTTTGGTTGAAGTGATCGTAAGATTGGTAAGGGCAGTATAGGATGCCGTTGACAACTACTGCACCCTTATAAGGAGGGTATGAAGAAGATGCCGTATTGACGAAGAGGGAAAAATTGTTGTTTAAGTGAGAGTAAGCTGAGCTAGCAGCAAAAGAGTGAAGGAGTACCTGAAGAGACCGTCTTAAAGAGAGAGAGACGAGTGCGGAAGGAACAAAGAGATGGCTTTGTAGTTGGGAAGAGAAGACTGAAGAAATGAACTGGGGAGCAAGACAAACACAGGGAATCAGCGATCCTAAATACTCATCACCGACTATGATCTAGACCAGATGAATATTCTGACAAGCAAAGAGTTTCTTTCTGATACAATCGAGTGTTGTGACTCGCGCTGTAACGTCCAATAAGACCTGGTCGACGCTTTGTGGCCGGGCGCTTCACAAGCGACCACCCGAAACGGATCTCTCGATGCCAATGGATTATCTGGCCAGCCTCGCGTCAAAGCATAAGAAGACCAGAATAGATGGGCAAGACACTGGCCTTTTGCCGCGAGCCTATGAAAAGGACAAAGGGAAGAGCATAAAGACTGCCGCAACGGCAATGACTTCCGCCGAAACAGGCGCGCTGGAAGGCCGCATCAGAAGCATCGAGGGACCTCAGAGCGGCTGACGCAAGGAATCACGACCCTATAGGCATTTGCAAATGAATGTCTAGACTCATCCAGACTGCTCTGACGCATTGACATCCACCACTATGGACTCGTAAAGTTGGAACTATGAAGGGATGTGGCTATGTGGTGAACCTTGACTTTGGCTCGCCTGAGCTGGCTGGGAGTCACTTCCGGGCGACAAAGAAGATAAAGTAAAAGCATTTATTCATGCAATGGCCATGGCGGCTAATGTGAGTCCAAGAGTCGAGAGCAATTGGAGATGTGTATATAGCGATGATAGATATATCAATGATGGATGGTCGTCGATGGCGTTTGGAGTGTAGAAAACGGGAAAGTCCAGCCGACTTTTCGTAGCCTTGTCCCCCTCCAAGCTCGCGTAAAATATTTCGTCGAGTCAACACCAAACATCCCGTATATCCCACCTCACCGTGATTTTTGCCTTCGCAGATTTAACCCGCCGGGTGGCATCATATATCCGGTTACTCACCTCTCAATGTCATACCCACTCCGGTAGCATATCTCTGAAGTATCTGCCATCCATTCCCGGCCAACATGGCGGACATCCCAGCCTTGAAGACCGCTCTATACGACTCTTGTTTAGCCTACTCCAATGAGGATTACAACCAAGTCTTCAGTCAGGCCACTCTTTTCGGATTGGGTGTCGTACCTAATGGCGACCTTAACCTCCTGCTCACGGTCACACAAGGCCTTGTGGACGACAAATTATTCAAGGTAGTTCATTCAGAAGGTTTAGGATGGAAGCTCCGCTCGCGGGAGGAGGCCAAAAAGTATGCAGCCCAGTTCCATGCTTCTACTGCCCAATTAGAGCTAACGATATCCCTATAGATACCGGAGCCTGTCAGCAGAGCAAGAGCTTGTGTACGGCCTCATCGACGAAGCAGGCGATGAGGGAATCTGGTCCAAGACGATCAAGGCGCGATCGAACCTCCACGATGCCGTCTTCCGCTCCGCAATCAAGCACTTGGAATCCAAGAGCATGATCTCCGATATGAAATCCGTCGAGCATCCCACGCGGAAGATGTACATCAAATCAAGCATTCGACCCAGCGATCGTGCGACCGGAGGTCCTTGGTACACGGATGGGGAGCTGGACGAAGAGTTCATCTCGATGATGATGAATATCTTGTATGAATACATAAAAAAGAAGACGTTTTATCACTCCAGTTCCGCCGCAGCCCTGAAGAAGCCGAAGAAGGTGAAGAAAATCGATCCACAAGAGGCCAAGGCGCTCAGGGACAAGACTTTGGGGCCGAGGGTCAAAACAGAGGAGGACGATGAGAGGGCTCTGAGGAAGAGAAAGTATGATAGCTTCTTTCCTATGCCTGCGGGCTATCAGGCCTACCCCACACTGGACGAACTCACTGCGTTCGTGGAGAATAGCCGCTACACAACACAAACCCTGTCGGCCAACGAGGTTGAGCAACTGCTGGAGATCATGTGCTATGATGATAGGATTGAGAAGATAGTTTCGGGACCGGACGGCTTTGCGTATAGGGCGTTGAGGCCGAGCTTGAAATCGGAGGATGATAGGCAGTCGAATTTCCTCACCGAGGCACCTTGTGGTCGATGTCCTGTTTTTGATCTTTGCGAGGAAGGCGGCCCAGTAGGCCCTAGTAACTGCGAGTATTTCAATGACTGGCTGGAGTTATGAAGGATGTACATTCTATTGACTTTACATGCATAGCGTGGTTGGGTTCTGGAGTTTTGGAAGATACCATGGGCTGGTTAGTAGTCTTTTAGATCGGGTTACGAAATCACAGCAAAGATTCACGCGGTTGAATGATGATGAATAGTAGTGTGGCAATAAGTTTCATTGCAGATGACCCTGAACCTTTCGTTCCCTAGCCTGCTGATATTATGCCCAGTTTCTCATAACTGAGGTCGGCCATGCTCAGTAGTTATGAACTGCAGTTACTCCGAAGCCAAAGAACTAATTTACAGTTGTCCAGACTTGACAATGGTAGGCTTCTTGTTGTATTGAACCTTACCGCTGCCGCTGCCAGTAGCCTCAAGGGCCTTGACGACGGCCAGCGACTCATCGTCAGCAACCTCGCCGAAGACGACGTGCTTGCCATCGAGCCAGCTGGTGACTACGGTGGTGATGAAGAATTGGGATCCGTTGCTATAGAAATATGTTAGCCATACTCAGTACGAAAGGAAGTGTGCGACTTACGTGTTGGGGCCGGCGTTGGCCATTGAGAGAAGTCCTGGGCGGCTGTGCTTCTTGACGAAGTTCTCGTCGGCGAACTTCTCACCGTAGATGGACTTGCCACCAGTGCCCTGAATTATCGTGAGCTTGGGCTGTTGTTAAGGGAGTGATGATCGGGACGTACATTGCCGCGGGTGAAGTCACCACCCTGAAGCATGAACTGAGGGATGATACGGTGGAAGGAAGAGCCAGCGTATCCAAAGCCCTTCTCGCCGGTGCAGAGAGCACGGAAGTTCTCGGCAGTCTTGGGGACAACGTCGTCGTAGAGGTTGAAGTTGATACGGCCAGATTGCTCTGTTGATGGAACGACGTCAGCTCTATTCCGCAGATGCGGGGTGATCCCGTGGAGGTCGAACAACCCCACCAACGACAACGAGGGCGCGAAGCTATCTTCGCAGAAGACTTGCTGCCTCCCTGGACACCATCGACGATGATGTCGACGATGCCATTGATGTCAGGTAGATAGAAAATATATGGGGAACTCACCAGCGACCTTTCCAGTCTGCTTGCCAGAAGCATCCAGGACGGGGCCCTCCCAGGTGACGTCGAAGAAGCTGCAAGAGCCGTCAGCACAGAGAACAGCGTGGGATTGAAGCCGAGTACTCACGTCTTGATGGTCATGTTGGCGTTTGATGCGTGAAAGTTTCTTTGAGGGCGGTAGTTGTAGATGAAGGATTTGGTGATTGTCGAGGACTGAGGGAAGTGGGGTCGAAGGATCCCTCTTTTCAAGTGTTGGAGGGGCATCTCTTTAGCGTTGGATTACGCGAGCGGCCTTTGGGGACGGTGAGCGTTGATTGGGCAACGAGGAAGGGAAGCTGGGAAGACGCGGACGGGGGGAAGAGAGAAGGGGATTCGAGGAGAGCTTCAGGGATTCGAAGAGTGTTGCAGAAGAGAGGAAAAAGAGGGAAGCGGAGGAGAGCAGCAAGGGCGCAGGGGAGCCATGGAAGCTGCACCGAGGTCCTGACTCTTTGTGTATGCTGCTGGCTGAGCAACGAGGTCTTGGGCGAGAACGAGAACATATGAGCCTCATCACCCAGCTGTGGACGGCTGAACAACACGGCGCGCCCCATGTTCGCACTGGGATAGAGAGCTTCTGTCCTCAACAGTCTCAACTCGAGATCCGCGCCGCCTGTTCTGGTCTGCAACCCCCCATCCTCAATCCCCGGCTCACACACCCGCTCTCAAGCTGAGCTCAGGATCGTGGCTGACGTAGCTCCATGCTTGCTCTGCCATATGTATGAACTGGAATCAACGTACCTTAAGACAAAGGAGATATGTGTGGTAAAGTACAAGATAAAGACACGGGAAGAATCGAAGACAAAGACAAGACGCGGCGCTCTCGTGGTGAGTTGAGCAATGATGCGGTTGATGCGGAACTGATGAGTGATGCTCTGGGAACTTTTTGATTTTTTTTATTTTTATTACGGTAATTTAATCTAATCTATTATTACCATCCGGTACCGTACTGTATAGGGGCAACGGCACGAACATGGGACGGCCTGCACCACCACGATTCACCATCTACACTCCGCTTCTACATCGTATCCGCCATCTCCATCCATAATGGTACTTGTAGACCTGAGAGGCTTCACCCGTCTCGATCCTCCAAATCATTTTGGGCGTCGATTCGGCAATCATCACGTGATACGGATCAAACTGGGTTTAGCGCGTCGCGATTCCGAGCGTGGCATCAACTCCTCGAGATGACAATCGCTGTTCCTGAAGCAACTCGTCGCCCACGTCCTGTTTGTCGCCCCCCGAATTGACCATGGATCTTGCCAGCTTGAGAGAGGCTGCGGCCAACCTGACCTTGTACGATATCAAGGCCGGTGTGCGCAAAGTGCAGAATGGTAGGATCCCGCAATTCCGCCAACTCTTCGCACGCTCACCGATGGATTTGCAGCTGTCATGAATTACACGCCAATGGAGGCCAAGGTCAGAGAAGCTACAAATAATGAGCCATGGGGTGCATCTTCGACGTATGTGGTCCTTTGCAGCGCCCTGGCTTCTCTGTTCCCGTCGAATTCGAGAGTTGCGGGACAAGCAAGTTGCTAGGGGTCCTTCCCTGAGTAACAGCATATCTTCCCGACTCGTGTATTCACAATCACATTCACGTATTGTCCTCTTCTAGTTATACTAACGCCGATGTCCCCAGTCTCATGCAAGAAATTGCCACTGGAACACATAACTAGTCAGTACCTCCCAGCGGTTAAGCATGGCTCTCAGCTAATCTGGCCCAGTCAACTCCTCAATGAAATTATGCCCATGATCTACAAACGATTCACAGAGAAGTCAGCAGAGGAATGGAGGCAGATCTATAAAGCCCTCCAACTACTCGAATTCTTGGTCAAGAATGGATCTGAACGAGTCATTGACGATGCGCGGTCTCATCTCACGTTGCTCAAGATGCTACGGCAATTCCATTACATCGACCAAAATGGTAAAGACCAGGGTGTGAATGTGCGAAACAGGGCCAAGGAACTTGCGGAACTCCTCTCGGACGTCGACCGAATTCGTGCAGAGCGGAAAAAGGCACGAGCAACTCGAAATAAGTACTCTGGTGTTGAAGGTGGAACCGGTTTGGGTGGAGGTTTTTCAAGTAGCAGCAGATACGGTGGCTTTGGAAGTGAAGAGACCAGTGGATATGGTGGATATAGTGGAGGTGTATATGGAGACGGAGGTGGATTTGGAGGTCAGACGAGTGACTTCCAAGACTACGGGGGTCGAAGCGATTCGGCGGGCGGAGGGCGAGATCGATTCGAAGAGTACGATGAATATGATGAGGGGGAGGTCGCGCCGCCAGGACGGAGACAGGCGGACGTTTCTGCAAGCCGACGGAAGACCACCGAAAGAGCTGCAAAAAAACCGGAGCCACCGAAGAAAGAACCAGAAGTTGATCTCTTCTCATTCGACGACCCAGTCCCAGCGGCCGCTCCTGCTGTTGCACCTACAGCATCAAGCACAGCAGACGACGACGATTTCGACGATTTCCAATCTGCCGCTCCAGTGCAACCATCAGCTCCACCATCCTTCCCTTCTATTGCTCCCACAGCGACTACAACATCTACCACTCAATACGCCTCTCCCCAACCTGTTTCAGCCCCCAAAGCTGCCAACCTGACGGATCTGGTTGGATTCTCGTCAATCTCGCCCACCCCAAGCAGCAATGCTACGCCGGTCAACTATTCCGCCTTTTCTCCTCCAGCTGTAGCTCAACAGCCTCGACCCGCACCTACATCATATCAAGGCTCGCAGCCAAATTACTACACCTCCGTTCAGGCTCCTCCTCAATCAACCCCATCTTCAACAGCACCAGGAGCCAAGCCAGCAGCCAAGTCCGGAACAGATGCCTTCGGATCTCTCTGGTCAACCGCCAGCGCTGGGATCAAGAAGACAAGCGCTCCCACAACTACAGGTCCTGCCCTCGGACAACTGGCCAAGGAAAAGGCCAGTGCTGGTATCTGGGGCGCCGGTTCATCTTCGAACTCGACACCTGCGCCACAGCAACAAGGCCAGCAGAAACTCGGCGGTGGGCTTGATGATCTATTGGGTTAATTCGAATCATGCTATCATTGTTCCTTCCAAGTAGTCTTTTTATCCATGAGTATGCATACGGTGGGGCGTCTTGATAGATTTTTGGCGCAAAAAATTCAATGCCTTTCGTGTAGCGCTACTGAAAAGAGATCTCTGGAAACGTGAATTGAGACTACAGTCATGTTAAATCTTAACGTGGAGATAGAAAGCAGGGTTGAAAACGATATGTATGCCTAAGTATAATAATCCATTCCATTAGGAAACCTGTCAAAAAAAAAAAGAGGACGCCTATCTACACCTTCCTTCCCTGACGTCCTAGCCAGAGAAACCATTTTGCTTCCCGAATCCCGAATCCGAACGCAGCATGCCTTGATACATCATCATCAAAAAAAAGAACAATCAATTACTTTAAGAATAGAACTGGCTCTTTTGGAAACTCTCGACGCTCATATCACCCGCTTTTCCGGGTACCGCTGGTGCCTTGGCACTCTGGCTTGTTAGGCTGTTGGTCCGACTCCCGCTTTGGCTCGCGCTCTTGATTGCCCCGGTGGTGGGTTGTTGTCCCGGTTTCCTCGCCACCTCCAAGTAGACAGCCGGCAGGTATCCCATGCGTCCGTCTCTAGCTCTACATCTCCACCACTCGCTTGGGTTCCCCATGGGGTCACTCTTGCTCAACACAGCGACCAAATCGCCCTTCTTGACCTCTAGATCGACCCCTTGAACCGCAGCCCCGGATTCGGGTGTGAAGTCATACAGCACGCGGCAGAACTCGAGCTTCGAAGGATCGATTTGTTGGGGGATAGGCTGACCGTCAGGGCCTATTTGATACTGGCCTGAAGCGGCCAGTCGACGCTGCTCTTCTTCTTGTGAAGCAGCAAGGGCTCTAATGAGTTTACCCATGAGGTATGGCAGACCGAAAGCAGCTGCCAAGAAAAATAATAGGGGCTTCTTGCTGGGTCTTGGAGGAGAAGCTGGTGAGCCATCTGGGAGGAATTTGCGTCCCTCGAACTTCGCGAATGCGCTTGGAGTGAGAGACATCGCATCTGCTGGTGGTGGTCTCCCAGTAAGTTTTGCGAAGAGCGTCCGCAACCAGCGTAGGATAGTGAAGATCCCTAATACTGAACCGAGAGTATTTCGGAGATTCCCAAATTGTTCTGCAACGGATACCATTGCTAGAGGAGTCAGTATAACTATTCTGGCCTTTACCATAGAGTGACTTACCGAAGAAACTCGAATGCGTAGCCATGTAAGTGCTCTCGAGCATTTGTGCGAATCCACCAAAAGCGCCCACGATGCCCTCAATGATCTGAAAAGTAGCTTGCGTGCTCTGCGTAAAGCCATGCGTCAAACTATTAGGGTCATTGGGGTCACCCTGCATTCCCCCCATTCCACCATACATGCCATTCATACCACCGCCATACATCGATCCGTAGCCTCCCATCCCGGGCATCCCACCGTACATACTCGAGCCATATCCACCGTATCCTCCCATACCTCCCATTCTTGAGTATGGAGATGAATATGCGGAGCCGATACCACCATAAGGAGAAGTTCCAAGTCTGTTTGCGCCGTAAGGAGAGTATGCCGAGGCATTTCGATTTACAGCGGACATAAGCGTTGAGGGGCGTTCGGGGAGCGCCGGTGCCCCAGAAGCTGATGTCGTTGAGGACGACAGGGTTGTGGAAGTCGGATTCGAAGCTGAAGTTCCTGTTGATGTTCCTGTTGATGATGGCAGGACTATAGAGGCGCAAGAAATATCAGCAATTTTGTAGTCTGATAGGGATTTAACAAGTTGTGACGGAAATAACAAACCTGTGCTTGCGCCCGCAGCTCCACCTCTTTCCCAAGGCTTGGGGGGCGATACTGATGCCATATTGTCGGGTATATAGGTATCCTCTACGTCAAACAGCTCACTCAATCACCGCACCGCTTATCGTCCTCGTCGTCGTTGTGTTCGTCGCCGTCGGGAGTGTGTCGTCGGGTTAAGATCGCAAGTTGGAGATCGCAAGTTGGGGTCCAGATCGTAGCTTTCGGTGCCACAGATGAGATGAGAAGGCGGAGCTCCCCCAGATGCGGGACTCTAGCTGTACTCTTCGGGGAACGTAATTAATGCCAACAATAACGGGCAAGTGATTTGGTGATGGAGGCGCTGGTAGATTTGGCCCGCGATGAAATTCAACACTGGGCCGACCGAACCTCGAAGATAGACCTCGGCTGCACGCCGCAAAGGTCACATGATCAAATATCTACAGATTGGGGGGGGTCGCGCCGATGTATAGCTAGCCGGATTCTTGGATGGACTACAAGTCTTTGTCATTTAACTCGACTAAGGAAGGGCCCTCAAGGCAGATAAAATGTATACCCTAGTTTCTATCTTCAATCAATTCCCAACGAGGAAAGCAAGAGATGCTACGGTATACTATAGCCAACCCCGAGTTTCAGGGCGGCTACGTGGAGTACATCGACTCCGACTGATATTATAAAGAAGAGAAGGAAATGCCAGCACGCCCTAAATATTCCTCATGACATTGACGAGCTATTTGCAAACCTCGACGATGATGTGGACAATACTACTGTCAACAGCTCCTCCATCTGCCCAGAAACCAAGATTGTCATCCTCTCGCTATCCTCGATTCCTCCGTACGAATCTCGTTTCCTGGACAGACCTTATCTCCTCATCAACCTTCGTGTCATGAAAACCGACGATAATACAGGACAGTGTGCCTGGCTAATGACAATTACTGTCCCGAGCCAGCTTCATAACCGTTTCCTCATCTTCACAATACTGGCAAGCCAATATTTGCAATGAAAAGGGTGCTCGTCAGAGGTAGTGTAATACTGAGAGCATAGTAAACCAAAAATTCATAGCTTTCTCTTTCTCTTTGAGCGGGCCAGGAGACATCTGAGTGTGGAAGTCAAATTAGAAAAGACATTGACTTCGCACGATTGTAGCTTTCTCTTTTTGGGCGGGCCAAGGAGTATGGAGGAGGAAAGGAAAATGTATGTGGGAGGACGGCTTTTATAGATGGTAGGCGTGAGTCACAATGTTAGTCGGCCAGTACCTTGATGGACTCGCGGTAGGAGAACGTAGACTCATGATCTAGCTACCTTTCAAGGTAGACTATGATGGTGACGTTGGTGGAAGTCTTTAGAGTTATCGTCGAGGAGGTTGGATGACGTCCGGGCAAGGAACCGTTGGCCGATGGAAGTTCAAGAAGATTGTGCGAGGAAAGGAAATTCTCTGCTTTTCTGCTCACTATATAGCAAAATTGCCCAAAGATGGTTTGAAAGGGGAATAAACGCGCACTTATTTTGTACTCGTGCCATCCTCACGGAAGCAGCATACCACGATGTTGCAAAATGCAAACAGGAGGGAAATATAGCTAGCTACCTTAGGCTGTTGAGATGCGCATTGAGCTGCGTTGACTGCCTTGGATACAACAATCAGGGACACAATGAGAGCCTGGATGATCAAGAAGCCGAGAGCTTACAAGCCAGCTCTCTTGAATTCTGGGTTAATCGGTTGCGGCGATATATGATCCTATCATCCACCGAAGCATGCATGTGAAAGTCTGCATTTGAAGATACTGTATTGCATTAATAAGCAAGGCTATACATCCCACCTAGAACCGCGGGTAAAGCAAGCCGCCGATGAGTCTGCGATGGATCGAATGGCGGACCATGACATGATCAGGAACCATAATGAAAATCCCATCATCTACCTACCTTAGCTGGGGTGTAAAACACCAACACAACGCGAACTCTATCCGACTTCTTCAATTACCATTGCTTGTACCCGATATGGCTCATAGCGGGGTCTCTTCAACTCGTTGAACAGTGCCGCTCGCTACTAGATCAAATGACTGCAATTCGGCATCCACATTGGCGCTTAGGTACAGAGCCCGCATATTTCTCTGCAATGTTCTTTATTAGCCCAAAGAGAAAAAGAGGGCATGGTGTCTATTCTTGATCTAACGATGTTTGATATAGATTACAGCGGTTAAGTTGCCAATCAAGGCCCCCTTGACTTGGTAGGCCACGGCCATGAGCCACAGTGCTGAACCGAGAGTTGCACAGAACACCAGAGGGGAGGAAATCTTCAAAGCACCAAGTCATATAAGCTTTTTAAAGCCTTAAGAGTGGCTTTGAACTACTTTAGTAGCGACTTGAATTATGCCCATGAGTTGAGGAAGGATCCAGAGACTGTTGCCGGCCTTGGAATCTTCTTGGGGACCCCTTTCCAATCCCGTTATCGCAAAAGCGCTGTTACTCCAGAATTCCAACAGTTGGTTCTCTTAGGAGCTACAACCCTGAAACGCTTATGCATATAATTGCCGCCCGGCACCTGGGTTGTCTCCCAGCGCTATAGTTAGATGATGTCTGCGGCGCAGTATGCTGTAGAACCTGAAGCTTGTTATATATACGTCTATGGATTTCCCATGTCTTGCTGTATCTCAGTATTGTATATTGTTCTCATATGCTTATCGTTTTAAACACTTCCCCTTCCTCTATCTTAGTTTGTCTGTCGCCGGTCGACAACGATGCCTATATCCAATACCAAAGATACTTCTTCTGTACATGTTTCTCTAGTACGCAGTTTCACAGATCGTATTGGGTTCACGACTTCTAAGGACCGTAATCTGAGCGAGTCGACTGTCAATTCTGGAACATCCAAATTCTCAAAAGCTTCAAACAAAGAGACACCCTTGATCACTTCGACCTGGGGAATAGGATGGCAGACGCCGGCTCTCATGCTCGGGGCTTATGTTCATGGTGCGTGATAAACTGTCACTGAAGTGAAGGCTTTATTCTAATATTCTCTCTGAAGCCCTTGTAATCGCCATCATTCATTTAGTACTCTTTCGATACCTCAATGAAAAAGAAGCAGATGGACCGAACGAAATTGCACCGCAGTCTTATATATCGACAGCTTCGAACATTCTTGCCAACCTATTCGGCTTCAGCATTCGAGGAGCATTGGCAGTCGCATTCGTTCAATATCTGTGGTATCTCCTACGGATCCAAACTATGAAAGTGTCAACTATTGAGCTACTCTTCAACATCAGATCGAACTTGTTCGTCTTCTTTAGGCCATCGGCCCTGCGAGCCACGCCCGTCTTATTCGTTCTTGCAGGTATTATATGGGCGTCACAAGTTGTGACAAGTTTTCCACCCGGTGCAATTACTGTTATATCATCACAAAAGATCTCATATGAGCAAGTATCGGTCCCAACATTTAACGCTTCCTTTGTAAGAGTATTCATACACCCCGCTCGAATACATAGCTCACGCTTGACAGATGGGAAATGGCTCTGGCGTAGATGCTTCAAAATATTCTCTGCCACAGCTAGCCCCTTTCCCCCCAGGCGGGTTTACTACTGAGTATGTTTCCCGCCCTTTCTAATATTCTCTGCTACATATGGATGTTCGATTTAACACCCCTTCGCTATATAGAGGTGATGGTTCTCAAAATTCTAATCTGCTTAACCGCCTCGCCCGGCAAGTACTAATTGGAGGGGAGTCTTTCGCTATGCCTTCGCCTTGCGGAGCCAATTGTTCGTATACAATGGAGTTCGAAGGACCTTGGATGGAATGTAGCAACTCAACAACAGTTACCTATTGGAACGACACCTACGTACCTTTCCCGATTTACGCTGGAGAATGGCTGTCTCCGCTATCTGCGCAACTCCTTCATACTCTTTACAACGGCACCTACACACTTGCTCGCTTCAATAGCTCAACGCTGACCCCCTTGGCCGCGAATCACGAGCAACTAATGAACATGCAAAATGCGTCAGCCCTGATTCGACAGGACAATATCAATTGCTCACCAGGCCGTGCCCGGTTCCAAGTCAACAATACTTATGTCAACAACGTCCAAAGCAGAAACATATCGGTAACTCCAATTGATAAGTTGATTAACCTTGCGCTTCTGACCTACCAAGGGGAAGTCATCGTCCCTGGCATCTGTGCAAAGACTGGATATGGCTTCGGGACTGGCCCAGCGAACTGGACCGACTTCTCACGGTCGTACTACCGCGACAATAACATCATGGCGATATTTAGCGCAATGATGTCGTGGATGAGTGGAAAGTTCCTTGGGACCTTGAGTGACGACAGTACCCCCGGCAATCCAAACACGTCTCCTGGTCCTTGGTTCACTGACCTCCATTGGACTAACCCGGTCACTGTCACAGCTAGTGGCTTAGCAGTTGATAATGGACGTGAGTTGCAACGCTTGTATTCATACCCCTGAGCAGAACACTGAAGGTTTCTAGCCCAAAATGGCACTATCGTGGACAGCACCCGCTTCAATGCCGCGTTCGGACAATACTCTGCTTTTAAACCAGCATATCCATCGTTCAACGTCACCCAAGATATGATCAACGACTATTTGTTCAACATGACGACGTCGATAATGATGGCGTATGGAGAATGGAATACCACGGCCAATGCAACCAAGTTGACCACTATCAACATCTACAGCTTCTCTCAACCATTAAATCTCATCCTGCCGTACTTTCTGACCTTACTAGTCAGCCTACCATTTATACTGGTTGGAGGTTGGGCGCTACTGCGGAACGGTGTCTCTGCAATGGATGGCAGCTTTATACAGATCATCACTACGTCCACTGGAAGTGCAGTCCTCGACAATGCAGCAGCTGGCGGCTGTTTGGGTGGCAATGAAAGCATTCCACAGGAGCTCAAGGACCTGAAGATTCGATTCGGCGAGTTCATAGGCCGCGAAGAGCCTGGGGGAGTCAAGCGAGCTGGCTTTGGCACCGAGAGTGAAGTTACACCGTTACAAAAAGGGGCCAACTATGGCATTGCGAGGTGGATATAACCGGCGATTGACAAGATGGGAGCACGTTCCAATACTTGAGGCCACTAAATACCTCAACTGTGCACCGAAAAAGCAACGCGATAAAAGAGCATGAGGAGCTTTTCATTGAGTTGCCATGTTTCTGCCTACAAGCTTCCTTCATGCCATGTTGTATGCAATACAATCAAACCGCTTTCCCCCAATGGCCCAGTTCCCTCCAGGGATCATAGTACATCAAGATCACGCCAGCTTTCAGCACGAGATCACTTTATCCACAAGCGGAGATATCAGCCAATTCCATTCCGTCATCCAAGTGCACAGTCCGAAAGCTAGAGGTTGGCTCAATCAGGATATGGTGAAAAGGGAGAGCTGGTGTCCAGTGCTAGATGAGCAGAAATCATGGATTTCACTCGCTGTGAGACTCGAGGAGAACTCGGTGGCATCTGGCAGGACCTGGATGTGTATGGTAGATGTGCTGGAGCGAAAGACGACTGCTAGCTTCATAGTGCCGGAAGTTGGACGCTCGATGTAGTCCGAATCACCTCCGGGAGTATTGGTATGGAGGGTTGATTTCAAGTACGTGGATCCGGTGTGAAGTGCCTCGACAATATCAAACTCACCACAACCGGACTCCCAGCATGAACAGCCAGCATTTCCGTATTGAACCGTACGTGGGATTTGAGCATTAAGCATCCACTAGAGGATCAAAAGTCAGAATACCTTCATTGTGGATTAGAGGGACAAGATATCATTTCGTGGGTGACAAGTTCCAAGCAGTAGACAAGTCCTCGGGAGCAAACATGTCTCGGAACCCATCAACCTATCCAGGCTTGGAACGGAGCTTTACGTACGATTGCGGGCATATCGCCATTGAAACCAGTGTTTTTGTCCATGGGCATGGAGAATTCGAACAGGAAGACCTTGTCAGCACCACCAAAACCATCTGGGACATGTTAGCGTTCGGCAATAGAGCAGGCACAGGAGGACCCACGATAGGCAATAGCACCAGGTCGAACATATCCACAATCTCCATTACCACACTCTTGTCCCAGCATGATTACAATCTCCGAATCGGAAGGAAGGGTTGTATCGGCAAGTATCTGGGGAGATGATGACCCGCCTGTCCCATCACGGTCCACATATGCAAGAGATGCCCCGAACATGCTGCAATTTGATCAGTTAGATGTTCTGGAGGGTGCGTTTATGGCACTCACTAGTCAAAGACTCCTGATCCCTGGCCGCCATGGTTACCAAGGAAGACCAAGTTATCCAACGTCTGTGAAGCAGAATCATAGAATCCGATTCTGTCATAGGTGCTGGCAGCATCAGTTGCATCAACGTTATCGGCTAGGCTTGCTGTGGCTACTTGGCTAGTGACCTTGGTTTGCGGATAGGAAGTGGTGGCTGCTTCAATACTCGCATCTAAGATCGTCAGCACTGAGGTCTGTCAAAAGAGCTGGGGAGCGGCAAACCAGCATTCTTAACCTCTGCCGGCGTAGTAACCGGAGGCTTGGTTAAAGGAGTAGAGGTTTTTGAAGCTCCGAAAGGGTTCCAAACCCAAGAGACAACTTGGCCATCGATCGTCGCTGTGACCTCCTGGGGGGCAGCTTCGGCAGAGGTATGTGATGCAGGTGCAGCAACGCTGGATTCTCCAAACCAATTGTTTTGCCAAGAAACCACTTTGCCATCGATCGTCGCTGTGACTTCCTGGGGGGCAGCTTCGGCAGAGGTATGTGATGCAGGTGCAGCAACGCTGGATTCTCCAAACCAATTGTTTTGCCAAGAAACCACTTTGCCATCAATAGTTGCGGTGACTTCTTGACGCTTCTGCTCCTCAGCAACTGGTCCCTTGGCTTCTACTCGATTGTGGAGCTGCTGATGGCGATGGGCATGAGGAAATCCTCTGTGGCTGACCTTGCCAAAGGTGGATGGGGCATATGCGGCAAATTGCTTCAACTGGAGAGGACCACGGAAATGGAGAGAGACCTATTGATGCATGATTAGCATTTACAGACGCGTATGAATCCCGACGTGCTGTTATGGGCGGCTGGCTCACCTCTTCATCAAGCGGCGAAAGGGGACCACTAAAGGCCTTTGGCACGGACGAACAATTGCCATCAGCATTCATCGCAGTTATCTGGTTGTAGGTTCCTGCACTCCCGACATTGCTATACTGGATAGCTTGTACCGGTTGACAGTACCAATTGCCATCGATCTCAACGGAGCCCAGAGAGCATAGATCGGCACCAGTTTGTCCTGCGAAACAGAGAACAGCGGCTAAAGCCGCAAATAGGAGCTTCAGCATGATGAACCTGCTTCAATTAACACTGTATTGAGTTTGTCTTTTTGAGTTCAGGCTTGTGTTGCAGGCTTTGTTGGCTAGGGGGCGCGTCGGCTGTCTGTACAGACCTTCACGGACAGCCAGGGGCTGTTCAAGGTAGTCTTGACGTGAACAGGGTCAGTACGCCTGTAGGGACAGCGGTGAGCTTAGTATTGCTCTATCGTGAGATTGGATGTATCAAAGATTACATGAATGACTGTTGTGTGATTTCGTTCGATACTTGTTGTTTACCTGTTTGTTGTGTCGCGCTTTGAGCCATCCAGATAGTCCTAAAAGGGTCGGCGGCAACCACGTGCCGGGCCGACTTCACTTGCTGTCCACGCTAGAGCAACTTCAAAAGCGAGATGCTTTTGTCAAAACTGCACCCCAAGGCGAGGTGAATATGCAGGCATTCTACCCAATCCTCTTGGCATTGCAGGCCTTCAAACATGCTTTGAAAAGGAACCCAAGCAGGTACTATGTGGGTACAAATGATCCAGCAACAAGTATATTGAAGGTTATGGAGACATCACCAAGATTTGGTACCAGTCCATACCTCTACTCTGGTTGGAGACTGTACACAGAGATGATCCCCTCTTGGCCATTATAGGAACATACCCCTATGGATCATGGGATAGACAAGTTTGGAAAAGGCAACGTGCACAGAAGATAAAGGTAACAGAATCTTATTTTCGCGACCAAATTCATCTGGTGTTCTTTCAAGGACACAAGATTTCTTCTTTCATGAGGGGAAGACATCAAACGCTTCCATCCATAACTTGTTTCGTCGCGCCCCAGGTACTCCCAAAAATCCTCCAAGAATGATTGAAGTCACTTGTTCTTCAGAAGGGAATCCACAGCCAGTGGGGAGAAAAAAGTATTTCAAAACTACAGTATTTACCAGAAAATTGTATATGCAAGAAAATCCTCAAAATCTATATGTTCAAGCCATGACCCCTCCCATCTTTGTCACCAGTGTGGCGCTGCTTCCTGGAACGTAGCAGCTACCGTCGCTCGATCCAACTGGTTGAGGGTCTTCGGGGTTGTTGTTGGCAGCAAACCAGTAGTTCTGGGTCGGGTCACTAATGCATGGAGTCTCGCTAGAGCTGATGGCCATGTCGTAGTTGTTGCCGGCCGAGTTCATGATAGCTGACATGTCGTAGCCTGAGCCAGTACTCCTGAAAGAAGCCTCACCCCAGGTTGTGTCAAAGGCGCCTGAAGCTGTCTTTGCACTGGTAGCTTGAGCCCACCCAATGAGAGTCTCATCCATGAAGGCTACAACCTGGCTTTCTCCAGGAGCAAGTGCGAAGGTGAGAGTGGGTGTTTCGGGAGCGATGCAAGAGCCGAGGTTGGGGTCGGCGTCATCGACATTTCCACTTTGACTGTAGGCCTTGTTCCAGATTACGACAGTCATCGGTTGTGGAGAAGTGTTGATGAACTCGTTGGTGAATTGGTAGCCGGCAGCCGAGGGAACCTTGATCATGTTGGAGCCTTGGGGGCTACCAATGTTTCCAATGGCCTGAACTTCTGAGCCGCTCCCTATAGCTGCCTCTCCGAAACTGACCAGACTGTTGGCCAACCCCACTAGGCCATCAAAGAGAGTCGCTACATCCGAAACAACATTGTTGACGATTGAGTCAACGGGTGAAGCAGCATCAGACTTCGCAGCAGCAGTTGGAGTTGGAGTAGCGGATGAGGTAGCGACCACATGGACAGCGGGCGTGGGCGTAGGAGCGGTAACAGGAGCGACGGTTGATGTATGCTGACCAGCTTCATAGGCGGACGACCAGTTGATACCCATGTCGTCCCAGTTAAGGGCGTCCCAATTGACACTGGGAGAGATCAATTAGCCATCGGGCGACGGGTTCGGAGCAGAGGATCAACACTTACTCCCTCTTGTCGTGCGCACGACGGTGCAGATGGGCATGGAGTGGACCCGCCACGACTTCACCAACGCCCAAGGCGGCCATAATCATGGCTGAGGTTGAGCAACGCATTTTGAAAGATTGAATCGTGAGTGATGTTTATCGAGTGTTTGAGCGATCGGAAATCGGAAAAAGGAGGGATCAAAGGATGGCCGACGGGATGAAAATGAGCGGGCGAGCCGGTATATGGCTCAAAGAGTTCTAAAAGAGTGTATGAAGTGAAGAAGTGCGTCCAACGGTGACCTCAACCTTTTGTGATACGATAAAGAGAAGGGAGAGACAGAAGGGGGACCGGACGTTGAAGTAGTACCTGCTTCGGGAGAGACTGGTGGAAAGTCAGCAGGGCGTGTGGCTCCCTCTGGGTGGGCGGTGGCACTGTGGATTCATTTCTGGCTCATTTTGGGGAAAGGGGGGGGGAAACCCTGGCAAGGCCGCGAATGCAGCAGATTCCAGGCGTGAGAGGCCGCAGAACGACAGGGGGGAAAATTGAGATGGGCCAGCTAATTTACGAAGTAACTGTGTCCGGACTACGACGTTGCCAAGAGAGTATAGAGTTACCACGGTCTTCGAGGTATCATACTCAGTTCCTGGCACTCGGAAGACATGCCAGACCTGTTTAGGGTCGCGTACCTGGTAATGTGGATATGCGTTGCGCGAGCTGAGTGGCCGGGTTTCTTGTTCCTGGAACCCTGGCCAGGGGCTTTCATCACAATACCCACATGAGGTTGAACCTTCTACGACACTACACCCGATGCCAGTCGGTACTGCACGTCGACCTAAATCCTATTGCACGATAGGACGAGAGCTACTCGGACTTGGTCTCGAGAGTCGCTCGTCCCGTTGAATGTCGCAACTTTAAAAGCCATCCATCAGATTGGAGCCACGAACTTGCAAGCAGTGGCAAGCGGCGGAAGGCGCTCGCATCGCGATACGACAGTTTTGGCATCGTAAGGCTGGTACTCCGTAGACCATGGGGTCGCCATGGCGGAAGTATCGTGAGGTGGATTGCCATCGCCCCTCCGCCGCCGTGTTATGTTATGACTTCCACGTGTTTCAGCCCACTACTTGCCCTCTTCCTGACCGCGGAAATCGCCATATCTCCACCACCTAGGCAGGCCGTTGTTCTCGCAGTGGGTTATTGTCTTGTGGCCGCCTCTGGATCGCGATGGGCGGTGGTTCTCTGGTTCTTTTCCTGTGTGGATGAAACGTTGAACAGGCTCGTCAACTACTTGTGGCTTTGGTAGCGGACGTCGGACAGGTCAACCATGGTCCGTGATCCACGACTACTCCGTAGTAGAGTGCTGACTCCGCCGGGACGAATTTAGAAGCGAATGATAATACAGGATTCGCTGATAGGGCCCACGTAAAGGAATCATGGAAGGTCGTCGGTAAGACGGTACCTAACTAGTAACTACTGACTGTTTGTACCTGGTATCCTCCGTAAGTCTGTCGGTCAGTGCAAGATACTTGAGTCTTGTGCGGAGCGGACACACTAAGCCTGGAATCACAGCCTCAATTATTTTTATGTACGCATTTGGATTGGATAACTACTGTGAAGCTGCTTAACTAATAATGCCGAGTTTGTGCAGCCAGAACAAGTGATCAGCAAAACGTCAGAATGTGGAAGGAAAATTTTATCCCGCATTATTCTCCAAGCCTCCAAGGCCAAAGCCTAAGGTAAAGGCGAGTCGGCGATAGCCTTTCTGGCGACGCCCTCAAGTTCCCGCTTTCTACGGAGTACTCGCTCGGGACCATCGCTGAGGCGGATCATTATTGGGCGACGAAGCATCCGCGATTCCACGCGCATTGCATCCACGCGCATCGTCGCCAACACGGCCCCTTTTCGTCAGCAAGAGATCCCAGCGATCTGTCGGCCCCTTCTGCCTTGTCGGAACGCAAGTGGGTTTCCAGGGACCAAGGCGCGGTGGGAATGGCTTTCCCTCTGTGATCCTCGTCGTCTGGCGGTCTGGCCACGGCCAGAGAGGCCGACATTCAGGCCGTGTGGGGACGCGAATCTTTGGTCCTTGTGTTCCGTGGAGACGTTTCCAATCCCAGCCACGGAGGGCTGCCGTCGAAAGGCCCTCTGCTCAGGAACGCTGCCGGACCCGTACCGTGCTCTCGGATTGAGCCAGCCATGCCAGCAACTCGAGCATAACACACCTGACTCGTGCCACGTCCGCCCGTCGCCCAGACAATAACCGCCGCCCACAAGCTTCTGGGGGAGCAGGGGAAATCTCACGTGTCCTATGAGTTGTTGTTCCCGTGAGGTCAGAGGCCGACCTTGGCCTGGAGAATGCCACTGTGTGGGCACTTGTGGGCGTGAACTTCCGGAGAACTGCCCAATCGCTCTCACCAGGCAAAAGGACTACGTAAAGTCTTGGCCTGAGAGCTCTCGACTCCGAAAGAAACTCAAAGATCTGCCGCGCGTCATTCCCTGACAGCACTCCAATTGTCGAAAACCAGTAAGAGGACAAAGGCCCTCAAAATATGGCACCGCCACTGACCGGAATCCTCAACAATTGGGGCATAACTGGATCTTGAAGCATCCACGAAGGGCGGTGATCCTGGAACTTCGAAGTACCCAAAAACATCTCAGTATCTGTAAGACTCAGTTCTCAACAAAGGCCCGCAAACCCGGAAACACGGGTATCACAATCAAGAGATCAGCAACTTCCCAGTGAATTGTTGTCCAATCTACCCACAGTCGACCAGCAACCTCCAGAAATCCAAAACTCCGAATGACCTGTAGATCTGTAGATCTGGAGACTTGTAGCCCTATGGGCTATAGCCCTGCAGCCCTGTAGAGACCCGTACCCACCTTTACCTGGGTTTCAACTTTGTCCACCCGCTAGTCCCAGGCCTTCTTTCGCCAGCACCGCCAACAATCTCTACCGCATCCATCACTGTCTTCATACTCATGAAACTTTGCATGCCCAGACCCAAGCCCCTCCCTCCTTCCCTTCTAGCCCCAACAACTACTCCGTCATCGCCCATCTCATCGTCAATGGTCCAGGCATCCTGGTCTAGCACCTCCCATTCTGCGTTGGCTACTTCGCTGAGGAGCTTCGTTCTTAACTTGTCAGCAAGCTTCATGGGACTCAGCAGCTTCCAACTCCGTATGAATTCTGTGCCATCCGCATTTCCGAGGAATGAATGTGCCGTGCCATGAGAAAATCTTCCCATAATGGAGCTAGAAGTAGTCTTCTTGTCCTCTCCCTCGCTCTCGTCTCGACCACCTCTTGTAGGTGTGGACTGGGCAGATGGCACTCGGCCAATAGGAGGGCGGGACTGTGAGCCAATAAGTAGGTTAAAGAGATTCCTTCCAATGTTGCAGATGTCTTCAAAGCTGCTACTCTCTCCTACAGGAATACCTTGGCTTTTGCATAGCCAGGCGATATCATACGCCAGAAGGGTCACACCTTCGACGAAGAGGGAATAACCGGCTGGGTCTTCAGTAGAAAGCATCGGGAGTGGCTTCGTGATAAATAGTGGCCGGGGACGTGGTTGATTTGACTGCTCAACATGCCTTGATGCTGTGGGACTATTGTTGGAGGATTGTGCAGGCGTCGTGCCGGGGAAGGGCACATTTGTGTATTTGTACGATGAGGCTAGAGGGAATATAGTGGGTAGAGGATAGTCTCGATGAGGAAGAGTTATCTCAGCTGGAAGACGAATAGCTAGGTAATGTGTAGACAGTATCAGAAGATGTACGATGTGTGATAAAGCCGTTGAAATCTGGGCTGGGCTTGCGGCTACATGATGGAATCAGTACTGTCTCATATGATCTGGGGACGAACTTACTATTCATTGCCCTCAAATCAATGATTCCTATCCCGCCAATCTTATATTCCTCTAAGCCGCCGTTCTTCCTGACCCATCGAAGTCCATATAATTTGGCAGCCTCGCCACAAAGGAAGGCCCGGGATGATGCAGTAACAGCATGCGTCTGGTTCCATTTGTATTTGCTCATACGAATGGACTTTTCAACCTCTTCGATTTGTCTCGTTCTCCGGGCTTCAGCTCCATTTGATGCAGCGGCTAATTCCGACTTTCTGCGTTCGATGATGGCCTTCTTCTTGGCTATTTCCTCCCTGGCTTTCTCGACTTTGATCCGCAACTCATCTGCATGTGCGATGATTTGCTGTGTCCTATCCACAGCCTGTTCTTTTTCAGCCAGTATCTCGGAGATGTCTTGTCGAGAAACTGCAGGGCCGTTTTCATTCTGCTCAACACCTTTCGACTGTGACGCAACAAGGGCCGTTATCTGCTGGTCGAGGGCATCCTTTTCCACCAGCACCCGAGCGTGCTGAATTCGAGGCTCATAAAGTCGATTTCTGGCATCAGTCGGGCATAAAAATGGCAGTCTCTGTCCGCCAGTTCTAAAGCAGATATCACACTGCATCTCGAGCAGCCTAGGAAGGCTCGGAGTATCGAGGCTGGTCAGAGAAATGTAGTTATCTCTCAGTGATCGAGGAAATTGGGGTAAGTATTGGACTGCAAGAACGCTGCATAGCGCGCATTCGATATAGATATCAGAGGGGAGATTTTATCTCATAGGGAGACCATGTCGCGGAAGGTTGTCGCGGTATGATAATATAAGGCTGGATCTCGAGGACATCCAGTACCGTATCGAGTCTCGCTTGTGATAACGTTATCAGTCAGGTGATAGCGTGAATTCCCCACGTCCCGAAGTCGCGCTTGACTTCGCAACTTGGACAACTCGCAACAGCGACGTTTTTACTCCTTGAGTACCTCAAATAGTAGTGGAACAAATAGGCTTCGTCTACCATTTCATACAGAGCATCACAGTTTGAAGATTGTTTTGTTCCGTCCTCTGCCATGTCAACATCACGATTTCCACCGGAAACTCCTCATCAAACCAACATGGGCGTCGAAATCGCACCAAATACTCGACGCCAGAACAGTCCAACGAAGGGTGAAACTAAATCTGAGAAAGAGCTACCAGATCCTGAGGGCCTGGGCAAGCTTGGAGAGGAAATTCAGGTCCCATCACCCAACCCACACAATGTTTTAGGGGATGGAAGAGTAAACGGACCAGGAGGGTTCCATTCCGTGGACCAACAAACCGGGCCACAAGGACCTCCTTCTAATGGCCCGGCCCAATTAGTTGAGGATGATAACCAGTTCATGGATAAAGATTCGGATCATAACTCGACTGCCGATGTGCCAAAGATGGACTGGACAGAGTTTGAACAGCGATACGAGAATGCCATGATAGATGCAAACAAAGTGGAGGATGACTTGGTTTTGGAGTTTGAAAAGCTCTCTAAGGTGAGCTAGGCTAGCATCGTTTTCCAACCTATGCTAATATGCCTTGAAGGCTTTTTTCTACTGGGCCGAAGCTTCAGCTCAGCGGGACAATGACAGAGCATGGAAGCGGTGAGCAATTGATGATGGACCTTTCTCTTATACCCAGCTAACCTCCTAGTTTGAAAACTCGAGAACGATATGTGCAGCTATCCGAGCAAAGGCTGGAGCAGAAAAAGATGCATTGTGAGTTTCGAGGGCTAACGGTAAGGTTTTTGACTAACTGGAGGCACAGATGTCGAGGTAGTTCAGGCATTTCAGAAAGCGCTCGCATTATTGAGTCGCTGATCGGGTCACCACCTGGAAAATCAGTCGGTATATTCGCATCATTTTGGCCCGGAGCTGGAATAGCATTTGCGACAGTTTAAGGGCTTGCTAATCATTAGGCGTTTGGTGGACGGAGTAAGGCAGGCAGGCCGACTTTCTATTTATTCTTACAAGATACCCAAATGCGAGCCCGCCTCCTACATCACGTATTATTCCCAGTGATATATTTCTTTTTACCCGTCACTTCCTTTGAGCGATGTGGAACTGGCAGAAGGAAGAGGTGACTAGCACTCGATCCTGAGAGGTTTACGGGAAAACTCTATATACGCATACCTACTCCATACTCATCGAAGATAATCACGAGCCATCTATTGCCATATTGGACTTTCATCCTCAAAGAAAGGCTGACGCAGGAACCCGAAGCTCGCCCCAAATGCGTGTAGGATAAATAGGATCCCGAGTTGATTCTGATAATGGATATTTGTTGTCTAGATTCACAAGCTCGGGACTGCGCTGAACTTGGTTGGATCTAAAGGAAATGCTCAATTGTGCGTCAAGGATTATGAAATGCAAGTGTTCTCTACCTATCTATCATTGCCGTCTTCAGACAACTAGTTGCTCGTGGCCGAACAATTTGGCACGTGATTTCGTGTTTAGGTAGGCAAGAGTTATTAATCGCCTACCGTATTGACGTCGCTCCATGTTGGAAGTTCCTTTCTCTGCAACAGCCATGCCACAGTTGCACGTTCCGTACCCTCGTCAGCCTCCAGAATGGGAGAAGCTGCCATAAGAGCACCAGATATCTCACTAGTACGTTATACAGTATTGCATACAGCTCTTCCATATTGACAATAGATCTGTAGGAGGACCTTGCTAGTTTCCATGCCGCCCATTTCGACGCGACGTCTGTGAACCACTTCTCGACACACTTTCTGGGTCCTGTCGAAGAAGAATATGCAGAGGAGATAGAAGAAGATGAGCTGGGGTATTACGCAGATGGAGTGAAGCGTACCCTTACGGACAGTCAAATTGCGATCTTTCGACATTCCGAAATTCAAGCTTTACTACGCGACCGAAGACGTGCTGAGGAAGCGAGGCCATCCAGTTTTGAAGGACATAATGATAAGGAACGGTTCGAAGAAGGCGAGCTCGGGGACAACAACGTACTGGAGGTTGCTACACCTCCGCCGTTGGAGAACGAGCAAAAGTTGAGCAGGAAAGCAAGAAAAGCACAACAAGCAAAACAGAAAGGCTTCTTCAAGCAGAAGATAAAACCTGATTTGAGAAAGAGGACGTGGGACAAGGTAGATTCGGGAATGGAAAGCCTGGATTATGACGAACAGAGTAGCGGCGCTCTTGCCACGAACCAACCATCGCAGAGGAGGAAGATCTCTTACGACGACTATGAAGGTTGAGACACATCTTGACCTTGTGCAACAAATCATTCCGAAATTCATTCGGCATGCCTTGCAACAATAAAAGAGGGGCAGCGGGAATGTTGCTGACCTCCATGCGTTCCGGAGGTTTCATCGACAATCGTATGTTGGTGAGTACTTTCATAGCTTTTATCTCCTCCGAAGTCAAATGATGAAAATCATAGTATCGTCATCCTTAGTCAGAATTGGGCGTAAGACCAGGGCCTCCGCAGCTTGCTGTGAGATTCCTCTGGCTTGACGTCCGGTCAAGATGAAACATAATCTTCTCTCTGAAAAGACTTCCAAAGTTCTCTACGCTTGACCTACATCATCACTTTAGCCTGAAGCTGATATGAAAGCATAGCAGGATTTTCTGTCGAACCCTACGCCTGTCGGACAAGAGAGCTGGGTTCGAGACATACCCGCAAAATTCCATCAAATCCATCAATTTGAGGTTACACTATGAACCAGACGAGCCCTCAGGCACAGTAGCCAGAAGATGGTTTTTATCGTGTGTCACTGAGCCTCTTCTGACAAAATTGCTTTATCCCGTAGAAATCTTGGATTACCAAGAGCTTCTTCTGTCTCCATTTAAAGGAGAACGTGCTTTTGAAGAGGGCAAAGTAGGATCTGATGCTACAGATATAGTTTGGACAAGATGTTGGGACTTTGAGGTTCCCATCGCAAGGCTGTAAGGCTGAATTGCAGCCTTGGATTTCGCGAGTTGGTGTAATTACTGAAGCTGAGCTGAATACAAACACTTTCCAACCACTCCCATTATAAAATCAAAATTGAAATGACTTCCCCGCCGAGCTATGACCAACATCTTCTCGATCGGCTTAATGCACTGAAAAAGTCAAGCATCCAGCTTGACCCTTCAAAGTAGACTCAGCCTCCCAGTTTGCCTGGTCACATGCTAACGGTGCTGATAGACCACAGACACTATTGAACCTGCATTCAAGGGAGGCAACACCAGAAACAGACCTATCAGCCCGTCTACGAAGTCTCCGAAATGGTACATCTTCGCCATCACCCGCCCCAGAATCGTCCCGCGCGACACCCGCTGCAGAAATTCCCAGTCAAAGCCTCGCCGAGGATCCAGACCCTCTGCGCAATCCCCTGAACCCCGACGAGCAAAGTCTCGATGATCTTCTTGCCGAACTAGGCCCTGAGTATCAATGGACGCTGAATCCAGATGATCCTGATGATATCCAGCAGTTACTTGATGAAGCCAAGAGTGCGTTACCCCGCAATGAAGATCAGCCCGGTTCCTCGTCCAGAGAGGTCGAAAATGGTTCTAGGGATGGGAGTGATAAGTCAGAAAAGAATGTCCTCACAAGTGATCTGGATATGTCGGTGTTCGCTCTAGATGAAGAGGATGGAGATCGAAACCAAGCCCAGAACTCAGGGCTTGAGAATGAATCACGTGAGGTCCAAGATATCATCGCGAGGCTGCTGGACGAAGTGAACCTTGAACGAGGAAATGAGTCTAGCGACCAAGAGGATAACCTGGAGTCTTTAGAGAAGGGGAAAGACGAGGAATCCCTTTCACTACCGTCCGCTCCCTCAGAACTTCCCGAGCCAACCGTGACAGAAACGGAGCCAACTAGGAAATCGCTGGATTTCGAATCGGATATCACTGCTCGCATGGCAGCACTCAGAGGCCTGGGCACACCGAACGAGCTTGGTTTACCATCACCACCAACCTTTGCGCCAGCAGCCAAACCTGTGAAGGGAGTGATGAAGAAGTACACGGATGAAGAGATTGATTCTTGGTGTATCATATGCCAGGATGATGCTACGGTTAAGTGTCTGGGCTGTGATGGAGATCTATATTGTGCGAATTGTTGGAAGGAGGGACACATGGGGCCTGATGTTGGTTGGGAGGAGAGAGGACACAAGTGGACGAAGTTTAAGAAACCGAATTGAACGCCCAGGTTTTTCTTGAATGTTTACTGTTACTGCCATATACCAACACAGAAATTAGAGCCCTTTTTAACACCCTCTACAGCTCCAAGATGCATCCTAGGTTATGATCATGTGAACTGACAATCATTTGAACCACTGTGTTACATTTTCGGGTTCAAACCAGAGACGCCAAGAGAATTCCCAAACCTTTGAGGGAAATCAACGTATACATACAATGCATTTTGATTACATGCCAGGCCCGTATATCATCGCCCGACTTCCATAACGCCTCCTACATCCATATGCATCCAATACGCCGACCAATTTCACCTATGTATACACAGACAGAGAGAAACCACCCAAGTACAATTTAATCCCTAATCAAACAATCAATCGTCATCTTCGTGGAGGTCTTCGCCACGAATACCACGGCCTGCAGCACCGGCGCTGGGTTTCTTGGCCTTGCCGCGGATATCTTGCCACGTCGCACCGAATCTGCGACCTGTGCTAGCAAGGAGACCCTCCTCCTCATCAGCCTCTGCATCCGCATCCAGCTGGCTAATGTTGACTTTCGGGGTGCGGAAGAGAGCCGTGGAAAATACAATGAGGAAGATTGCCAAGAAAGCAAACTGGGCCCAGAAAGCCAGGGCTCCAAAGAACGGGAAGTTAAAAGTTACCCGATTTAGGAACGTAGATGCCACACTAGGAGTACAGACATTCTTTGATCCGTAGTCAGACGAGAGCTCGCTACACGGCTTGACCAATTCGGGATGATTCGAGCAGTCTGGTTGATCGTCTGGGTGGTGTGGCGGGTTCCCGCAGAATGTCTGGGCGCCATAGATAGCGTATTGAGGTGCGACAATCATGGTAATCGAGTAATTGATCGCGAGCATGATCAATGTCAACATCACGGTAGCCACAAGAAGAGCTTGAGGAGACGTGTGCCCTTTGCGAATCTCGAAGAGCCTGACCCAGAGAAATCGGATTCCAACGCTGGCTATACCGACCACGGAACTGCTGAAGAAGAACAGGACCAATAATGCCATTAGTACATAGTCAACTGGGAAGACTTTTGAAGCTTGAACAAAAATCCAGTTGAGTGGTTGGAAGACATTAATACTAGAGTATACGTCAGCTACCTGCGGACTAAGAGGGGTGTGAAAGCGGTTACCTTCCCAGAATGTAGCCACAATGCTGCTTGCAGATGGAATTCTTGGCCTTGTCGATGCCAGTGATCAACATCGAAACCCATATAATAACAGAGAATATGAGCAGGAGGATTCCTCCAAGTAATTTAATAGGCCGGAAGACAGCACAAAATTTAGTCCAAGCTCTGACAATAAAGCTCTTTCCTTCGCCCTGAGCCTCTGCAGCAAGACGCAGCCGACGGACCAGAGTGCGTTCTTCTCGAACCAAGGCCTCGAGTTCTCTTTGATCTTTGGCAGGAAGCCTACCTTCACGGCCTATATTGCGCGCCTCAAGCTGACGCTGCCTTTCTCGATTCTGTGCGAGAGCTGTAGCCGTGCTCTCGGAAAGCTGCGGGGCGCTGATTGATGGAGCCGATTTGATGAAGGAGATTGGCAGAAGTGCCAAACCTGAAGCAGTGTACAACACGTATAGTAGAGTGCCCAGCGATACAAGGAGCCCAAGGGCAAATGTCAAGGCCCGCTCTCCGTGATTCTCGGCCAAAAGGCGCTTGAAATAATCGAGATCCAGGTGTGCTTCTTTGCGGTCCCTCGCTACAGGCACAAAGAAACCAATAATAAACAGAATAATGACGAGCGCGACAAATATCATGGTATATTTCAACGCTCCAAAGAATCGTTGACGGAAGGTCTGTCTACCTTCCTCGGCATCAACATCGTCATATTCTTCGTAGAGGAAATATGTAAAGGGCACAACCAGAAGGCAGAGGACGGCATCCAAACTGTAGAGTGTATAATAGACGATTTTGAGGGTCAACAGGATGTTGTCTACTGTCCTTGGCGTAGCCCAGTCTTTCTTTGCGCCCAACTTCGAAGATGTCGTAGAACTAACGAGCGCTATATCAACTGGCAGGAGTAAAACCGTTGCCAGTAAGCAGGTCAAGGTAAAAATCGCGACAGTGGATACCAGCGCTGATCGGTCCCGCGGGGTTTGGTATGTATATGTGAAGATGGCCGCAATGAGAGCTACGAGCGCCACCGCGACAGCGTACGCCACCCATGTGAATGCCATCTGAATGAGCGCCATATTGTCGAACTATGGCGCTGCACAGGCTCTCGTCTGTTCACGGAATTCGATTGATTGACCGGATCTAATCTAAGGCGCTCGAACGGTCAGCATAATACTTCATTGCGTGACTGCATTCCCGAGCAGTGGCTCGAGCTCCCAAGTACACAGCAAACATACCGGTCCGCAGTAGAAAACTCTCTCTTCCACCAAAATTACGTTGCGCGTATTGTTAAGAGTACAACAAAGCTGGCATTGAGGTAGTAGAACGCTATCTTTTGAAGAATCCTCGAAGGCTCTGTGGCTCTGACGTAGCTGAAGTGTAGCTTGTTTGTGAAGTTTCAGTGGTCCCCTGCTTCTGCTGAGCTGCCCGCCGCTAAACATCAGATCGACGCGACCTTGAGCCTCAAGCTCAGAATCCCATCACGGCCCTTCCTGAAGACACCCTGGTTTCCATGTCCTTACAACGGCCATAATGCAATGCTATACGGAGCTGACACCTCCCACAGCTGTCACACACTCTTTAAGTCTACCATTCCTATCCGCAGATTCCAACAACCTCGTCGTCGCGAAAACCTCCTTGCTCCAGATCTTTTCCACTAAGACCATATCTTTCGAAGTCGAAGGCTCAACAGAGACCGATACCTCATCTGCGAAGAAAGGCGATATCTGTGACACGAGAGTCAACGATGATGAAGGGCTGGAATCGTCTTTCCTGGGTGTCGATTCGGCGCTGCGCCGCTCTGAACGCGCGCATAAAACGAAGCTCGTCCTGGTAGCAGAATACACATTATCCGGCACAGTCACGTCGTTGGTACGCATTAAGACTACGTCTTCGAAATCAGGAGGTGAAGCACTGCTGGTGGGTTTCCGCGATGCAAAACTCAGTCTGGTTGAATGGGACCCAGAACGACCGGGAATATCGACGATTTCGATACATTATTACGAGCAGGATGAACTCCAAGGAAGCCCATGGGCACCGAATCTCAGCGATTGCGTGAACTACCTGACTGCAGATCCGGGTAGCAGATGTGCAGCTCTCAAATTTGGGGCGCGAAATCTCGCGATCCTGCCTTTCAAGCAAGGGGATGAAGATGTTACCATGGATGACTGGGATGAAGAACTAGATGGCCCGCGACCTGCTGATAAAACCGCCTTGAAAACACCCAATGGGGATAGCAGCAAACCAGAAACGCCTTACAGCTCCTCATTTGTGTTGCGGTTATCTTCCTTGGACCCCAATCTTATTCATCCGATACATCTTGCGTTCCTGCACGAATACCGCGAGCCAACATTCGGCATTCTATCCTCGACATTATCACCATCATCCTCCCTTCTCTATGAACGGAAGGATCATTTAACGTACATGGTTTTTACCCTTGATCTTCATCAGAGAGCATCAACAACCATCCTGTCCGTGGGCGGATTGCCTTACGATTTATTCAGAGTGATTCCATTGCCTCCGCCTATAGGCGGCGCCCTTCTTGTGGGTGGTAACGAGGTCATACATATAGATCAAGCCGGCAAAGCTAATGGGGTTGGAGTTAATATGTTCGCCAAGCAATGTACCTCGTTTGGTCTCGTTGATCAGTCGGATCTGGAAATGCGCTTGGAAGGCTGTACAATTGAGCAACTTTCAATCGATAATGGGGAGATGCTCATAATTCTCCACGATGGTACTCTTGCTATTTTGAGTTTCCGCATGGATGGAAGATCAGTTTCTGGTTTAAGCATCAGACGAGTCTCGAGCGAGGCAGGTGGCTCTATAATTGCAGCTAGACCGTCATCCGTAAGCTCTCTGGGATCGAATACCTTGTTCGTGGGTAGTGAGAACGCTGATTCTGTCGTTCTGGGATGGAGTCGGAAGACGGGTCAGACGTCTCGTCGAAAATCCAGGCTCGAATTGCTCGATGGGGAAGACGAGGCGCTTCTTGATGAAGAGGACGACGAAGATGATGGCGACGATGATTTATACGGCGACGGCCCATCAGTTACACAAGCCGCAGCAACGAACGGCGTGGATAAATTGGATTCTACCAATAGCAAGGCTGGGGATTACGTCTTTCGGATACATGATACGCTGGAAAGCATTGCCCCTATTATAGATATGACATTCGGAAAGCCTGGTCCCTATCCGACCAGTGAAGATATGACCAACGCCAGCGGAGTAACAAGTGACTTAGAATTGGTTGCAGCAACAGGTAGAGACAAAGCTGGCTCCCTTGCAGTCATTCACCGGAACATTCAGCCAAAAGTCATTGGCCGGTTTGAGTTCCCTGAAGCCCGTGGTATATGGACTATGAGTGCGAAGAGGCCTACACCTAAAGGCCTACAAGTTGACAAAGAAAAATCAGCCATGAATGGGGATTACGCTGCTGATTCTCAGTATGATAGACTCATGATAGTATCCAAAGCATCAACCGATGCTGCTGAACTGTCTGACGTTTATGCACTAACAGCAGCTGGTTTTGAGGCTCTCACGGGAACAGAATTTGACCCTGCAGCCGGTTCAACGATAGAAGCTGGAACGTTGGGTAATGGCATGCGTGTCATTCAGGTGCTGAAATCTGAGGTCAGGAGTTACGATGGTGGTAAGTTGCCTTCTTTCCCTCAAGCATATTTGTTGCCTTCTGTATTGGAAATCTACTGTGCCGATAACTGGAGACATGGCCGTTCTACATGGGCCTCTCAATACATTTCAACTTTTGCTCTGCTTTGTAGGGAGCTATCTGGGAATACATCATGTCCAATAGCATCAATCAAAGTGTTTACCACCAATATGCCTATATGCCAGCTGCCGTTGCGATATGTTGTTTCCAAGCCTAAGTTTGTCGAGAATGGACAGCTGACCTAGAGATTTGTAGATCTTGGTTTGGCGCAGATACTACCAATGTATGACGATGATACAGGAGCAGAACCGAAGATAATCAGCGCCGGCTTTGCGGATCCTTTCTTGCTGCTGTTAAGAGACGATTCCAGTATCTTCGTCGCTCAGTGCGATGACAACAACGAGCTTGAAGAGATCGAAAGAGAGGATGACGCTCTACTCGCAACAAAATGGCTTGCCGGCTGCTTATACTCCGATACCACGGGTGTCTTTGCAAGTGTTCAGTCTGGCAAGGAGCAAAAGAATGGACAAAATGTTATGATGTTCTTGCTGAGCGCCGGGGGTGCATTGCACGTGAGTTACTTTCTGCGAAATATTGGAGCCAACAGGCTAATCAAAATCCCTCCAGATCTATGCATTACCCGATCTTTCTAAAGCTGTCTACGTTGCAGAAGGCTTATGTTTTGTACCTCCGGTACTTTCAGCAGATTATGCCGCCAGGAGGTCAGCAGCTCGCGAGACTTTAACAGAAATACTCGTCGCTGATCTTGGCGATGCGGTCTCGAAATCCCCTTACCTTATTGTGAGTGTCACTGTAAAAACCCCTGAGCTTAGACTGACTTCTCTTAGTTGCGCGCATCGAATGACGATCTCACGATATATGAACCCTTCCGGACAGATTCCACCACAACACCAAAAACTCTCTCATCTTCCTTACACTTCCTCAAATTAACCAATCCTCATTTAGCTGAGAATCCCGAGGTTTCTGCTGCAGAGACCGCAGAAAATACATCCGGATCCAGAAACAACCCAATGCGTGCCATCTCGAACTTAGGCGGGTATAGTACCGTCTTCCTCCCTGGTGGCTCGCCTAGTTTCGTTATTAAGAGCTCTAAGAGCATACCAAAGGTCATCGGTTTGCAAGGGGCTGGCGTCAGAGGCATGAGCAGCTTCCACACCGCGGGCTGTGACAGAGGCTTCATCTATGCAGACATAAACGGCGTAGCTCGAGTCTCACAGCTGCCTCCCAATACGTCTTTTGAACTTGGAATGACATTACAGAAAGTCGAGCTTGGCCAAGCCGTACATGCCATCGCCTATCATCCACCTATGGAGACCTATGTCGTTGGCACCAGCATTGGAACCGAGTTTGAGCTGCCGAAAGACGATGACCACCATCGTGAGTGGCAACGGGAAGATATCTCTTTCAAACCGACCACGGAGAAAGGGTTCCTCAAATTAGTCAGCCCGATAAACTGGACTGTCATCGACACCGTCGAGTTAGACCCTTGCGAGATGGTCATGTGTATCAAGACGCTGAATCTTGAGGTTTCAGAGTCCACAAATGAACGAAAACAGTTGATCACTGTCGGGACAGCTCTGTCCAAGGGTGAAGATCTTGCGATTAAAGGCCGTCTTTATGTATACGACGTTGTCACGGTAGTACCAGAGCCGGATCGGCCAGAAACCAACAAGAGACTCAAACTTGTTGCCAAGGAAGAGATACCTCGTGGAGCTATCACTGCGGTTTCTGAAGTCGGTACTCAGGGCTTTATGCTTGTGGCCCAGGGCCAAAAATGTATGGTCCGAGGTCTGAAAGAAGACGGGACGCTGTTACCTGTTGCTTTCATGGACATGAATTGCTACGTGACTTCTGTCAAGCAACTTGGTGGGACAGGTCTCTGCGTTATGGCAGATGCTGTCAAAGGAGTCTGGTTTGCGGGCTATACTGAAGAACCTTATAAGATGATACTCTTCGGCAAGAGTGCTCGAAACATGGAAGTCATGGCAGTTGATATCCTTCCGGACGGGAAAGATCTCTACATCGTGGTCGCCGACGCAGATTGCAATCTGCACATTATGCAATACGACCCGGAAGGTAAGTCTCGTCTCCTCCCATCCTCTCATTCATTTCAGCACTGATGATATTCTAGATCCCAAGTCCCTCCACGGCCATCTCCTACTCCACCGCACCACCTTTTCCCTCGGAGGTCACATGCCCACCACCATGACACTGCTTCCGCGCACCAAACCAGCAACCATGCTCCCAGCGACTCCGGACGCCATGGACCAAGCAGCCGATGCCACGATTCCCGAATACGAGATCCTCATGAGCGACAACACGGGCTCCATCGCTCTCCTCTCTCCCTTATCAGAAGCCCAATACCGACGCCTCAGCACACTAACCAGCCACCTCACGAACACGCTCTATCATGCATGCGGCTTGAATCCCCGAGCGTACAGAGTGGGTAAGGATGCGCCCGACGGAACGGTGGGTGGTAGGACCGTCGTCGATGGCGGCATGCTGATGCGCTGGATGGAGCTGGGCAGTCAGAGACGCGTTGAGGTTGCGGGACGCGTAGGAGTGGATGTCGAGGAGGTGCGCGAGGATCTGGCTGCGCTGATGGGCGGCTTGGGATACTTGTAATAAGGCAGGCAGCATGTACAAATATTGGTCTAGGTTCATGTTTCAGGGAGGTTTGGCGAATTCCTTGCTAGGTAGTTGAGATTAATTTAGAAAGAAAATTATCTCGGAATTATAAGTTGGAATGCCGGAGTTATCTTGTGGTATTGAACTTCAACTCATTGCTGGAAATTATGCTGATTTGATTTAAACTTGTGATGGGGTAGGAGGATGGAAGGATAGAGAAGTACTGGGGACAAGGCCTGGGTGCTATAGAGCCGTCGAGCTTCTGTTACGGGGACTACATACTATACGCATATGGCAACAATTTCCCAGGGCAGTATTGCATCTCAGGACAGAGTCTTTGGCCGCAATGACGAGGGGAATTACAGACTCTACACTACTTTACCAGCAGAGGGTGGAATCTGTGGTAGCAAAATATCCCGAGGCCACAGATAATTCATTCTTCCCCTTTCATGGTCTTTAGGAATTATACTTGAGCGTCTTGGATACTTTGGGGACCAATGCTCCCTCGTTGTTTGACATCATAATCCAAACAGTCCTTTCCCCTCCAGTACCTTATTTTGCAGACATATGTTGGTCACGACATTTCCAACCTTTGCCTTGACTTCTTCAACCTTGACTAACATTTTCTTGACGTCCTGGAATTGGTCCTTTGCCGTAGACTCTGTAGCCTTCAGCAGGTCCAGGCTTGGTGGCTCCAGGGTCCAGGCGATACTAATATGGAAAGCATCTGAGACATCATCTGAGACATCTTGCATGCTATTCCCTTCCACGTCTGATCCGAAAGGCCGAGACACTTTACTGGCGTTCTTGAACGATTCCATTGGTTGGGGGTTCTTCTCGATAGTCTTGGTATAAAGGGGCGGTTGCCCATGCTCTTGTACGACCTTGTTGCAAGCGTGAAGTAGTCTATTCAAACCATTGGAATCGGGCACATTCAGTCGGAGAACTAGGAACCAGCGGGTCCCCTCGAAATTCGGAACCCAGTCCAGGCGTGAGAAGGTAATATCGAAACTACTGATATTAGTCACGTGCCTAGCTGTTATCAGATGGGGGGGCAAAAATCACGGTCGAATTCGTGCTGAGCGGATAGTGCGCTCTAAGGAGGCCACGAATCTATGCCTCTGCTCGGTCGCAAAGCCAATCGGCCGCGAAAGACTAACGTGAAGGGGTAGAGGAGCGCCCAGGTCACTCGTTAAGAGCGATTGGATCTTGGACCCCTCTGAGGGGATTGCACCTTTCAAAGTCGAGATCAAACTGGTCAGAGATTCGTGTTCTATGGTTAAAGGATACCCTCGACTATGTCAGTCATGGTCTATCAGCATCGCAGCGAGGGCCGGTCGAGGCTTACACTCGATGTATAGGTGGGTTGGCCAATTGCCCTCGATATGAGGGGTGACCCGTTTTCTCCCACCATGGAGACTCGGGTCATCCCGCGTGCCCACCCTGGTGGTCGACGCATATAAATCATAGAACTTGGAGGGTAGAGGAGGCAAGTCTGACGAGGGCTTATTGTGCTTATTGTTGTCGTTGTTGTCGTTGTCGTCGTTGTTGTCGCTATCCTCACGTGGCCGTTTCAACGCCGTGGATCTGGATACCGTGTGGACGTCGTCTGCTTCATCACCAGACGAAGAGTAATCGACGAGTGCCATGCCTATCACATTCCATTTCCGGGAGATCTCGACTGGGCCGTGTTGCGTGTAATGTGGTCGAAAGAGAGATCAGTGAGATCAGTCGATTGCACCCAACGTCAGCCGTGTGGGTCGAGGCTCGAAAGCAAGCAAGTTCCTCCTTACCTTACTTACATATAGGATAGGACCTAGGGCACTCCGGACAAGAAGGCTTTCTCTTTCTTTCAGGTTTCAAAAACTTTCCGAGCACAACCAAGACGGCCAGACCACAGTCTATTCTCAACTTCTCCGAAGCATCCGCAAACTGCAAAAGCGCTCAACCATCTCTCGCATGACGTCTCGTCGCCGTGTGTCCCTCCCGTCCTCCGCAGTCCACCTGCTAAGCGAAACCCCTTGCATCTATTTTAAACTCTTTTTTGCAGTATCGTCTCTCCCCGCTATCCCGAGCTCTCCGTGGGACTCGGGAAGTATTACTGGACATACAAATACTCGTGTTGGTGTTGAAAAAGCCTCCTATTTTTCCTATTTACCGCTTGCCTCCCCTCCGCCGTCCCGAGTTTTCCAGATCTCAAGTCGCCCAATATGGACTCTCCTGTAGCGGATAAGGAATGGGTAGGTCATACATACACATCTATGCACGGCTATTCTTGCACATGCAAGGGTCTGAGTCCTGTCTTGCCCCAAGGCTTCGATTCGAGCCTTGCTTGCCGTTCGTCTCTGTTCTGTGCAGCAGCACATTCGCTGATGTCGTTCATGTTCCTGTCTATCTAGGCCAGCAAATACCTCCTGGATCCTTTAACGGATCCTGAACCAAGCCAGGAAACTGGCCCTGGGAGCCATTTTACATCTTCCGTTGCACCAGCTTCAAAAACCCCAGCTGTGACCAGCACGGTAACCACCTATCCCTCACCACCACCGGCCTATCCCACACCACCACCATCTGCCAGTCCGACACAACCCACTTTCCACCCTTCAAACCCATGGGCAAACTACAGACACAGCGTGTACGGAAGTGGGTATTCCAACGGCGGACCGAGCCGGAGAAGCCATGAAGAATCCACTCAGGCTGCCAAAGAGCGAAGAAGGCGCAGTTCCTTGGGGGAGAGGTTCCCCGGCGATATGTCCCACCGACCCCTCGATCAGCTGCGGAAGGAGACCAAAACGGCCTATCGAGCGCCGCATTTGAGAAAACGGCACATGCCTGGAGCGGATGTCATCGACGCTCTCGACAAGTCGATGGGAGTAGCCTATCATCATGAGGGACCCTATGATGCGACTCTCCGGGCGCGGAACATGAATACGAAGACCTCCCCAGTTGAAGCTCTGCGAACCTCGAATGCCGAGGCCCTTCGAGCCACGCCAAGAGAGAATATCAGAGATGCGCTGGATAGACATATGCCTCTGCAGGGCACGGCCGTCATTCCACCCGGATTCGAAGGGCCAGATGGTAAGCCAATGCAGTATGAGGAGGGCGCCGATCTGATGAGGGAGCCGGATGCGGCTGGTGGTGCCTATAAGAGGTGGGAGGGCGTGGTATGTCCCACTCCCACACCATCATGACGATTGTTGATTTCTCTGCAGACCTATCTCCCCGATGACCTCAAGGGGAAAGGAGAACCATCCTTCCGAATCGAGAAGGCTCTGAAAGACCACGAGGCCAATGCCCATCGACGAGTCACGTCGGATGGGGCCTCCGCATACGAGATGCAAACCCCAAAGAGCAAACCCCCGCCGCCTTCTCGTCAACACAGTGCAGATAGTCCCCGCAGTGCAAAGAGTCCCGCCAGTGCAGGTCCGAGCGAAGCGACCGGAAGTAGCCTCAAGTACGCCCAGTTCGAGAATGAAATGCGGAGAAGCAACACCACTGGACGACAGGTAGGAGCGGCACTGAAGAGGAGACTTGGAAGTTTGAGAAAAAGCTTTATCAAAAGCACCATTGACTAGACAGAGGGCTGTAATTTGGGGGCGTCTTTTTTTGGCAAGTGTAAGCGAAATCCACACTTCGAGTATCTATCTTGCTCGTCTTTCTTTTCGTCAGTGGCTAAGATAGTAATAATAACTGCGGGCGAAGATGTATTTATTAGTTTTAAATGCCGGGATAGCTTGGCTTGTATGATAGCGGTTATGAAATTATGCAATAGAAAGGGTATATTTGGGCAACCTTGGTCCATTCCAGCATCTATCTTGATATGCGTTCTTTGGATCTGTAACATCAATAGACATACTGCATATTGCCTGGATAGGAAACAAACTCATATAGAATAGAAATTACCCCAGAGCTACTGGAACGGGACAAGGACATGAGAGGAGATAGGTAGAAAGAACTGTCTTCAGATCAAAACAAACTCACATTTGCGGGCAAGACCACACTTTCTTTGAAGAATTACTTCATTGCCTTGTCAAAGTTTAATGCTAATACCGCCATTCCCAGAACACAACTCCGACCGCTGATGCAAAAATCCAATTCCCGAGTATTGTCACCAATATGAAGCAGGATTTAGAGCTCGTCCAGATTTGGCCGTCTGATCTCCCATCTTCGAGGCGAGACTGGTAATCCGATATAGTATTCCCAAAAGCGGGACAATTCCAAGATGAAGATTTCGAACCTGCGGCTATTAGTTTGGGCTCAATGTCATAGAGAGGCTGGCTGTATAACTTACACATGCTTAGGGAACGTGAACCAACTCTTGACGATATATTTCACAGCCTTCCAAACGAGACTCATCTCGCTCCAGAACATGTCGGCTGGCGTTTGATCGGTGTACTGTTTCTGCCTCCTGCGTTCTTCTTCCTCAAATTCCGTGAACTCATCATCAGAGACCGCGTCCGATTGTGACTTCCCGGGAATGACATGGTGGTGGCCCACGCTCTCTTCTTCAGTCTCCTCCGATTCAACTATGGTCCTGAATTTATGGATAGCAGTCAAAGAGTCGGAGATCCGGGCGAGGGTGTTGAAAAGCGCGACTAGCTCGGTCCTCTTCAACATCGGGACATCGACCTCGTTATTGTCGAATTCGAAGAGAACTTTCAGAGCGGCGCCATAACCGGCCGTTTGTACTTTTCCCCAAAGCCGGCACTTGTCGCAGCCAACGCAGTCCATAATCCTGCTCACGTTTCGGAATCGATTGCGGAAGTCCTCTTTCAGACTCGGGCCTTCACCGTTAACGAACATGATACTCTCGTCGAAAATTGGAGGCACAGTTCCAGCTTGAGAAGTCAAAGCTTGGACTTTGGCCTTGGTGATGCTGTCTTGGACGGGATCCCCAGAGCAAAAGGTGTAGTCCTTCAAATATGGCCCCAGCTTCGTCACCGCGCGCAGGACCAAAGCGTAGTTGAAGTATAGATTGGATACTCGATCGGGATACCCGTGCAGGCGGTCTTTGTAGCACTGCACGTTTGGACCCCATTCACCAGTGGTCTGGTTCAAGTACTCCCAGCAAATATGTGTACTGATGGAGGTGTGCATGCCAGATATGATCCTATAGAAGACACGCTTCTCAAGGCACTCATCTTCATTCTCGAAACCAGTCTCGGAAACAAACGGAGTATTCGGGGAGCTCTTCTGACGTGCCTCAAGAGCTTCTTGCCTTTTCCTATCCTCCAGCACCGACTTCAGCGCATTTGCCGCAGGTCCCTGATGTGGTAGATGTGAAATTCCGAGCGAGGCGGATTTCGGGAATGAGGTTTTTGAGAAGCAGTTCTCGCGGTAGATGGCATCCCAGACCTGCTGTGCCCCTTCACCTGCATATCCCGTAAATCGTTCTGGGTTGTCCACCAGGCTCACATAGTCTCCCTTGCTAGTAGCGCTCTCGTCCTCTGGCACGCAATAGTCCCGTTCGTCGCATTCGTCGTCGTACTCTACCACGCAACTTTCTCCCACGTCCTCACCCAACATGCCCTGTAATGGCTTTTCTCGCCCTCGTTCTTCTTGCTGTTTCTTCCCCGGATGCCCGGCTTTAGGACCCTCCAGCTTCCCTAACTCTCCTGCTCTCCATATCGGCGGGATGTCCTTTTCGTCTTCTAATGTATTCACTGCACAGGCAATATTGCCACACATGCTATTCGCGTCATCCCAAAATGGACATTCCTTCCCAAATAGATTTAATCGGTAGTATGAAAAGAAATCTGTGTTCTTAGTGATATCGAGTAGGGAAGGTCTGAGCTCTCCGTTGAGCTCGTCGAGAGTAGAGTAGGAGGCGCAGGCGTCCGAGACAATTGCTTTGGGAGAGATCTAATTGAAAACGTCAGACAGGTGCCTTACAAGAGGAGGGAGGACGTACCGCGCAAACATCTGGACCTGGAGTTTGTGATCTTGACGCGCCCTTAGGTTCTGCTGCATGAGAGGTGCCCAGCAGAGCAAAGACAGCAAGATAGAAGACGCGTGCCGCGGCCTTCATAGTTGCCACGAAACGCCTGGCTTTTACTGTCCAAATATCTAAATGATTGAGCGGGTGAATAGATTGCAGCAGAAGTGAGTAGTATATTTATGTGTGGAGGTGCCGGATGGATGGGACAAAGGAATGGTAGCCTTATCGAGGTCTCAATTCGTCGCATACACGGAAACTGAACAAGGGAATGCCGATTCCTTGGAGATATTTCCCAAGGTATAAATGAAAGCGAAGGAAAAGATCACAAGAAATTGCATCCACGTAGAAAGAGTGCACAGAGAGTGGATTGCAAAGAATGTCATGCCATGTTTCATTTGCCTAGTGAAATTTCCTATTTAGTAGAAGTAAAGGTGTCCATTTGGTATTTTGTGGTTCGATTACAACTCAACCTCGCCTCGCCCCCGAGAGTATTGAAATGCGCCACTTCGCCTTGCCACCCCGGTGCAACTTAAGCCTCATATTTCTGGATCCTACGCCGATTTGAGTTTGCGCGAACTCGAGTAGGAGTTTCGGTCTTATTGCGCCTGTTCAAAAAGCTAGAGCTGTGGGAGCGGGAATATCCGCCCATCCGCCAGTACGAGAGTTATGAGATTAATGTTCGACACAATATTACGGTTCAAAGGAACGCAAGAACCCTCAATTGCAGAGAATCTTGCTTGAAGCTCTTGTATTACCAGCAGAAGCAGGCTTCGAAGGTTGTCTTGGAAAAGAAATCCACCAGCGATATCGCGGGACCCAAGAGGGTGGAAGAAGCGGAGCGAAATCTTTGATATGTACCATAGTCTTGTTTACTTGCTGTTAACAAGATACAGGAAAAGGATTGTGAAATCTCTGAAAGGAGAGAGTGACTCATTAATCCTAATCTAGTACATCGAAGAAGCCATCGATGGCCATCAAAGTGGGATGTATCGGAGAGACATAAGACGTAACATCATCAAAGCCTATGCCACCGGTTGTATGTCTTGCGCCGGATCAGGAGGACCGCCAAATTCAAATCAAGTACACCAAAAACCTTGAATGTGTCTATTGGCCCGGGGGGACATAGTTGATAGGTCTCCTAGAACTCAGTTAGCGTGTGATTGGACATATCAAGGGGCTGACTGCACTTACTTGAAGAGGAGTATATGTGGCTCTGGCTCATGCACTTCATAATGCTCCCATCCAAGACTCTGTTGCGAAGTTAGTCTAGGCTTCTTTTGCAATATATATTCTCGGCGTACTTGAGTAATGCCCAGCGCTCTCCATTCTTCTTCCCACAGCAACTTCAGCGTGCCCTTCGATGGGTCATGGTATTCTTTCGGGATGGCCTTCAGCATATTCTTGGGAAGCTGGACATGTCGGTATTCGAATTCATCGTCAGAGTACCTACTCAGACGCATCAGCCTCTGTACATGGAGAAGAGGTGCTGCTAGTCCTCGTGGTTAAAGCACGCGGTTGGCTCTCTCTCACCTGGCGGAATAATGGATCGAATCAATGAACTCTTCCAAACGTGCCTTCTCCGATTCGGAGAGGGGTCTGGGAACCTTGTTCCGTCTGCTATAGTCCAAATCTGCCATTGTCTTGATTTGTGTGGTGTTGGTTCTCGGAGGGTGGTTGGAGAAGCTAATAGTGGGGCTGAGAGCGACTTAAACGTTTGCGAAGCTCTGAGGATCTGCACGGGCCGCTCCCTCTTTAACCAACAAACAACTCCTCTGCAATGTGTTGCTTTTGCTGATTAGAAGCAAGTGTATGACGTGCGGGGGTGTTTTCGGGACGTGTAAGGGTTGCTGGCTCCAGGTGCCTCCGACCGCGAAGGAGCAAGACTGAAGCGGCGGAGCGGGTGCAGCAGCAGAAACCAGGCGCTCAGAGGGACGCGGGATTCGGGGGAGGTTGCTGGATCGGCGGGAAGGGTTTTCTCTGTGCGGAACAGACCAACGATGCTCTGCAGTTGTTCTATTATCCGTGTTTTTGCGTTGCTCGGCTTTGTTTATTTTTCGGCAAGAGCCCGCCGACTTGCAGCCTCGTCCTTAGCGTAGGGGTCACGTGCCACGCTGGAATTCCCAGTATCACCTCTTCGGGGATCTCGCGCCACAGGAGAAGTGTGCGCGCGCGATCTTGTGCCTCTGAATTTCTTGAAGTGGCCAGGTCCACCCATATTGTCTATTGGGAAGAGCGATAATAACCACTGCACGAGGCTGCTACAAGCCATTACTGCACGTCTACTGCGACAAAGCTGGCGTTACCTGTTCGCCAACCTCTGCAGGGGTAATTAATCGTCAACTACCTCCCCCTCGCGCAACATTCACTCTGCCGGACGCGTCTCGAGGAGCCATTGTGCCATCGCAACAATTCGCAGACGCTGCGCATCGCCTCGATTATTCCTGAAGTGCCGCGGCGACCTGCACACGTCTTGCAACCGACAGGATGGACCCGAAGCGCAAGGTCAATGGTGGAAGCACAGGGGCTGCAGATGCGGATGATCGTGCTGCGAAGAGGAGAAAGCTTCCCTCTGTAAGTCCTCGTCGTTACTCTCCCCCGAGTTGCTTGCAAGAGCTTTGATGAGCATTTCGTTGTGGCAGTCGATTGGCGATGGCAGAACCTAGCGATGTGCTTGACCAGGCGCCCCCAGGTTCCTGGCATCTGCAAATCTTCGAGACGGCGAAATTTATCAGGATGCTTGTAGCAAGGCTGACACTTTGTCTAAGGATGACACTAGCATTCCCTTTGAAGAGACCCCGGAAACCACCACTGAATACGGCCTGAGATTTTTGGACACAGTCAAGAAGACTGTAGACAAAGCGTGAGTTGACCTTCCCATTTAAATCTCTTGCGACACCTTCATTCTCCTCCCAGCCTCGCAGCCGGTAAGAACCTAAACACAAGGCGGGACACTTACATGTCCGAGGATCTTATCGATATGCATGCTCCTACTCGTGCGCAAATTATCATACCTTTCCCAGAACTCTATCTTCCTGGCAACCCACCCTTTGAATAGTAACTAATTTGATCATTTCAAATAGTGGAAGAAACATCGCGACAGCCTTCTTAACCCTTCCCAACAAACGACAACTTCCCGACTATTACAAATTCACAAAGCTACCAATCGCACTGGATACAATAGAGGAGAAATTGGTAAACCGCAAGTTCCCAACCCTCACCTCTCTGGAAGGCGACTTCAAGCGCATGATATCCAATGCCAAGGAATACAATCAGAAAGGCTCGGTGATATATGAGGATGCTGAGCGAATGAGAAAGGTCTTGAGCAATTTTATGACGAAGAACAACCCAGTTTATATAACAACACCGGGATTCGTCACAACCCCTACACCGCTGCCTGTTGAAGGAGTAGCTAGCAATGAAGGTGCTGAAAGAGACCGAGAGCCTGAAGTTGAAGCTGAACCTCAACCTTCAGCGGCAAAGAGAAGTCGAGGTCGCCCTCCAAAGAATCCCCAAGCCCACGCTTTGAGAAATAGTATGACTCCAGCTACAGAGTTACAATATGCAGGCGTTGGCTATTCAGGCCTTAATTTCCAACAGGCACAGGAGAAGATTATGGAAGACATAATAAACTATCAAGAGGATCCAAAGTTAGCAAGCATTCTACCCTATGACAATAGATGGTTACTGACTGAACCAAGGGATGAGATTCCGGCTTTCGGGGATTTTATTGAACTTCCGCCACGTTCTTTGAAAGACTACTATAGAACCATTTCCTATCCTGTCTCTCTCGCGCAGATTCAGAAGCGCGTCAAGGGCTCCCGTGGAAAGAATGACTCTTCAGGTGTCTCGGACTTCAAGACCTGGGCTGCGTTCGAAGAGGAGTTTAGCCATATCTGGAACAACGCTTGGCATTACAATGAAGATGGCAGTGAGATTTCAGAACGAGCAAAACAATTACAGGTGCGTTGATTGTCTCCCTAACTAGGCTTGGAGGTCGCTAATAGTGTTAGACCTTTTTCTACAAGGAATTACAAGAAGCGAAGCAGGCCGTGCCGGAGTCGGCAGGTCCAAAGATCAAGCTTAAGATGTCTAACCCCGAGCCTACGCCTCGGATTACTCTAAAGTTTGCTGGGAAAGCCAGTCCTCGAGACTCTCCTGCGCCACAGCCCAACGGCTCGAGTAACAACGCAATTCCGGTGAACGGTACAGGCCGTAGAAATCCATTTGGGGGTTCCCATGCCTCTGCAACGCCAGTCCCGAGTCTCGATCAGCTTGAGAGGGCGAGAAGTGTATCAGGCTCCGCAGCGTCTCCTACACCATCGAATGCTGCACCTGTTAAGACCGAAGATGTGGCAAGAAACTCTCCTGCTACTGCTCCAGGACATCGCTCCGGGAGCCAGGCAGTGGCAACCCCAGGTTTGAATGGGAGTACTATGCCACCGCCGTCGACACCTGGTCTTCCGCATTTGCACACTCAAACCACACCCAGTGGATATGCGCAGTCTTTCAACCACAACACTCAATACCCCACAGCCAACTTGGGCCTCGACTCTAAATGGAGACCACCTGGCAAAAGTAAGTGATATCCCCACTGAACGAACCGGCTCTTGCTCACTATTATAGCGGCTGCCGACGCCATGATCACAAATTTGAGCATCGCGACCCATCCGGGCCTCAATATCTCAAAACACTTGCGTATGGATGTGCCACCATCGCCGACCATGACCCAACAGTCTATTACTATTCATCTCCCTTCGACTCACTACTACCTCCAAATCAAGCCAACAATCGCCGCCTCCCTCCTCGAACGTCAACACAAGTTGTTTGTCACGAGTGGAACTCAGCGATTGCACACTATGCCAACTATACCGGGCCATTCTGCTGATCCACGACGCCCCCTATTTGAAGCTCGCCTTCTTCCCGGTGTCAACCGAATCGAGATCGAATTAATCGCTGCTCTACCTAAAGGTGCACCAAAGCCCGCCAACGGACTAGATGCAGAACTAGAAAAGATCACCGTGTTTGCAAATCTCTTGAGATAGTGATGAAGGGATGGGTACATATGATTGCACGCTTGTTTGGGGGTGCACAGATGGCGTTTTCGTGGGATTCAGCAATCAGTGGTTGGGATGGAGTATCTGGGTCTTTATGGCGAAGGGCTATGGGGTTGTACACTAGTTAGCATAGTCAGGTGTCTGAGTCTACCGCCCTGTTACTGTAGATATCCCAATATAAGCGGCCTCCCTTCACTTGCTGTTTGCCATGCCGACAACCATGACAGGTAGTGGCTGACTGTTGCCCGAGGGGTGGTGCCTAACGTATTAAGTCATAGACACCCTATCTTGTTCCAGCTGCTGTTTCTTGCATACAATCCTGAATCCAACGCCTTCACATTTAAGACGCGCCCCGTCCCGTGGGGTTCTAGTTATCCTCATCAGGTACAGGGAGCCCCCAAAGAGGTACCCGACACGTGATCTCACTCTTTGCGGCGAATACTGGATACCTGATACCTTAGCCGATCGACGCTAACCGCTAGCGGTGACCTACTAAAAAAATGTCCCACTCACCGAGAGAAAAAGTTCGAGGCCGAAACTTTGAATGAACATTATTTCTTCCCTCCGCCATTGACCTTCCCTCCTCCATCTACAATCCAACATCCAGAAACCATATCCATCATGGCTGACGAGGTCTACGAAGGCGCGATCGGTATCGATCTTGGTAAGTTGTTTATGCTGGATTGATTCCCACATCCGCGATCGCGGCTATCGAGATCTTCAATTGCTAATTTTTGCTCAAACAGGCACCACATACTCCTGCGGTACGTTGCATCAACCACATGCTGTCTACACGATGTCAGCTGCATACCGAGATGTATACTGACTGATATAGTTGCCAACTATGAGGGAGCCAATGTTGAAATCATTGCCAACGAGCAGGGTAGCTTCACCACCCCTTCGTTCGTGTCCTTCACCGACAAGGAACGTTTGATTGGTGAATCTGCCAAGAACCAGGCTGCCATGAACCCCCGAAACACTATCTTCGATATCAAGTTAGTTACCTCCTTGCCTAACTTCTTCACGTCTTAAGAATTTCATATTGACTGGAGTCTGCAGGCGTCTGATCGGACGACGATTTGATGACCCTACCGTCAAGAAGGATATCGAGTCCTGGCCATTCAAGGTCGTCGACCAAGATGGAAGCCCGATGGTTGAGGTTGAGTATCTCGGTGAGACCAAGGTCTTCTCGCCTCAAGAGATCTCCTCTATGGTTTTGACCAAGGTAAGTCCAATGCGGAATGTCTTACTAGAATTTTAGCTTATCCAAAATTTTCCCTCTAGATGAAGGAAGTTGCCGAAGTCAAGTTGGGCAAGAAGGTCTCTAAGGCTGTCATCACTGTCCCGGCTTACTTCAACGACAACCAGCGTCAAGCTACAAAGGATGCTGGTGCCATTGCCGGCCTTAACGTCCTCCGTATCATCAACGAGCCTACTGCTGCCGCTATTGCCTACGGTCTTGGTGCCGGAAAGACCAACAAGGAGCGCAATGTGTTGATCTACGATCTTGGTGGTGGAACTTTCGATGTTTCCCTTCTTAACATCCAGGGTGGTGTTTTCACTGTCAAGGCTACCGCCGGTGACACCCACTTGGGAGGTCAGGACTTCGACACCAACTTGCTTGAGCACTTCAAGAAGGAATTCTTCAGAAAGACCAAGAAGGACCTGTCGAACGACCCCCGTGCTCTCCGACGTCTCCGAACTGCTTGCGAGCGTGCTAAGAGAACCCTTTCTAACGGTGCTCAAACCACTGTTGAGATTGATTCCCTTTACGACGGAGAGGACTTCAACGCCCAGATTACCCGTGCCCGATTCGAGGACCTTAACTCCAAGGCTTTCAACGGCACCCTTGAGCCAGTTGCACAGGTCTTGAAGGATGCTAACCTCGACAAGAGCAAGGTCGACGAGATTGTGCTTGTTGGTGGATCTACCCGTATCCCACGGATACAGAAGCTCCTGAGCGATTTCTTTGATGGCAAGAAGCTTGAGAAGAGCATCAACCCCGATGAGGCTGTCGCCTACGGTGCCGCTGTCCAGGCCGGTATCCTTTCCGGAAAGGCCACTTCTGCTGACACTGCCGACCTCCTTCTTCTCGATGTCGTCCCTCTTTCCCTCGGTGTTGCTATGGAGGGTAACATCTTCGCTCCTGTCGTTCCTCGTGGTCAAACCGTCCCTACGATCAAGAAGCGAACCTTCACCACTGTTGCCGACAACCAACAGACTGTGCAATTCCCTGTTTACCAGGGTGAGCGTGTGAACTGCGAGGATAACACCTCCCTCGGAGAGTTCACTCTTGCACCAATTCCTCCTATGAAGGCTGGTGACGCCGTTCTTGAAGTCGTCTTCGAGGTTGACGTCAACGGTATCCTCAAGGTTACTGCTACTGAGAAGACCTCAGGACGCAGTGCCAACATCACCATCTCCAACTCTGTTGGCAAGCTTTCCTCAAGTGAAATTGAGAGCATGATCAACGGTCAGTCTAATCCTGCAAACTAATGACTCAAATGCTAATATACGTTCAGATGCGGAGAAATTCAAGAACAGTGACGAGGCTTTCAGCAAGAAGTTCGAGGCTAGACAACAACTCGAGTCCTACATCTCAAGAGTCGAGGAGATTGTCTCTGACCCAACGATGTCCATCAAGATCAAGCGTGGTACCAAGGACAAGATTGAGTCCGCTCTCAGCGATGCCATGGCTCAACTCGAGATTGAGGAGTCTACTGCCGATGACCTGAAGAAGAAGGAGCTTGCGTTGAAGAGAGTGGTTACCAAGGCCATGTCGACCCGCTAGATTGAATCTACCGCCACAGACAGCACATATGGAGAATGGGTGTTGATGCACGATTTCATGACATGGATTGGCCCATGTGATTTCTGGCTCCTTTCCATAACGGGGTTCATTAAAAGTCATTTGCGAGTTTCTGATCTGGTTGCTCTCTGATGCAAAGGTTTCTTCCTACTTTTCCTACGGGCATAGCGCGCGCTTGTAGAACAGGAAGAATGGTTTGTTAATTGAATAAAATTGTCAAAAACTTATGAGGTGACGTGAGTGACTGATAACCCAAGTCTTTACGGACTTGTCGCATCCGTCTATCTATAAATACCGCTCACTAGAAATATCTCCTCTCCCCAGCTTCTTTAAGGTGGGGCTCGAGAAGTTTCAATGTGACATCCGTCAACGTGGGCTTCTCGTCGTAGTCGTTTGATTCTGTATCACTTATAACCCCCGCCTTTAAAACGGCCTTCTCTAAATAAGGATCCAGCAAAATCCTCTTCAAAGTACTCAAAGTATCTCCCTGATAATTTCCGGTATTTCTCTGGCCTATTTGTGAGCGAAACCATTTATCCGAGACTCTGATCTCCAAACACCTCAGTCTCCCATTAAGGATACAGTCTTCGAGCACCGGTATCAGCGTCTCATGAAAGAAGTTCTTCGACCCCCAGCGGAGGAGCGTTATTTCCAAACTCCGGACCTGTCTTCTGTTGTCTAGAAAGGAGGGGGAGAGGAAGTAGGCCCAGTCCTCGTTCTGCCGGCGGACGGTGACTGAGAAGGCGTTGACGGTAAAATAGAAGGGTCGGACCTCGTGGTAGAGTTGAGAGTTGGTGAGGAGAAGGTTAGAAGGGTAGGAGGAGTGAGCATCTGGTTCGTCGAGAGGGACGCAGAGAGAGTCGGACGTGCAGATAAGGGTGTATATCTTCTGCCTGATCTCTGGAGGTAGGTCGAGGAATCTGAAGGCTTGGGGAGGCATTGGACGGGGGAATCCGGTACTGCAAGGCACGAGGATTGGAAATTATTGCTTATATATTTGGTACATATGCGTCTTGCCGGTTTGTGTTCTGGCTCTTGTAGGTTGCTAAGCAAACTTCGATGAAGAGGACGATGTTGTCTTGCAAGGTATCAATGGAAGAAGGCTGAAAGGCGAGGCGGACTTGACGCCTCGTCGCCAAATTTCTTCTCGCTCACAACAGCTCACAAACAAGCCCACGGCTCCTACGAACTAAGCCATGCCTCCATCATTGCCAGTACGCGCAAATGCGCTGAAACAGCTACTTTCCAGGGCCCCGGTTGCCTTGGAACGACGATTGATGTATGTATGCGAGATCAATGCAATTGAGCCCGCATTAACACATTGCTTAGCATAGGAACCACCACCTCCTTGCACCACCAGAAACGAGTTCTACAACCTATCAATCCCTGCAGAAGTTTTTCACAGTCACCGCCCTTGCTCAAGAAAAAGGGCAAGGCTGAACGAGAGAAGGAGGCAGACGAAGCGCCAGGGGTGGTCGAGGACCCTTTCGATTTCTCGACCCTAGAAGCTGGCATTGAAAAGAGTCTCGAGAAGCTCAAGAATGACCTATCGAAGCTCCGGACTGGTGGACGATTCAATCCCGAGATCCTGGAGAATGTCAGAGTGCATTTGACAAAAGATAGTAAGGCTACAGAACGATTGGGGGATTTGGCTCAAGTCTTGCCTAAGGGGAGGAGCGTGATGCTCTTGGTGGGTGAGAAGGAGGTGAGTTGTTAGATCCTAGCCAGTAGTTGCAGACAGAGCTGACATATATGTGTAGCATATTAAGCCTATTGTTTCTGCGATACAAGCCTCTAAGGATTTAAACCTCCAACCGCAACCAGATGCGACCAATCCATCGCAGCTGAATATCCCCATCCCTCCACCTACGAAAGAGTCTAGGGATCTAGCATTAGCGGCGGCGAACAAGGCGGGTGAGACAGCAAACTTGGGAGTCAAGAATGCTAGAGCGGCAATGCAGAAACGGCTGAGAGGCATGGAGCTCAAGAAGGCGGTACGGCCAGATGATCTGAAGAAGGCACATAAGGAGATGGAAAAGATTATAGAAAAGGGGACAGCGAACGTCAAGAAAGCTGTAGAGGCTGCACGGAAAACTATGGAACAGGCATGAAGTTTTGTATATCACAGATCTTGTACAATTATCCCTAATACCCATACATACTATATGACACATGCCGTCTCCTTACAGCGGCTTCTGAACCTTCTTTGGTTCCGGGGTTGGTTCCGGCTTCTGATACTGAGGCGGTAGGAGTGATCTTAGCTTCTCCTCGAACTTTTTCGCGGTCTCCGGGAGATAAGTCTCGTTACGTTTTGCATACATCTCAACCTGGCCCAGAATATTTGATGTCTCGACATGTTTTGGTCCAGCATATTGACCAGCAACCCAAGCTTTGGCGATGGCGGAGCGAACATTTTCTGGGAGAGTGTCAAGCGTCTTGAGCGGTCGAGATGGGATCTTCTTCCTCTCCCTGCCTTCACTATCGGCACGCTTATCCGCATCGGCCTGTCGTTTCTGATCGTAGTAAGCCTGAGCAACTGCCTTTGCCTCGGGGGTTTCGAAAAAGCTGCCACTGCCTCGTGCCATCCTCTCTAGATGGACTCCACTATGCGTATTAGGGGCCGATACCATGTGGGTAGCCACCTGCATCTTATGAGCGAGAGATTCCACCGCTCCCATGGGGTTCGATGGTGTCATAACAGAAGCTCCTTGCCTCCTCAGAGACTCCAGGCTCGTAGTCGGGTTGTAAGGGAGCTCGAAACCTCCCTCATGGGCTTCGATCCATGCTTCTTCTATCTTGGTGAACGGAGGCTCTACATCCTCCGCATCGGCTGAAGATGCATTTTGTGCTGCTGCTCCTCCTGAGCGCTTGGAACGGCTTCCACCACTCCTCCCCCGAGTAGCAACCCGTGCTCCTCCCCGTCCGCTCGTTCCTGCTCCACCTCGAGCTGCCCCTCGAGCTCCCCCTGAAGCTCCGCTGCGTGCGGCGCCGCGTGCAGCGCCACCTCTTTGTGCAGAGTAGCCATTACTGCCTCTACTGCGCGGTGCATAGTCACCGTCAATTCTTCGGATCGTGAAGCCTTGTTGGGGTGGTTTGGCGGCCAGAGAGCGGGCGTCGATGCCTTTTGGTGGTGTAGGAGCCAAGGAGGCCACTTCTTTGACAGCATCCGCTGATCTTTGAGCGCGGGTTATCCGGGGTCCATCTATACATACGATTAGTATTTCAGGGCACTTCCATAGCATTTCAATGGACAGGGGAGAACGAACCGTCATCCTCGGCCGTCCTCGATGTCGAGACGGAAAAGTGTCTCAATGAGGCAGCAATCCTATCCGCAACTCGTGAAAAGTCACTGGCTGAAGGTCTCCCTCGGCCAATGGCGGAATTAACATGCCATTTATACATGATGTGCTCCTCTGATGCGAGATTTTGGCATATCGAGAGCGATTCAAGACCACTCCCAAAAATTGAGCTCGTTTACAAAAAAGTTGATGCCTCGTTTGTACCTTGCGTGCCTCACAGCCTTCTCCCCAGCAGATGCAACTTACCATGTTAACTCTTCAGTCGCAAGGTTCAACTTTGAGATTGATTTCCCATCAGTGCATAACACAGGGTATTTCACCATTCAAGACGCATTAAACTGCACGTCTACGAATTACACACCCCTATCCGCACAAAACACGCCATACGCACAATCAATAGAAGCAACCCACAGCAGCCATGCTCCGCCGGCCACCAACAGCCATAACGCTCACGACCGAAGACATAGCAATCTACGAGGACGCGCGGGCGCGCGAGGAGCTCCAACAGGAACAAGCAGCAGCTCTTGAAGCGCAAGCACAAGCCCAACAACTCTCCACGCCCCAGAAGAACCAGAACCAACACCCGCGCGATCCAAGTGATGAGTTGAGGCCTCTGCCGGGCGATAGGGCTAAGCCGCAGGTGAGGACTAGAGAGGAGAGGTTGGGCTTGATGGGTGGGAGTTCTAGGGGCTGAGGATTGGAGACTGTCTTTTTTTTAGGGGGAGGGTGTCAGAACGAGCAGCAATATCAAGCCAGCCAGCCAGCCCGGGATGAGCTCAGGCCTTGTTATATCTTGATACATTGGTCATAGATGTATAACTTGTCTGGAAATACTCGCTGGGAAGCTCTGGCAAGAATAACCCTATGATCGGCCTGGTTTGGTGACTGCGGCTGAGACCGAGACTTCCTTCTCGTTCGTGGCCAGTATAAGCTACTGCGATAAAAGAACTTGTCAGGAAAGGGGAATGGATGGCATGGACAGGTTTAGATCTATACAACGCAGTACGAAAATCAAGGACGCCATCCTTTACAAGTACACCGTCATACATAAGAAGCGCGCTATCACGCAGACACAAAGGAGGTCAAATGAAGAACTTGATTCTCTGCCTGCAATCACCCTGTCTATGTCCACCCAAGAAGGCAGTTGACGAGAGAACTTTTTTCAGTCTCTGCTATCTCTGCTATAATCGGCAATTTTCCCTGCTCATCAAAATACCAGGAAGGCAGCAGAAAAAACGTAAACTACATGCTCAACCGAATGCTGCTGAGTGCCCAATTCAATGCAGTCATTTCCCTTCGACTACTTCCAAACTACGCCACGCTAAATGCCATGAGACCACGCAAAAACAGGAGAAGGAGATTATGGGGAGCTCTAATTCGCATTTGGTTTCCGGTTGAACTTGAGAACAATAGGTTTCTTAGTGATTTGAGGGGGGTTAGGTGCTGAATCAGGAAGAGGCTTGCGAATCTTCCCAGTGGCGGAACCGGACGCTATTGTAGGCGGCATTGATGCTGGCGATGCCGAGTGAATAGACGGTGCTGGACTCGTTGAAACCCTTGGCATTGGCGCAGAAGGCCGCGACGCCGGCGAGCTTTGAGTCGAAGACGACGTTGCACGGTAATATGCACCAGGATTAGGAGGAGAGCGGTAAATCTCTTCCACTTTGAAGGGGTTGACCTTCAGCTTGATGATCTTCCGTGGCGGTTGGCCATCAGAAGCCGAGCTTGGCATCCTATCAGGAGCATGCGGACGCTTGAGTGTCTGTTTGAAGGGTGGTTTAGGGGGCAGTTTGCTGGGCAATTTGGGCGGTCCCATGGGCGTGCTCGTGATAGCTATCCGAACTGGCGGAGGATTTGGTCTCTCCAAGGGAACGGGGGGTGGCGGAGGCTTGGGCTGTTTCTTCACAAGCATCTTGGTCCTAACTTTTTCGGTCTTTCTGAACTTTAGAAGTCCCTAAGAAAAAGTCAGCAAAGAAGAATAGATTAAAGATAGCATAACAACATACCTTGCCAAGGTTCTCAACCTTCCAGTATCGTGGGTATTTCAATTTGAGAACTAAAGAGTCAACTGGATCATAGAGAATCCAGCAGATATCCAGTAAATCAATCTGCTCGGATAGAGTGATGTTTGTAGACTTGATCGCCTTCCATAGCGCCTCCTTGATTGCCATGTTCCCCTTCAATTCCTCCTTCAATGCTGCCAATGCACCCTCAATACTCGTAGTTCGCGCAATATGGGCTTTCCGCTCTTCATTGGATGCCTCTTCTTCAATGATCAGAGTGTCGCCATCAGCTGGAGCTTGAGTCTCGGCCGGCTTGTTAGACGAGTGACCCAAAGCCACCGTGGCCAAGCCCAGAGAGAACACCTCGAACAAATGACTGCGAACGTACGGAGAGATGTCAGTGCTCATGACCGTAAGCAGGTAGCGAACTAGAGGGTCATTGGTGATGAAACCAAGATCCATCAGTGCCTCGAATGCTTTGATACGAACATAATCCGATGTACCATCGTGAAGAAATGGAGCAAATTCAAGCGGATCCACAGGGATGACTCCGGCTGTCATAAGCTTATGCTTGCAGTCCAAGACAGTGACTGTGTAGAGGTTATGATATGAAGGATTCCAATCGTCCATACGACGATATCGGTCAAGCTCCTCAATGACAGTGTCTCGGAATCGAGCTGGCTCATCATTCTCTTCGTCATCATCGAAGAGCATCTCATTGCTGTTCGTCTTCTCGGGTATTAAAGATTCAGCAAGTGCAGATAGGAGGCCAGCAACTTTATAGTTATCAGAAAACTCATTCCCAGTATTATCGTTGAACCGCAGCTGGTCAAGAAGAAACTCCCTCGCCTCCTTGGGACAACGTCCATCTGGGCCCCGGATCTGAGCCACAGCCTTAGGAATAGACTTGAGCAACAGGTATTGCTGCTTATCCGTAAAGTCATTTGGTCGAGGCATTCTGGTGCCCGGGTAGCAAAATGACTCCTGGAAAGCTTTCTCCAGGTGTCTGAAGCCTATCCAATTGCACGCAGGATTTGCATGGGTCTTGAGACACTCCACCGCCATCGTACGAATGCCGTGGAAGTACCGCGTATCCATGGCAGTTCTGATGAGGAAGGTGGCTGCAAGAGGATGCGGCGTCTGAGTCTTTAGCCAAAGCATCGATTCTTGTTGGGCGACCACATCGCGATCTTGCTGAAGTTGCGAGATATACATGTAAGGCGGCATGCTAACGAATTCGATCTTTGCGAGCCATTCAAAGTCGGCATCAATTCGGATCCATTCATAAGACTCTTGCTCCATCCTCATCTGCTGCTCTTGGTCCCAATCTTGCAAACCCCATTCCTGCATTTCTTGTGGCGACTGGAGGATGTCTCCCAAACAATATATCAGAGCGTCCTCGCCAGTCTCGGCACTGAGGTCAACACCCGTTCCAGCATTTGCTCGCTCTTTCTGTCTCCGAGTACGCTTCAAGCGTTTGTACTTGGTATTATAAGGAATTTCAATCTGGCCAGATCCTTCTCGGATCTCCACGATATGTTCATACGGAGTACCATCGGCTTCATGGATACGGATGGTCATAGGACCGGTGAAAACTGATTGCAGATCTCCAGCAAAGACACCATTGACCTCCTCCTTGAATTCCCTCAGAAATGCACCCTTTGTGAGCTCCTGCTGCGTCGGGAGAGTATCCTGCTTTTGGATTATCTTCATCTCCACACAAAGCCGTTTCTTGTTGAATTTCTGGCTGATTGAAAATCTGGGGCATCCGGCACCAAGAACCCATTGATTCCAGAACCTCTCGGTGTCTCTATATTTTGTAATTTTCTCGCACTGCTTGCGAAATGACTCGGATGACAACACACTGTCTCCTGCTCCACCGGTATTTGCTCCGGTAATGATTTTCGAAATGACACGTGTGAGGCCCGCAGATCCAGAGTTCTTTATGATACGTTTATCAAGGATGAACAAGACAAGCGGTGCCTTCAACACCATGAATTCGTATTCGAAGGAGCCAATAGTCAGGACTTCTCCCAGAGCAGATAAAGAAGGTCTCTTGATGTCCAACTCCACAAGCTTGTCTTGAAGTTGCTTCTGTCTGAATGCATATTCATTATTTCCGCAAAGGTCTTTCATAAAAAGACCCGTCATGAAGTGGGACAGTCCGATGGTGACCCATCTATCCGCACTTTCATTTGGAACTATACCAACCCCAATCCACTGGCTAGCTATAGCATGGACTAGTGTTCTAGTGACTTCCATCTCCGGATCTATGATATCCTCAGGGTAAAGCAGCCGTGTGCTGCAGAGGGAGAGCGACGCTGTATGCTCAACATCCTGGGTCTGATCATCGATAAAGACAAGCTTGGATTCAGGGAAAGGAAAGGAGCTTCCATAGCTGAGTAGGAACCAGTCGACCGCACCAACGACAGCTTCGCAGGTATGTCGAACTTCTTCCGCACGTCCAGGGAGGCAATAACCCCAGACGGGAACAAGCTGTGCTTGACCAAGTTTCTCGTCTTCGTCTTCGTCGCGAAACTCTGTGAGGTCAACTTGCTCAAAAGGACCGATGGCGAATCCAATGTGCTGCGGAGCAACAATAGTACTGCAAAAGAATGATACGGTCTTCTTCGAGCTATCCTCGAGATCCACGACCTCATTCGTCATCTCTCCAGAGCAGACAACCAGCATTTCCAGAAGCTTTTCGTCGTCGGCAAGCGGGACTTCATATTCTTCAGCAGTAGCAAGCCCATTGACCCCATTTGTGGCTCCATTTACAGGCCCTTTCTTTCCATGATGAGCCCCTTTGTGCTTGTGCGCCTCCGGACGTCGCTTGAGTGCGTCGCCCAATGTCCTTGAGCACTTGATAGATATCTCCCACGTACATCTCATAGCCGGGTCATCGATGCAGGGAAAGATGCTAGATGCGGTCCCCGGATCCATAGAATGCCTCGTGTAGACGTGCGGGAATCTATCGTCCCCTGCTGATATGCCCACAAACTGCAATCCATCCCTCACACACTTGGTGGAGAAGGATATCGAGATGACCAGAGGTTGGAATCTCGATGACTGCTCCGCCGCTGTCTTCGGCGTCAGCCCTACTGGAGTTGAAATTGAGTCGGGGCCTCCGTTCACGACGATAGATGAGTTGCGCGCAGCGGATGCACCGATGGCTCGATTGGTCACTGCATTTGCAGCGTTGTCAGAGAATGGATCAACCTCCTCTATATGAACACTCCTTGGTATCGTGATATAAAGGGCGCCGTCTCCTCTGGTGTCTCCTTCCGTAAGGGGCCTCAGCCTATCCTTCTGCATAGCATATTGATTCGCAGTCCACAGGACATAGCTGGGTATGTCCAAAGCCTTCAAGGGGTCCTCATAGCTATACGGCGCGACTATCCCATTGACCATGACCGAGCGTGGCAATATCTCGCATTGTCGGGCATCGATCTGGATGGTCCGGAGATCCCTGTGCTGGGGAAGGATGGTGATCTCAGTGCGGCCGAACAGGCTTTGGGTTGTAAAATCGACCTCCAACTCGACCTTCTGATGTGATACCACGAATCCATACTCTGGCGCCTTTGCAGGAGGAGCGACTGGAGCCTCCATATCGAGCAGCAGGCCGGGCATGGCGTCTCGAAAACGCAGGTATGCTACCGTCTGGCCGATACTTAATCGAGGTCCACCAGCCCCAGCACGTCGATGCTCTGCGATGAAGCTTTCATGAGCTCTGCAGAGCACCTAGCTCACTCCTGCCTTTCCCCCAGAGATATGCGGCCTGACTTAGGTGCGTGCGTGAGCTTCCTTCGGAGACAAGAGTGAAGCGGTGTCGTCCTTTGTAGTTCGAAGTGTAGTCGCGAAGCTCTCGAGTAGATCGTCCGTTCTTCGATCTTCTTGTTTGGGCAGTTCGACTGTGATAGAATATCTTTCTCGGGAGCACACAGATGCTCTTGTTTGTGATGAGGCTGTTCTTGTGGGATCGTAGATCGAATGTATGGTTTGCGCCTGAGTTGAAAGTGATTCACAGGGTTACGTAGCAAGGCTGCTTTTCGGCGCGCGGAGGTGAGTTAACTTGACGGCAAGTTCTTCAAAATCTGAAATTTCAAGAGGACTTTTCTTCTACTGTCATCACAATGTATTTTTACTATTATCGCACTCTAAATATTGTATCAAGCGTTATTCATCGACGCGTTATCCCACCTTGGTTTGGAGTTGTAATTGCAATCGAGGCCTGCGCGCTAGGATTATTCTGGAATTGAGTCACGTGGAATGGGTAAGCGCGCTTCTCGGGATACCTTCATAAAGTACCTGGATAGAGACGATAAAATTCACGTCACAGAACTCAAGATGGTACTGGATTTTACAGTGTTCCTTTCGCTGTTACAATATCAACCCACTTCAGAGAGGCTGTGATTCTATCATACATAATTGTACACAATCCAGGGAAGAATTGACCCCATACCCGAACGCCTTCGCTCGAATTGCTCTGCCAATACCAGAAGCTCCAATGATACAACCGAACCCAAGCCCAGCCAAATGAAGCACTTTCGATTCGGCTTTGAATTTTCGACCCACCCATATTTTCAAATGTTAATCTTTATCAACCCTTCTGTCTCTCCTCTTTCGCCTTGCATGCGTCTTCAACGTCTCCTCGTCTCTGAACTCTTCTGGTAGGTTGAAATCACTCTGCGGAACCTCAGGGATAGGATGGCCCCAGGCCGCAACACTCCTCCCGCTCCGCCGATGCTTGCCAAGGGCTGCTTCCCTCAGATACGGTTTCGCAAAAAAGGATGTGAAGTCCTTTTCCAGCTTGTGGGCTGGCCGAGTCGGCTCAACCTTCGTTCGTCTTTCCTGTCTCGAGGCGAGATGTGCAGCTGACCGAGCTATGGCTTCTTCATGAAGCTGTCTAGCTGCTGAAGCATCCACATCGCTGTAGTCTGGAGGATCGCCGTCGCTGAAATACTCTGCCGCCTCCTCCGTTCCCACTTCTTCTTCTTCTACTTCTTCAGCCTCCGCTTCTACCATTGCCTGTTCCTTCTCAAGTTTCTGGCGCTTTTCCTGCTCTCTCCATGCGCGGAACTTCTCAAGAATTACCTCGCAACCTTTGATAAAGTACGCGCGTGCTGGCTCGAAATCTTTCCTCTTACTGTCCGTTACGCCACTCACTCCCATTAACTTCAGCCAGTCGTGGCCTTGTAGACCCTCCAGTAATCTTATCACTTGATTTCGCTCATGTTGAGCACGGCCTCTGTCGGTATTCCGGATGGTCTTCTCCTGCCGCACTGGCTTCCGATGTATTCGTTCAAAGTAAGCATCCGAGAGAGGATCCTCTGCCTCCCCTTCGTTAGGATGAGGGTCCAGGAACGAGAAATCCACTCTTTGCGCATCGTTTAGGTCGTCAAAAAGGGAGTCTGGGAACTCTTTGAGGGGATATTCGTGTGTTTGACCGTTCGTCTTGCGCGCGGCGGGATGTAGTGGTTTCGTCTTGGTGCCATTATCAACGAGGATTATGGGTGTCTCGTAGTTCAGCAAATCTGAAGCAAAGTCAGCCCCGTATCCAATCTGTTCCTAGGAGGGAGCAACCTACGTTCCTCCTTAGGCTCATTCCCGATTACCTCGTCGTACTCAGGAAAGTAAGCCGACAGTTCACTCTTGAACCGCGCGCCTTCCTGCGAGCGCAATTTCCGTTTCTCATCCTTGAGGTCTGCTGCATTTGCTTGTAAGCGATCGAGCTCGTGCTTGATGCCATTGACGACCTTATCGTGGTGTTTGGTTGGCTTCCGCGGTGGTGGAACTGGCTCGGTCTGTGGTGCAGTCGTGGTTTGGGGTAGCGGTGCAGCAGGCTGGGGGGCATCATCCGAGCTCGCGTTTGATCTGACGACGAGCGACCGTGTTTTTGGCTGAGCCTTCGGCCGTGGGAGTATCTCAACCGCGATCTTGGCCCTTTTGGCCCGGATCGAATGCTCCTCGCCGTCTGTAGAATCTCGCAGTCGCTTCTTCCGGCCTATATTCGACAGGTGCTGCGTCGTGTAGGCATTGCTGTGGTTGTTGCCGCTCCCGGGGCGCACCGCGACATTCTTCCTCGTGGAGGATCTGGTCGCGAGCCCTTCATTTCTTCGAGAAGAGCGGAGAGAAATGGATGCCATTGCCGCTGATGGGCTCGTAGCGCATGTTTCTGCGATTGATTTGATGCTTTCACTGCTTTCATCGATGGCGTAGCATCAATGTTTTGCAAACTCCGTACATGGACCCTTCAGCGATGCTTCTAACTAAACGAGGAGCTCTTCCAGCACAGGGTTGGTAGTAGGTACGCACGACCAGGCGGGAACTACTCATTGAATACTGTACCTATAGTCTAAAGGCAGGTCACCACCCGGCGACAGGTTCTTTCATGGTCGCAGCAGCCTACTCAACTGAACGTCGCTGCGCCGTGTATCATAAGAAGGTCGTTGCTTCGTCATGATGTTTGAAGCTATACAAATACATATATGTTAAATCCAGGCTCAACATCGCTTTTCCCATGCGATTCTTTTTGAGACTGTGCCTTACACAATAATTGCTACCTGTAAGTATAGCAATTGCTATTCTGTACCAATTGATTTGATTTACGGAAAGAAAGTTGTCATCTGAAATTAGCATTCTACATCTTTATATATTATTGTTTTTTAATGTTTTTTTTGGGGGGGGG
>NW_020194483.1:955804-1091480 GCF_003019875.1 Amorphotheca resinae ATCC 22711
GGGGGGGGCGGCGGGCAGGATCCGGGTCGACCTATACGTAGGTAGCGTTTCAGTAAGAATTTGATACCTTTTAATTGCCAAGGGTCCTTCTCTGCCCATCTTCTATCTGTGATCAATGAGAGGAAAGAGGTAATAGGTCTTTGAAAAATTCTTCTCGCCCAAGAGAGTTGATTTAGCAGCCATAGGCTCCAACTTGGTACTACTGCATAGAGGTACTTTAAACCAATCCCTGGTAGTAACTAAAACCCATGAAGTGCTTTTGTATAGTCGTAGAGAGTATCAAAATACATAGGTTGGGTATTATTATCTTCTACTTCGTTAATCATTATGCATCTCTCGTTGCGTCTGCTGCAATGGCGTCTTCTGGTCCCGTGCCCAGGGCTTCAACACCAACCTCTTCCACCCCACCCTTCCCCCGTCCTCCTAGCAGCTCCCAGTCCCTGGTTTCCCAATCTAACCATGCCCTGAGACTCTCGTCCCAATATGAAGCTTGTCTCGAAGCTTGGCGCTGCCCTTCTTCGGCTCCCCATCCTCCTCATCCATCTGCTGTTTCAACTCGAGAAACCTCTTCTCCCTCTCCACACTCTCACTCTTCTCGCGTTCTTGTTCCTCCCGCCTAGCGACTTCCTTAGGGGATATAACTTTATCACTGCCGTGCATAATTCTATGAACGAGTGACTTTGCTCGTCGACGGCCTGCTATGTAGGTTTCTAGTCCAACAAGAATCGCATAAGAACGAGATATTGAGACGTGGCTCATGTCGGCTCCAGCGTCATTTAAGGAATTGACAAAAGCCCTAAAGTTCTTGACTACATGACAATTAACAACAGTAACCGAAAAGGTTTGGAGCAAAAAATACCTGGTGGTCGATAATGCCCACTGAGGGGGCTCAGCTTTGTAATTCGCCCATTCTTGATCTTGATTAAACCAGCGGCTGATATTCGAGATCCATGGAGGAAGCTTGAGTGCTGGAAAGCGCCGCTCTGCTTGATCCCGACATAGAGGCGGAAGCTCGTGTCTGCTACAAATATCCAGGTATTTTTCTTGACGGTTCCCCGAAGGAGTTTATTGAGGATGGTGGCTGCCGAGACCTGCCTGACCTTTTTGATTCCCACTGCGTGATCAAGTTCCGTATTAGCATACCTCTTAGCATCACCCTCGCCATCTGTCTCCCGTCCGTGATCTGTTGAGCCACTGGAGATTGACGATGTGTCGGAGGATGTATCCCGAAGCTCAGGTACTGCTTTTGCTGTAACGGGTGCATAAGCAGGCGTGGGATCTGTGTTTGGGACGATGCCGTGGATACTGTCTTTAAATTTATCAGTTGTATCGATACGAGCACCATTCTTCACCCAACATAGCCGGCCTTCGTTATCGATCTTCACCAAGTAATTCAACCGCTCTTCCTTGGACAAGTATCGAACCTGCTCTCGGTCCAACTTCTCCCTTGAGCACGCCTGGCAATCTATGAATCGCCCCTCGCCATAATCCAACCAGTAGAAGAATGATTCCTGTGTGTCTGACTTCTTCCACTCTTCGTGATATACCCTCAAGTTACTCCCATATCGATGCTTAAGGTCGACCATCTCCAGGAAATACTGCAGGTCCATTAGCTTCGCGGCCTTCTGTCTCCGCAGCTTCTCCTCCATACGACGTTTTCGGCGTATCTCCCTTTCCTCCTCCGGTGCACTCTGATCATCCTCGCTGTTGGTATCCGATTCCTCATCGCCCCCGGCTCTTCTCGTAATGAGACCGACCTTCTTCCACTTCTGCCTAGCAAGACTGTTGGATCTCCCGGGCCCCGCCCCAGGACCGCCATCAGGACCACCTTCCCCCATACTCGCCCTGGCTTGCGGCTCTGTCATCTGTCGATACCTCGCCTCTTTAACCGCCTCCGCCCACCTCGTGCTCGGGTCTAGCGTCTTGCCTTGCAAAATCCGCCTTTCCCTATGCCCCCTATAGTTCCTCTGGATGACCGCCGCCGCCTTCCTCCTCCTCTCCTCCTCGGACAACTGCGGACGATCCACACTTAGCCTCCTCATGATGGCCGCCTCTTCCTTATGCTCCTGCGCCGTCGCAATCTGCTGCAGCACCTCCTGGGTTGGAGGCACTAGGCTATCCAGGTACTCCTTATGGCTCCGCGTGGAGGTAGTGGAATCCCTAGTTCCAACCGAGACGTTCGAGTCATGTTTGGCATGATGGGACGTCCTACGGGTCCGCGGCTCATGGATGCCGGTATCCAGTGCGGAGGGCGGCACCATGATGCGGCTTGCCGATGTCAAAAAGATAACAGTTGAGCCTTGGTGGGGAATTATGACCTGCAGATGTCGATCAAGGGCACAGCGTTGCCGAGTCTCTGCAGCTCAGGCCTCAAACCTTGAATGTCGCAAGATGCTTGAGAGTTATCCCGCGAGCAGCTAATAACTGGGTTCACGGTGGAAGTGGAGTTGGAGCCTTGGGTTATGCTCCTGGGGTATGGAGATCATTGCGTCAGAGGCTCCGTGCTTCTTGAGTAGGGTAGAAAAATAAGCACCCGGGCGTTCCTTGTGATACAGTCAATACCTGTATCCCTGTGCCCCGGTGGGTGGATGATATATAGATTTTGGGATTCATGAACAATCGGAGGACCCCTGGTATAGTACGCGCCTTGATTGAGCCCCTGGCAAGACACATTTCTCGCTTAGGTGTGGCTTTGACGGAATGTACCCTGAAGACCTGAACCCAGCCACCATCGACACCCCGACGGTGGCTCAGATTGAGGCTGTTCCGGTTATCCTGAGTGTAGGTTCTGAGTAGTATCTTCCCTGACAATTACAGAATCCATGTGAACAAGAACTATCATAGTACTCTATAGGCATGCGCATTCTTTGTACAACGAGTGTAGGGAAGGTATGTACAAGTAACAAACAACATAACACCATGTCAAAATGCCGCCAGCTTGTTCTAATAACAACGCCGTCCCATGCTGCCATGCTTTTCTTTACCATCCAAAGACATCCTGGTTGCGTTGAAGGGTAGTCTATTAATGCCCGTATGCATGGGCCCAATCCCCCCTGAAGGTAATTATAAAGACCCTCACCGGATCGTAATCGTCGTATAATCCATTAGAACTCATGTGAACCCCGTATCCTGAAATGAACAACTTGCACACCCATCTCCCCTTCACCTTTTCACTTAATCCACGCGCTTCCCGGGGCCATGGCCATTGGCAGATCCATTTGCGGTCTTGAGTCTGTCCTGATTGGCTTTTTGTTGACTTGTTGGGATCGTCAAACAGTTGATGCCCAAGTATTCGCAGATGCTGTTGATGACAAGGAATGCCCATCTGAAATAGACAATCACAGCGAAGACAAGGTACGCCCAGAGGTACCACAGCTCAACAGAGGCGCTAACTCCTGGGAGACCAATCCGAGGTAGGTTTGAAAGAACTGCTCCACCGACAAGGGGTGTGAGCATAACCGTCCAGTATGGGAATGGCTGGCGGGTAAGATGCGCCAGAATAATTTTGGTAGTCATCCTGCCAAAAACAAAGGACATGGTGACACAGAAGAGGACCAGATGGTTGTCAGCCATAAGAGCGGAGTAGGGTGAGAAGAGCCATGCTGCTATGGCAAAGGTGAACACAACTATAGGCGTCCACTCCATGAAGACTGGTAGAACGGGGAGGTTATTTCTTCTGCGTGCCTTTATCACATTGATAACACAGAAAGGAACATGAATTCCGAAAGTTGAGACTAGAAGGATGGGCACCCAGAGATCTCTCACAGAATAGGGACCAAAGAACTCGTGATATCCCAAGAAGTAGTGATGGCCGACGAGGTCTGTAATACGTCGAGTCCAGATCTCGGGTCCGTAATATCCTGAACAGACCATAATCAAGCAGGCGAGGATAAGACCTTCTGTTGGCCCGTTGAGCACACCAAGGTATAATGTGTGAGTGTGATAAGTTTCCCACGTAGAGAAGAACATAGGCAAGCAGGGAATCAGGGCGGTAAGTATTCCAGCTTGTGATGTACCCAAGCCCATAGCTGCTGTTTCGCACAAGCTGGCGAGTGTGCAGTTAAGAGAATCAATACCATGGTCAAAGAGTTCCCCAAGGCCACTGGATGTGCCAGTCCTCCGCGCTTGTTTGCCGTCCACATTATCCATAGTTGAATACATCCAAAGACCAAAGGCAAAGCTGTAGTACAACCACGACGGGCCCTAGTGGATCACGAAGAATCAGCGCAAGTGAGACTTGTATGGACTTCGGCAGAGTGAAACGTACGGGTCCGACCAAGTCTGGCATGAATATCACCAGGAAGGCCACATTTGTCAGGATGAAGCAGAATCCTATCAGCGTCACCATATTCGGAGCAACCCATAATGGCAGCAGTTCGACAAAGGCATTCCACTATAATACTCGTCAGGACGTGTCTTCCCATTGCATATGCTCTCAATGGACGCGTACGTAGTGCTTGAGGATATAGTTTGAAATAAAGGATTTGTCGACGCTCGAGTACTTGTAGGACCTCAGATGGACAAGGGCCTCCTCCGACACACACTCGTGTGCAGCCTCCTCTAGAAATCCAGGGCGCGGTTAGCAGGAGAGCAGTATATAGGGGACAGGATGGACTTGCTTTTGCTGGGCGCCATAGGAGACTTGGGTGTGGTGACCGGAGGAGGGAGCAGAGGTTCCTTCTGAACCGGGAGGATATCGAGGGACCGAATTTTGAATCGAGGCAGCCGGAGTGCGCTCCGACCTGGCGACAGTGGGATAGTAGGGGACAGGACTTATAGGTAATTAAATAAGCAGTTAAAAGGGCTACTTGGGGCTATCGCGACATAGCGGTGCGGTGCGGTGCGGTGTGAGGTGGGACGTGGAAATGGGGGATGGACGAGAGACGAGGGACGAGTGACAGTTAAGGTGAAGAAATTAGTGGTTCAGGGCCGGTTAGTCTGGCTGAGCTGCTGCGTAGTCCCGTCACCTCCCGTGGTAAGCGTTCAGGGTCGTCGTCAAATGGTCGAATCTCATCGCGCTCTGCTATTGACCCCGGCAGGATTCCGTCATGGTGTAATAATAGGAATAGGAACAGTACTTATAAGTCTTGAACCCTCTGCTGACATCCTTGTTGGTTATGATAATCTATACATAGAGGGTGGGCTGAAACACCATCAACTACAACTCAACACATGGGCATGGCTATTGGACAATCTCGTTCTTCAATTGCCACTCGACACTCAATGCAACACTCAATGGTAACGCCGCCTCGCAGGTACGCATGGTCCCGAGATCGGATCCCAATTCATTATCAATTAAGGTGCCATGTGCTTACTCTCTCCGCTTTATCTCCAGTTTATTTGCGCAGGACGCCCCCATGTCAAGAAAGAAAACACGCCGGTAGACAGAGCTACAGAGCACAAAGCAACGACAAATCATTCCCCAGATCGCTAAACCCGCACCAACAATCAACAATCACAGCCAGATCAGATCCATGATGGCCGAGTTTCTGACCCGACCGAAGCCTTCATCGCGAGTCAGCTCTACATGACCAAGGCGAATCCGGCGAAAAGACCAGCGAAGACAACAGCAAGGCCATAGCTGCGTCCAAGGTCCAAGGCCGCTTGAGAGCCGCTCTTCTTGCTGTCGCTCGTAGAGGAAGAAGTAGAGGACGAGGATGAAGCGGATGAAGTGGCGGCGGCGCCTCCAAGACCTGTAAAGCGGACGCCATCACTGCCACTGCTTGCAGCTGCAGATCCCGACGCAGATCCGGAAGTTGACGATGCAGTACTGGAGGAAGTAGTGCTTGTAGCATTAATTCTGGTTGGGTCCTGGGCTCCGCATGGGTGGTCAACTCTGCACGAGGTCTGGCAGGCCGAGTTGCCGTTGCATCCTGCAACGCATTGGTTTCCGTACTCCGTGCATTCGAAGTATGGGATTGTCTGTGAGTAATTGGCAGCGTTGGGCGCTAGACCGTTGCCGCAGATACATTCATAGTTGAGGCTGGCCTGTCAACAAGTCAGCATCAGGTGCGAGGGTGAAGGTTCACGGGATCCACTCACTGGGTCACAGCTGTTTGACTCGGTGGTAGACGATTGTCCCGAAAGCTGGAGGCAGAGCAATGGGCAAGAGGCGATTTGTGACTGGCACCATGATGCTGTCAAGTGTCAACCGGAGACCTAGCGGACCAGGGGAAAGATAACATACTACGAGTGGAGAGGGGCACACTGTTGGGATCGATATAGTACGTGTATTGAGCCTGGGCACCGAGGGACAGGACGGCAGCCGCTACGAGAGCCGCAGAGGTCTTGAACGAAACCATGTTGGCGGAATTGGGTATTGACGGGAAGGGAGTCGGTGGAGAGGTGAGATAGAGCTCTTGGAGTCTTGGGCCTTTTAACTGAATCACCACGGGCTAAGTCAGTGGATTTCTCAGCAAGAAAGAAGGCAATGCCCTATGGGGACTGCGGAAGCGCGGGAAGCGCGGGAAGCGTCGCGGTGAAGGAGACCCGGGACAAATGGATGTACCTCTCAGAAAAACGGCGCAGATAGATAGATGGTGATGAGAACGAACGAAGGGATTCTCAACGATCGATCACTTGTAGCAGAAAGGCAAAGCGAGCGTGAGTCGACTGCGGAAGGGAAGCAGCAGAGATATAGAGGAGGAGAAGGAGTGAGGCGTGATTCTTCTTTCTTCTTTCTTCTTATATTATGTATTATTATTATTATTATTACGGCGTACGATCCCCAGAGAGGTGTCTGGGCTCAATCAAGAGCACTCGACCGAATACGGCCATAGCGGCCATTCCTAGCCCGAAGCAGACAAGCGCACCGCACGCGAGCCAACCACGGAGGTTTGCGCTATCCCGGCGCTGCGCTTTGGCGATTCAAGTGCGCCGGTCTATCGAGTTTTGGCCTCCAGATCCCCATCTTTAGCAACGGTGCACATGCGGATGCTTCGTATTTGATTGTTGTGCTGCATCAAGTGCCACGGAGTACGAGCCCCCTCACCGACGATATGCTTCCTTGACCCCGAATTCCATTTGCCACCGCGTGTTGGAACATCTTCACGAAGTACTATACTGTGCGGGCTTTGGGTGGGGACGCAGCATAGATAGAAGAGGGTGGAAAGGGGAGGCTGAAAACAGCAGAAATACTTCTCGAATCCCTCCAATAACGCGCGCCACAACCCTTGGCTTCCTGGCTTCCCGCAACAACCTCAACTCCAGAGAACCCCGCCTCCCCAAGGAATTCTGCGAGCCATCGCAGCCATTCGCAAATGGATGGAGGAGCCGGCTCCAACCTCACGACCCAGCGATGACAGCATGACCGGCGATGCTGCCGGTACAACCAAACTCGGCATCGACACGGCCACGCCACCCTCCGAGCAGCAACAACCTGCCCCCACTCCTCGCCCAACATCGCCAGTGACAACCCCGCCATATTGGTCGCATCAAAGATCCTTCTCTAGTATCTCGGTCGATACGATCGCGCCTGGCGCTATAACTCTGCAAGACAACGACAACGGGGAGGATGCAAAGAACAAGGCGTGCTGGGCAAAGAGCGTATCTATTGAGGATTATGTTGTCGTAAATGGAAGTAGGACAGGCATTGGGGCGTTTGTTGTCTGGAACATCAATGTAGAAACACTGCACGTAAGTCGAGAGAGAGCCCTTGAAAGGGGCTGGAGATTCCCTGTCTAGCTACCTCAAGTTACTTTGTCGTTGCTGACCAGTTACGTCGAACAGGGCGGATCTTTTCGAATTCGAAAGCGCTTCTCAGAGTTCGACGATCTCCGTAATAAGCTGCTCCAAACCTTTCCCAATTCCGTGGCTGCTATGCCACCTCTACCGCCAAAGAGCGTTATATCAAAATTCCGGCCCAGATTTCTGGAAGATCGCCGGGTGGGCTTGCAGTACTTCCTTAAGTGAGTACAAGGAGCATTCAGCCGTCGACTCAATGCTAATCCCCACAGTTGCATACTGCTAAATCCCGAGTTCTCTGGGTCGCCGGTTCTCAAAGAGTTCCTTTTCGAGTCCTAGTTTCCAAAGCCCTATTGGATATTGGGAGATGCTGTCAGGATAAGTTCTGTACATACCATGTAGGATAAGCTGGTGTGCTGTTTACTTTCTCATTCCTATACTCTGTATTACTGGAAGGAGACGCGATGACGAAACGTGTATATGGATTGTAATCATTTGGTCTTATTGCTTTAGGTATCATGCATGTCCTTAAGTTGATTGATTGACAGGTTGTTTACTCAATCTTCAAGAATAGGTAGCTAGTTACGGTCTTACATTTGCACCTTTCAAGGTAAGGCCGGTAAGTCAAGTTCCAACAGGTAGGTAAACAAACCCCTAGGGATAGACATAGGTAACAGGTACAGTACGCCTGATGGGATTCCGGGGATAGTTTCAATGATTCAGGAGACTTTGAGCGGTTCTCTTTATAGGAGAGCCGGCTTGGATAACCGAGTCATTGCTAGTAATGAATCAAGTTAGGATGAACTGTCAAGATAAGACAGCCCTTTCACCGTTTCACTTCTCTAGGAGACATGCTAGTTCCTTCAGGTAAGGTTAGAACCGTTAGATAGACATGTCTAAGGTACGGAGAACCTAGACACTACTAACCTATACCTCCGTATACCTCCGTAAGGTACCTAGGTACTCCTTGGGAGACGATGCACGTGATCTCCAACATGCGACATGCATCACGTGCTGATAACGATATGGATTACAGCTCGATGATACCATCCTCCCCACCTCCAAGGAGAAACAGAGAGAAACAGAGAGGCTCTTCGGCATAGATAGGTAGTTAGTGGTTTGGCACCCCATTTAGTCAGCTACCCCATGGGCCTTTGGCCTGGAACGGTTTATGAATCAATCAATCAATCAATCAATCAATCAATCAATCAATCAATCAATCAGTCAGCTACGGCATGGGCCTTCGGCCTGGACCGGTTTATGAATAAGACAAACAAACAAACCACCCCACCTCCAAGACGTCACCTCTACATCTGATTGCTATATAGAAGACAGTCGAACTGCTCTCCAACCCTCATCCAACATCCCCATTCACCAAGCACCAACGCTCCAAACCCAACAACACCATGGCACTCGCACCCAAATTCGCCGGGCAGAAGTTCTCAGCCGCCAATGCTCCGACGCTGCACACGCTGGAGCTCTACCTCGACTATGTATGCCCGTTCTCCGCCAAGATGTTCAACACCGTATACACATCCGTGTTCCCTCTCATCCGCCAAAAATACGCCTCCAAGGTACAGATTCTATTCCGGCAGCAGGTCCAGCCGTGGCATCCCTCATCGACGCTCGTGCACGAGGCCGGGGTCGCCGTGCTCAAGCTGCAGCCTGCCAAGTTTTGGGATTTCAGCAAGGTAGGTACCTAGATATTTTTATTTATTTTACTTATGAAGCCCCCCCCCCGGGTCCTACCTTATCCATCTATCTATCTATTCCCTCATATCTCCTCAATACCAGCCGCGGGCGCGCAAGAAAAGGGTACAGCTAGCTAATATCTCGAGTTTGAAATGACAAAAAGGCATTATTCGACGACGCCAAATCCTTCTATGACGTGAACGTCGTGAACGAGACGCGAAACAAGACATACGAGCGCCTCGCCAAGCTGGGAGCGAGCGTCGGCATCGACGAGAAGGAGATGCTGAAGCTGCTGTGGATCAGCGATAAGCCGGCCAGCGACGGCAGTCTGAATACCGGGAACGGCGTCACGAATGATCTGAAGGTGCTGGTGAAGATGAATCGCATGCAGGGCATCCACGTCTCGCCCACGGTCGTCTTTGATGGCGTCGTTGAGAATTCTATAAGTTCTAGCTTTACGCCGGAGCAGTGGGAGGATTGGTTGGATAAGAATGTCGCTGCTTGACTACTACCTGAGCGGGAAGAGACGGCGCGGGGGAAACGTAGGGAAAAGCTATGAGACATATCATCTAGAAACGACTTGGAGAGAATGCAATGCGTATTGCTTGCTTGCTCTTAACAATCTGCGCCATTGGGATACAAGATTCAAGTACGCTTGCAAAATTTAGGTATTGCACTTTCAGCCTCCTCTGCCAGGGACCCAAATCATCCGGCAGGTGGGGAAGCCCACCACGGCCAGGGGACCCAGCGGCCCGGCCCAGATGCACGAACAAGCTCCGCTTCAAGTATAACGGGCTCAAGTTGGTCTTATAAACGTATCAGGACTTGACGTAGCCATCTCTCCTCGTACACAGTATCGGTATATAGACACGTATATGTATATTCACACCAATCTTCCATATCCAAAACACAAGACAAGCGGAGGAGAAAATGTATATTCATTGCATAATCGGCCAATGGATCATAATCTCGTCACTCATAAAACCCTCCACGATCCCCTGATACAGCGTATATATGTATATAATCGAATGCCAGAAGCCAAAATGACCCAGATCTAATGCGAACCAACGCTACCTATGCTTGGAACACGCGCACACCAAAATGGTATTCCCAACGCCCGAAAAATGCAGTGAGACCGGAACTCCTTGATTCCCCCCAACCCCCCAAAACGACTGTCCGGTCGTTCGATGGATGCACCTCTATATGTAGAAATGGAGACTAAACAATATACATGTTTGAGAATGAGATATATGAGTCGTGCTGCGGCTGTTGAAGGCCGTGTCATGTAGAAGAGCCTGCTGCGGAATATTTGGCAGGCATAGATCCCCAAGGAGTTGTATCATTACTCTTGGCTACCAAATCCTCGATCTTGGGTATCAATTCTGGCATCCGGAAAGGTTTCGAGACGACATCATCCTATAGGGGGTTAGTTCTAGATAAAACAGGGGGCAAAGTAAAAGAAGGGGGGGGGGGAACTCACCATGCCAGCGGAGATGGCGCTTTCAATCTGCTCCAGGCGAGCATTGGCTGTCACGGCTATTATGGGGACATGCTTGATGATCGTCCCCTCTCCTTCCAGAACTCGGATCGTGCGGGCGCATGTTAGGCCGTCCATGACTGGCATTTCCAGATCCATCAAGATAACTGCAAGCTCTTTGCCATCTTCCTCTCGACCTGCCCAGAGCCGTGAATTCTTGAGGACTTCGAGCGCTTCGCCACCATGATTCGCAACCTCAACATTGAATCCAAGGTTCCGCAACTGCTTTTGAAGGACTCTTTGGTTCACTAAGTTGTCTTCCACGATGAGCACTTTCAATTTACTATAGTCCAGCGTGGAAGCCGAAGGCAGACTTGGAAACGAGGTTGAAGTAAGCGCAGATGTGCGTCTTATCTTTCCAGATGTGTTTGATAATTGAACAGGCTTGCCGGAAGAATTGCGTCTACTTTCGATAGTGAACGAGACTGAGGCATCATTTGTAGAGCTTCTGCGCAAGGAGTTGAGAGACGCGAGGATAGGGGTCTGCTGCGGCATATGCTCGACCCTCCGAGCTTTGATGTAGAAGGCAAAGGTACTGCCAATTCCCCTCTCTGACGAGACACCGATTTCGCCGCCTTGCAATTCCGTGAGCTCTCTAGAGATGAACAATCCCAACCCAGAGCCTCCGTATTGTACATGCGTACGAGGGGACGCCTGACGGAAGCGTTGGAACAGGAGGGCCATTTCACTTTCGTCGAGCCCACGCCCAGTATCTTGAACTGCAAATTTTAGATAAATATTCTCACCTTTACCCCATTCCGCTTCGTCAATGGTCAGATCAGTATGCTTCGAACGGGTTGGGAAGTAGTCGACATCGGAATCAGTGCCATTTGGGGGTGCACTACTCGCGCCAATAGTGACTACAATGGCTCGTTCATCTTGTCCATTGGTAAACTTTATGGCGTTGGTAGTAAGATTTATCAAAACTTGAAGAAGTCGTGAAGGATCAAGCTTGACCCAGTCGATATTCATGTCCAAGTAAGACATCTCCATCCGGAACTCCATAGCGATGTCATTAGAAGCTAGTTCTCCCTCGAACATCTTGAGCGCTCGCTGGACGACGGCAACCTGAGAAATTATCAGTAAGATGTACTAGTACGTGCCCTCAAATCTAGAACTTACCGGCTGCACTGCGACAGGGGTAACAATCAAGAGCGCCGAGTCGAGTTTGGATAGCGTAAGGATGTCATCAACGATGCGTTTCTGTCCCAAGCAAGTTAGCAATCGAAGTACAACGTGTCAAATACGCTTACCTGATGCTGGGCGCAGAGAGAGATGGTTTCTGCAGCATCAATGCTACTGTCCAGCAAATCTGCAATTTTTTGAGACGAGTTCGCCTCCCCATCGCTTGATCGGTATTCAGAGAGTGTTGTGCTAATTTCATCGGCGCACTGCAGGATGGCGGATAGTGGGTTCCGCATCTCGTGTCTATTGAGGTTAGTTAAGAGTTCCAACGCAGCAATTGGAACTTACGAAGTCATGTCAATAAAGTTTTCCTGCTGGCGTTTTAATTCGAAGGCTTCTTCCAGTCGTCGCTTTTGAAAGTCTTCGGCCCATTTTTGCTGTGAAATATTCGTGATACTCCCGAAGACACTCTTAAGTTTTCCGTTCTCGTCCCTCTCAGGGTAAGCACTCATGAGGACCCAAGTATTTCCTCGAGTGCCACTACGATCTTGCCACAAAGTCTTAAAACGAAATTCATGGGTCACAGGGACCCTTTCTTCTACAAGCTTCTTCCAGACAGTGCGCACCTCTTCACGATCTTCGTCGATGATGCTTTCCATCCATGTGCCGGCACTATTGTCTGCTCTGGGGTGTTTGGAGATCTCCCACCAAGCATCGTTACTATATGATATTTCCCCAGAGGAATTCGCAATGAACATCCCGACGGGTGCGAACTCTGTCATGCGTGTAAACTTGGTTTCGCTCTCTACAGCCTCTTGAGTGCGCAAATCGAGCTGTTTCGATAGCTCTTGACGATCCAGGGCAGCCAGACGAGCCGCACGCTGACCCCGACGGATTTGATCCTCGAATAACATCGCACCTTCAATTGAAGTAGTAAGCTGATGACTGAGGAGCTCGACAAATGAGCTATAATCATCATCGTAAGGTCGTCTAGGGTTGACCCCCATGACCTGGAAAATATCTGTTTTAGCATTACCCTACCAGGAGACGACAAGAGTAGTAAAATGGGACTTGTAAAGGTGACGTTCTGACATCAACCTAAAGTAGAAGGAATTTCTCCGAGAAAGTACATACCAGGAAACCAAGTATAGACTCTCCAGTTGTAGAATGAATTGGACGGATGACCGCGGCACGACAAGGAGCAGGCCAGCCTCGCCACTCAAGGCCATCGATAAGATCGTTCGACAAAGTTCCATCTTCAGTCGTTAAAAGCACAGATCCGTCGGTCTTCATCGCCTCTCGAAGGCGAGGTGCAAGCCCCTCATCGCTCGTTTTCAGATCCAGCGGGCTCTCAGTCAATCTGTGACCTTGAGGAACCCCCAGACTGCCTTCGAGTGTACATCGAGGGGCCACTCCCAGCGAACCAGAGCGTATGGAACTCGGTTCATTTCCAGAGGTTTCACTTATGGAATAGAGGAGCACGAAGGGAAGATCGTATACTGAAACTTGGTCAGCACTATAGGCCGCAGGTGAAAAACAGACAATATAATATATACTAGTAAATCTTGACTAATAAACCAGCAGCTTTGGCCCCTATTATTGGCGAGGACCAGCATGAAAGGATATGGCTATCCAATATAACCCGAACGCTTGCTCGGGAATGCAAGCAACCTTCGTATCGGGGCTACGACAAGAGAAATAGGAAATAATAGATATGCAAGCAAAAATTTCCAATGAAAGACGACATACCATTATATTCGAGTCCCTTGATTACCTGATCCCAAACGCCTTTCACTTCACGCGCAGTTGCAGTCCTCACTGAAACTTCCCTCAGAGTTAACATCCTTCGTTCGGCGATTATGCGGTCCGTCCTTTCGAATGCAGGATTGTAAAGCCCAACGACTTTATTCATTGAGTTAGCGCTACTATTTCTTATTTCATAATGGGAAAAGTTTCAAACATGTTCCTTGGCCTAAGGACCCGCCAAACATGTTCATGAAGTACGAAGACAAAGCAATTTACTCAGGGAGTACGAACCTGATCCATCTGCACCCACAAGAGGAGCTATTGCCCAAGTGAAATAAGTCTCTTCTAGTAATCCGTTCCTTTTGAGGAATAGACAATCATCGTCCTTCATGGTTGCCTGACCGAACTGTATGGCGTTGGAAAACACATCCTTGAAAGTATCCCACATTTCGGCCCATGCGAACTTGTAGTTTTGGCCCTATCAACTATCAGCTGTGTCCTTCCCATGCGCAGCTAAGGTAGGCTCCTCAATTTCACGCCATGCTCACCATCATTTTTGGATGCCTTTGTCCTGCCAGTTGTTTATAGGATTCATTATAAATAGAAATATATTCATTGCCCCAATACAGCGCTGCCGGATGCGGACTTCCCATTATGAGATTACACATTGCTCTCAAGTCGGAGGTCCAGGTATCGATTGGACCAAGAGGCGTTGCAGCCCAGTCTATGCTTCGGGCAAATTGGATGTGTTCAGGAAGCGCAGAGGACACACGAAGTCGAGTCCAGTCAAAAGACGAGTCTGCCAATTCCTGGGCATTGATCATTTCATTCGCACTGACGTCACTCTTAGATTCCCGTATAGACTGTCTAGGAGAACTCGCCATGTTCAATTCCTCTGGTGAACTTGAATCAAGCTGCTGTGCAGAGGCATCCAAAGGAGACTTCAGCCGCGCGTCTCCGGAAGAGCTTGAAGGCTCTAGGGGCTCAGAAGGCTCTCTTATCAAAGGGGATTGTGCTGTATTACTTGAAGAATGCCCATAAACACGCTGAGTTGACGGAGTAGACAGTGCTCCGTTCGAGGATGCTGATCTAGCGGTGGTTATAACGCTGTTACTCGTACGGCTTATAAGACGAAACCGCTTCCGGAGCGTTGAACAAGTCCAGGTGATACCTCCAAAAGGAAAGGACGGGAGACAGACATCCAAGGATTCGTTATTCTTTACAAAGCTTAAGGCCCACGCTTTGAATTCAGTAAAATTATTTGTGGCGTCAATGCCAGGGGAGTCCAGACCAGCTTTCATTGTGATCATATCAAATATTGACTGTAGATAATGTCAGTGCCATAGCCCCTATAGAAACTCGAACGGGGTTTGCTCAGATATCTAAGAGCTAATATCTCCAGTGCTGGGTAGCACGCGACGCCGAGAGACATCTAACTTCTCTGACAGCTTTAGAGACCGCACTCGAGATGGCACTTCCGATCCAAAAGCTAGAAATTCGCCAAGCAGCTGATATACGAGTTGACTTGCCAAAATCCTTCGAATAAATGTGAAAGCTTAGGAATCATCCTCGGGTCCGATTTGCCCAGCACTGAGCGTCTTAACCCAAAACAAACTCAGAAATCACTCACTTCATGGGCACGCAGAGATGCATTTGCGAAGATAATCTGCAGGGGGCCACCCGGGTGGAAATTGACTGCATTGGCCACGTCTATAACAAACGTGGGGCGCTCATCTGTTTCCAAAAACTCAAGTAAACCAACATTTCCCAATAATTGTAGGCTTGATTGTTCATTCCCTACGTCTGGGTCTAATGGCGTGTTATGGTTCTCCCGAGATGTCCAGCTCCCGGATGAACCTGTTGAACGTGGAGGGCTGCCTTTGCTTAAACTGCCCCTGGCAAGATTCAGTGTAGTGGTCCCTTCAGACTGATCCTGCACATTGTTTATCATTGTAACCACAGCGTCTGAGGTCGAGAGCTCGGGCAGCGATATGGACCTATGTCCCGGGGTGCCAGAGAATGGCAGCGGCGAACCAGGTTCTGGGGATAAGCCTGTTGGGGAAGTCTCAGATCCCAATGTGTGTGGAGGTATTAACTGCGGTCGCCTTCTCTTCGAAGCAGGCTCCGTCAGGTTTTCGGAGGGAGGGTGCTTCAAGGCATGCGGCGAGTTTGGGGCAACAGAACCCGCAGAGTGGACGAGTCTGTCTGTCTTTCGAAAAGAGGAGAGATCGCTGCTGGCTACTGGCTGTGCATCGAACAGTTGTATACTGGTATTGGTAGGGAATATGGTATTTTCTCCTGGAGCTATTGGCTCTGGTATGTCTGACTTCCCAATAGAGCAGACACAATCGCTGTCGATGATGCCCACTGGGGAGATCAGGGAGGTGTTGGCGGTACCTCCAGTATTTCCATCCACCGCTCCCGATTCCCTTAATGTACCAGAGACTATGTCTTGCTTCGCCCGGAAGGCTACCTCCCTAACGGCCTGGATGGGAGACGCAGTTTGGGCTTTGGAGCCAGAGGTTTCGCTATCCGACGACTGGCCACTGAATTGCCGTTGTGACGTGAAGACCCTTGGCGGCTCTGGATTCATGAAGGCCAGATGTCGTTCGCAACATTCATCGACTGCCCGCGGCGAGCCCCTCGCATCGGGGGGGAACGACTCGAAGGAGCCTCTGCGGAATCCGACGCGTGTGGGAAGGCCCAACGAGCGTGGACGAAGAAGTTGTTTGACAATCTGGACAGCTTCAGGGGGGGTTGATGGGGATGGGATGGGGATGATGATAAAGGCGATGTCGATGTCGATGTCGATGACGATGACGAGGAGCTGTCTCCGCGATACCACAGTGTACGTATAGGTACTTGTGGTGGATATACGTATTATACGGAGAGCACAGTACAGAAGGATGACAGGCGGGGAGGGGACGATGGGGCCCAATGCAGTTTACGCCCAGTCCCGGCAACCGGAGCAGCACTCCATAGAAGCGAGCAATGGCAAAGCTGATTGGGTGAAGCAGGCCAACTACGCCGTGCGGCCGATGTTCCGGCTGAGCACCATACCCGATGCAGACTACGGGGTGCATATTTACAGCCCAGAGTCCAGGGGTAACCCCGCTGGGTCCACGTCGGCTCGGCAAGGTCGACTTACCCGAGCCGATGTGTACCGGGGGCAGGACTGAGCTCGTGATATATCTATGTCCTCCGTAAGCTAGCCGGGTGGGCAGCAGTACAGTAGGTGCTACCGAGTATAGTAAGGAAGACCGTCAATAGGTCAAAGCCGTGACGTTGCTCTCACTCAAGCTTCCTGGGCTTGTCCTCCAGGCCCAAGCCTCTCCTCTTTCGGTGAGCTGAGGACGCCATGTCCTGGGCTTTCATCGGCAGCTGCATACATCAGACTGCAAGGGCACGTTCACATCATGGTCAATCGCATTTTGCAGACAACAAGGAGAGTTTTATTAGGTATTAAGGTGACAGATATGTGCCCTAATGGCAGATTGCGAAAAGACAGTCTGGGTATAGGGGTATCAACGCGGAGCAGAAATGCACCCGCAACGCAGAGCAAACAAAGTAACATGACTCTAACAGCAATGGAAAAACGAGAGTGGTATCAATCAATCAATCTTGCAGGGGTATTTTCAAAGAGATCCGTTTCCCGAAGATCATGAGATCGTTCCATCAATGCACAACGGCGCAGTTCGGGCTTGATGGTTTGCATTTAGGCCGTGGCAGAGACCTGAGGAGTAGAGGGGAGTGCGGCGGGGATTGGCTCAGTGACAACTGGCTCCTCGGTAGCAGCCGGAGTAGCCTCAGGGGCAGCAGTCTCTGGTGCGGCTGCTTCCGTCGCAGCGGCCTCAGCCACTGGCTCAGTAGCGGGTTCGGCGGTCTTCTCAGCAGGCTTCTCAGCCTTTGGGGAAGACTTGCCCTTGACAGTTGCACGGAGCTTGGCGAATGGAGACAATGGCTTCTCCTTCTCTCCCTCCTCGTCACTTGTGGCAGCCTTCTCCTTCTTGGACAACCATGGAAGCGAGCTCTTGCGCTTCTCGGCCTTGCTGGTAGCGGTGGTCTCGGTCGCGGCGGCCTCGCCGTTAGTGGCTGGCGCAGCCTCAGCTGGGGCAGCTTCTGGGTTTGCAACGCTCTCAGCCAAAGGCTCAGTCGACTCAACAGCCGGAATCACGGGAGCACTCTCGGCAACAGGCTCGGCATCCTTAGCTGGGACAGCGGGAGCCTCACTCTCTGGTTTCTTCTCCTTGGTGTGCGAGAACTGAGACTTGAGGGTTCCGAAGATGCTGTTGCGCTTGCTAGCAGCGGGCTTGGGGGTAGCCTCAACAGGGGCAGCTTCCTCAACGGCCTAGAGCATAATTAGTCGATGATCAGAAATCGAGGCAATTAGTGATGTGCTTACTGGAGCAGTTGCGACAGGTTCCTCAGTGGCAGGTTCGGCGACTGGCTCAGCAGTTGGCTCGGCAGCAGCTTCTTGCGCATTGTTAGCTTCAAATATGTAGTCTGGAGTAGGGTCATTTATTACCAGTTGATTCCTCAGCGACAGGGGCAGAGGCAGGAGTCTCCTCCTTAGCCTCGACCTTCTCCTCCTTCTTGCCAAATCCTGGGATGGCTCCGAAGATGGAGGTCCGCTTGCGGGAAGCGCTTCGGCTCTTTCGTGCCTTCTTTTCCTCCTTCTTCTCCTCGCTGACTTCGGTCGTCTCCTCAGGCTTGTCCTCCTTGGGCTCTTCGGTCTTCTCTTCCTTCTTGACCTCAACAGACTTCTTTGGAGTGGTGGCAGCGGCGGCGACGACAGGCTTGCCAAGGGTGCTCAGGGTCGTCTTGTAGGTTTCGCTCTCGGTAACGGATGGTGCCAATTCCTTCGCCTCGGCCTCCTTGGTCTTCAAAACCGCAACCCAGTTATCACGTTCGGCGGCGCTAGAAGCCTCGAAGGTGTGCTTGTGGCCGGCAAGAGTGAAGTAGAAAACGACGGGGCCTTCTGCGGTGATGTCGGAGATATCAGACTAGAATGAAGGTGTTAGAATAAGCGCGTCATTCAAGTCGAGTAAGATAAATACCAGGTTGATGATGCCAGCTGGGTTAGCCTTCTCGCTGGCCTTCTTGGTGAAGAACAACAGGCCCTTGCCAGTGTGGGAGGCCCAGGCGGCATTCTTGTTGGCAACCTCGGGCTTCTCGCCACGGAGATAGCTCGCCAGTTGCTTAGACTCAACGGCTTCGGAGCCGAAGTAGAAGAACTTCTTCTGGAAAAGGAAACCCCTAAATTGCATTGCCGTTAGCATTTCTCTTTCTATTGGATGCGCCGCTGTTCAGAGATCCCGGTACGCGCGTCCTTGACGCGCCGGGCTTGGCGCAACACGTGAGCCGGTTCCAGAATCACTATCCCTTCTTTACATTGGAGAGATGAAAGGCGAAATGCAGCGCCGGTAAATACGTACTTTAGCAGGCCAGGTGCCTTGTAACCAAGGACACCCTCCTCAACGGGCTTGGCTTCCTCTGTCGCAGGAGTTTCCTCAGTGGCGGCAGCAGGCTCAGCAGCGGGAGTTTCTGTTGAAGCCTCTGCTGCAGCTGGAGTCTCCTCGGCCTTTGTTTCAGCGACAGGCTCAGCAACAGGCTCTGCGACAGGAGTTTCTGCTGCAGCCGGAGTGGCGACAGGTTCCTCAACCTTGGGTGCGTCGGACATTTTGATGGATTTGAAGAGTTCCTTTGGGCTGAAAGATGAAAAGGGGTATCTGATGATGGAAAACTGAAAAGGATTCCTGATTTGAGGAAAAAGGGGAAAAAGGGTGATGAAAAAAGGATGGGAGAGAGAGAAAAGGATCGAAAGTTTCAGCGCGAGGTGGTTTTTATTATTGGGGGTGCAAGGGGGCGGTGGCGCTAGACGAGATTAGTCTGCACGGCTCTCCTGGGTAATAAATAAAATATCAAACGATCAGCGCGCGCGACGCTGGGAAGAGTAACATAACAAATACGATTTACCGTTCACTCAGATGGGCATTTCGTAATTACTGTATTACGTCTATCGCTCCCGATCCTACTGCATAACACAGGAAACTTGTGAGTTGTCTACCTGAGTGTTCTGCGCCCCCCTGGGTTTGACTTGGAAAACAGCCAGATATCTGCATCGTTGCCAGAAGCCTCGAGTGGTCATGCGAGCAGCTTGGCAGCGCCGGCGCACCATTAGACAGGAGACGGAGAGCCATGGTACAATTGATGCCCGCAACTCGCGCTCTGTATTGCATAATCTTCGTTGCTGGGTGCTTGTCAACAAGTAGGTCCCATGCAACCCACACCCCCCGGTGCACCGGCCAACCAGTCTAACCGTCGCTCTACGGAGTACAGTAGCTCTCGTCAATCTCGTCTGGGGGAACTTGGGAGGTGGAGAGACGAATACGAAGCAATAGGGACTGACTGCAGTTCTGACCGTGCAGTACCGACTGTCCTATCCTCAACTTCTGGACTGGTTTATAGGCGCTTGAGCCTTGAAGCCTCCAATCCGCCAGCTTCACAGACGATGGGCGCTTGTTATTACGACTGTGCGGTGTAATAATGGACTATCGTTATTACGAGTATAGCATCCTCCTCTGTGGAAGCTTTAGGGATTGCGGCGTCTCAAGTCTCCCTGCATCAACCAATGACCCTCCCATACACAGTCAGACACCCTCGTTACGACGTAGTCCAGTTACGATTTACCAAGGGCCTCGTACTAAGTGTACTAAGGATTACTACTGCCAGTACTAGTGCAAGTCCCGGACGACCACGCTATATTAGCAATGGGGCTCGCTCGTTGCTAGGCTAAGCTATACAACCCTGAATCAACGTCCACTCAGTGCACACACTCTCATCTCTCATAGGGGGCTCGTCGGCAGCATGATAGGAGCGGAGAGTCTGTGCACTGGAGGGCAGAGAGGCTAGGGTCAACCACCGCCTGTCATTCATTTCCTTCTGCGACAGATCCACCCACCGCGAGCGCTTTTACTGCTTTTATACACTGCTACCGTATATCCAAATCTTGCAATCTTCTGCAGTAGTAAGCAGTACAGTAAGGAAGTCCTCCACCTGCTGTAGGGGACCACCCCAGGACGCAGGACGCAGGACCCAGACTCCGAGGCTGCCAGGCTCCTTGCTGTACCAAGTTCCCCGGCCTCGCGGAGTGCGACTGGGAAAAGACCGTACTACTGTACGGAGTGCCGCAGTAGTAAAGACGGAAGAAACCAAACGGTACGCGCCCTGTGCGCCTCACCGTTTACTACTGTGCGCGGGACTACGACGTAGGTTTTAAGTCTTGCCAAGTTGCGCTCTTCTTCTACAGGCAGTTGTTCAGTACTACTGCCGGCGCAACCCTCAAAGATGGGGGATGCCATGATGATCGTGGGCATGTGCACCCAGATGATCGTCAGGCTATGCACCCCCGTGATAAGGCCAACAGCCTAGGCTAATTATTCATTTTATTGGTTGGACATATGTACTCCGTACGTTGCGTACAAGTATCAACAAAATCAAGTACCGGACCTTAACAAGTTGGCACATTACTAGGAGAGGACGTTTTGTTCCTTGGACAGAGGCGCTCAAGTACCACCAGACTGGTCCTCGCAGCCGAATCCTTTTTCCCGAGGTTACGCTGCACTGTTAGTATCAGTCGCATTTTATTGGATTCGTATAGAAGAACCATGGCCTCAACAGTACCCGGGAAGATCATTTGTCGAATGTATCTTCGGAAGAAACATTCTTGCAACTTGCGAGTGTCTAATGTATTCTCAAATCACGTGATGCACATCTTGAGCTCCCCCACCCGACGAGTTCGTCCGGCATGAGGGCTTCAAAATCTAATTTTGAGGTTAGACTTTTCCAGTTTCTATAAATAATTTGGTTGTCAGGCATTAGCATTTCTTCATTACTACTTATAGGTAAGGTATATGACTTGATTATATTGCTATAATGATCACGTGTGCCTGATGTTCTCATCAACAAGCTTAAGTTGCATGTATGCCTCGACAGCATAGCAAGCATCTGTAGAAGGGAGACATTGACAGGATATTTTATTGCCCCTCAATTACTACATCAAATTAAACACAATTAGTCTACGGCTACCTTGTTCCAGTGGTTGATGTCTGGTATGCCTATGTCGTGATTTACTTCTAATTCCATACGCTCCTTAAGACACCTACGCACCTGCGCGTGCGGCTTATATCTCTTACTATTCACTAGACATTCTTACCACTCCGCGCCCCCCAACACGCAAAAGCAGCAATGGATTTTGTCGTTACAAAAAGCATCCCCTCTCTTCCCATATCTACCTACCCAGGTACTCTTCATCCATCCTTCATACAACCGTCTCACAGATACCGTCCTACATCTTCTTGCATGATCAATCTGCAATAACACTAGTAAGTAGTATAATACTTCAACTCTCTGTCAAACCTTCCTCTAGTCTCTCCTGTCATCTACCCAGACTTTCACACTCATTACCTAGGCAGTGCTCCTTCCAACATTGATACTTGACTACTTCTGGCTCTGAGTTTGAACTCATCCTTGTCTGTCTTCTACTATCACACATTCATGCATGTACTTCACCTTTATCAGGTCATTCCTTCCCTTCATAACTTACTCCTTGGCACATCTTCTCTCTTGCTCGTCTCACAAGCAGAGCTGTATTCAATAACCTTGAATCCTGATATTGCTTGTCTTGTCACTCTTTGAGATACACCTTCTCACTGCTCTACACTACTTGCATGATTCAATCTAGATTCTTAATAACAGAGACGCAGGACACCAATACCAAGTTTTTCTCAGCATCGCTCCTGCATCAAGCATACCAAGGTAATATTTCCTAAAGTCTTGCCCTTTCACAGACCCTGCCCTTCTCCATTTCCACAACTTTCCCAGAGTCTTGCTCCACAATCCTCAACCCTCAATTCCATTTCTCATATTCCTTATCTTACTTGTATTCTTAGAGTCCTCAAGATGGTTTGGGGCAAAACCGCCAAGACATACAAAAAGAATCAGCAACAATGGACAAAACCCCGAGCAAATGTCGCAAATGAGAAGTCCTACAAAAAGAACCAGCAAATATCCCGAGCGGATATTGCAAATGAAACATGGGGGACGGAACCATGGGTGACTACACCTAGCATGGGAGAGACTCCAACAACCAATGAAGGCCAGCGACCTTACACCTGGGCAGATGATCCGGGCTCGAAAGTACCCGAGAAAACCCAAGAGCAAATTCGCAAAGAGGAAATGCTGGAAAATCTGGAAGACTGGCCGTGGAAGGGAGCTCCGAAGAAGCTAATTACTGTGGTATTAATTTCCTTTATGTATTCTAATATTGGATTTCGTTTGCTAATAAGTATCTAGGCTCCTTACTCCTTCAATTCTCGTCCCGGTTCACGATTACTCCTCCCCGAAGCAGAGCAGAAGTCTCCCCTGTTGAGACTTTTGGAGCATGATCTCATACGTGAGAAAATCATGTTTCTCGTGCTGCAAAACCATTTTGATGCCGCCAACTTTTCTTCCACTTGCCGCTTGTCTTTTAATCTCGTGTCTTATCAAGTTGTAAGTCCTTGACCATCTTCTCCTCTAGAGAGGTTATTGATATTTTGACTTCAGGGTATCTGGGATTTCACGACTTCTTATTTCAATAATTGCGAACTTCCCAGAAAGGGGCCCGGCTCTACGGAAGAGAGACATCGGATGGGCTACGTGCAGTCCGTTACCCTCGTAAGTCCAGTAAGGGGCCATGAACCAGAAATCACTTGTGAGGACGGGAAGAATGATTATCTCTATTCCAAACAAATTGCGAGCCTCAGAACCATGTGTGAGTAATTTCTGACATCTGATGCAAAATACTAACATGATACGGACAGGCCTCGCTATGTACAATTTCGCGGACTACTTTAAAAACCTACAACTTCACAGAATCCCTTTTCTCACACCGGATTTGCTTGCTCTGCTGATCCCAAATATGCGGAACCTAGAGGTGTTGGGGGTTTATAAATGCCCCTTGATTCACATTGGACATACCATGAGGCTTTTGGATATCATCAAGACGGACAAACCTCTCGAGAAAGAGAACCAGGTCTACCTGGATTTCTTCCCCAACTATCATGTTGGCCCAAAGTACTATCCTGGATATGCATACCACACTGGGTCCTATGGTGTTGTGTGGGACAATTGGAATGCGGATACTCGCCTGGCTATCTGGGCCTTGGTCTCACGTATCCTCCCAAAGGCACTGGACCAAGGTATTGACCTGACGGGACCCAATACAGCGTTTCGAAAATGGTTGGAGAAGTCTCCTTGCTGGCGTATCGACGAGACGCTGAAGGATCTCATGGATCCGACAATCCGCCCCGTGAAGCTGGCAGTCTCGGTTGACTTCCCTCACTACCACGGCAGAGAGGATTATTTCACGAGCAAGATCCCAAATCGCCCAGAAAGCTGGGAGTGGTAAGTTACAATACTCTCTCCTTTTGATACTATGTTATTAACGGGATGTTCTAGGGCCGTTCAGCATTACGTATGCAGTTCATGCAATGTCAATCTTCTGGGAATATTCTATTCTTTTACGCAGATCAGGGCAGCTAGAAATGCCGGAGTGCTCTACCAAGAACATCCACCCATCAAGTGTCTAGGATGCACCTTGAGCGACGACCTCGACGCTGAGACAGATCACTACAAGAACATCAAGCGCGATATCATCCGCCGCTGGCTCGAGGACGAAGAAGGCCCTAACATCACAGATCTCGCACGAGCTCTTGAAGACTTCGAGGAGAAGAATGTCGCTAGTGATATCGAGGCCCTGGACGAACGTCGATTCAAGCATATGCATCGCCTCGCCCCCGAGCTCTGCTATGACCGCGAGTACGACGAGCGACAGAACGAGCTCACTCGTGCGGAGCTGGGCCGGCTCGGCCTCAAGAATATAGCCCCGCAAGTAGGCCAATATGAGCAATGGCTAGAGGAGCAGAAGAAGGACGACGAAGATAAGCAATGGACCTGGTTCCGCTCAGATCGCGTCTTTGGACATGGCCATGCCCACTGGTAGTAGACCTAGATTCTTCTCTCCACTACATCTCTTCTCCGTTTGGCTCTTTGCTTTCTCGACCACGAGGATGAATGAACGCACGACTCTTCATACTTGCAGAATTCTTTTCTCTTGCCTTTTTCTATTTTGCTTGTCATCTCCACGTATTTGCTTCTCTTCACGATCTACATATCCTCCTATAGGTACTCAGCGCATCCTCGATATTCAACATATCGCAACCCGCGCGCCTCTCCCATCGGTCCCATTCAACATATCGATCAACCGGACCCCCAAAACATCGACTCTGTTTTTTTCTCTACCGCAATCGCCTCTCTCACAATCAGCATATTTCTGGTCCGCGGCAAGTTTTTCGATATTCAACATTATCGATAGACTGACTGAGCACCCGAAAAGCGTTCCACCTTCTTTTTTATTTCCTTCTGGGTCATGTCTCTTGACTTTTGGAGTCTGCATCGGGTCGGTATTTCTTTTGGTTGTTTGTTTGGTTGTTTCTTTCTCGGGGGGTTTTAGGTAGTGCATCCATCGCAGACCCTGCATTATCACGACTGGCGGAAGAAAAGGGGCGCGGTGCAGGTTTTGGGGATCAATGGGTGTTGGGCGTTGGGGATGCTTGATGGTATGGGGAATGATTGGTTGATTACTGGATGGAGGGATAGATAGATACATAAATGAGAAATGGAGTTTTGACTTTCCTTCGTAGTATGAATTGACGGTGCATGAATTGTGATATTGGGATGCGTGGAATCGAGATAAGTCTAATATTAATTTGAGAGTATTTGTTTCGTTTAGAGGATTTACCGAGTGTGATCTTGTATGATGAGACAGCCAGAGAGTGTCAATAGATAGACAAGAGAAAAAAGATGCTGAAACCCTCCAAGAAGAACTATAAAGTCCGTACCGTATCACATATCACATAATCACATAACCCCACGACCATCCCGGCTCACAGCAGATATACAAAAATTACGCCGCTTCACCCAACGCCACAAGACCATCCCTCTCTCAAGCCCACTGTTCATTCTGCGATCTGAGAGGGAGCTGTCTGTCCAAGGTATTGAAAGCCAGGGTTCGAGGCGTGTAGGGCACGGCGGACACCTCGGGGATACTCTTCATCTCGCCGTGCCTGCCTGCGGAAGGCTTGGACGCGGAGGCGGCGCCCAGTTGCAGATCGTCGGATTCGAGTTTCTGGGTGGCGCGCTCCTCGGGCGTGGGGATCATGGACCAGATGCCGAAGAGGAGGTTGAGGAGGAAGACGAATCTGTGGATTGGAGGTTAGAGGTGTTGGTTTACAGATAGGGGAGGGGAAGGGGGAGGGGGCGTACGCCATGACTACGGTAATGGCAAATGTACCCTTGGCCATCAGACAGTAGTGCTTGTTTCCGGAGGGTATTGCATAGTCACAGCTCTTGTTGATATACCAGGCTACACTGGAAGGGTGCTCCGGATCCGAGTGGTCAGGCCCAGCTTGTCCGGCAAAGCTGACGATCCAGAGGACCGTAAGGACGAGATTGACGGGGACTGAGAGGATGGGATACCAGATGTGCATGACGAACATGACGGCCTTAACCAGCAGAATGAACGTGCAGAGCACTGAGATGGCAACATTATAAGACGTCAACCTGCGGCACTTTGTTCAGCTTCTCTCTCATTTCCATGCTCGCACGCGGCACAGGATTGATCTACGCACGTTTGTGACCAGACGAATGGGGTCTTGGGAATCGGGCGGTAATTGGCATAGGCGTATAGGATCTGCTTCGGGCTCGAGTTGAAGCCATTGTCTGAACCGACTTGCCAGAGGGCGGTGCGGAAGAGATCTGGATCGGCGATACCGAAGAGCGTCAACGCGGCCACGGTTCCTGCCAGCTCGAAGACGAAGAGGGAGACGAGCACCTTGGGATGTCTCCATTTCCGGGCGAGGAAGCGTATGTAGGGGATTCGGAACATGCTGGCGGCTGATGGCAGTGTCTCGGGAGCGAGTTCCAAGGTGGAAGAGAAGCGGTGGTGACAAGAGAGGCTGTGGTTATAATAAAGACCTCCAGGGCAATGATGACGGGGGAAAAGGGCCTCTGATCTGAGGGCGGCCAGCCATGATTATGAGGAGGAGGGCCATCTGGGTTCCTCTCAAGTTGCCCAACAGCTGCTGCGCGGGCGTTCGTTCATGGAGCGCCAATGAAGTGTGTGATTGAAGGTTTCCCAGCGCTTGCATGCGATGATACGCAAGGCCAGAGCCCAATCAGCGAGGCTGAGGGACCGCGGGACAAAAGGCGCTAGACCGCGTTGGGCCGTGGGCGGACGGCAGTTCGCTAACTTCGGTTGGCCCCGCGGGCGGTCAAGGGTGAGCCGAGAGTGGATTAGCGCCAATGTAAGAGCGATCATCGAGGAGCACTCTATAGGTAGACACTCTAAATCTCTAAAAGACACTCTCCCACACTTCGCAGAATCGCCCTCCTCCCTGCTGCTACACGACGATGCTGATCTCGACCAGTGGGATGGTTTCGAAGCCGCACATATCTTTTCACTAGCTTATGAGGAACTTTGAAAGGAGTACAATTACGGCCGTTGAATCACAACCCCCTTGCATGGAGAAGAAAACAATGGAGGAAAAATCAACTCCGTACAAAATGGGCTATTGCTTCATCGCGATATACACCAGCTCTTTGCCGTGTGTATGTTTAGTCGTCTGGCTACTCAGTTTGATTTGACTGAGTAGACGGTGACAGCGACAGTGACAGCGACAGCAACACCCTAAATTCTACTTACCTACCAACCTACCTATTAGCTGTGTTAAAACAGCGGCGCGCAGGGTATGTTAAACTCGCGGTCCTGTTATACCCGTGCTCGACGTGTTTCCAAATATGTTTCTCGAGCCCCGCTGCGGGGTGCGCATTTTGACGTCGTGGTGAAATGAAGCTCATGAAGAGGCTCAAAAGCGCGAAACCTTATTTCATAGTCACTCAACTGGAACCAAGTTCCTGGGATTTTGGGTTCTTGAAAACATATGGCATTGATGAAGGATTTGCAGCGAGTCGGCGCTCACTCATGAAAGACTTTCGGCGATTCAAGAGTGACGGACTGGACATTGGGACCGGATGATAGGATATATTATGCTGTCTTATAGAGCGCAAATGGTATGGAATCACACAATCCTCGTCTGGACACAGCCATAGATGTTTAGATGAAAAAAACCATATGATGTACTTATCGATTAGAAATACGTAATAAGCCGTACCTAGTTTAGATCGCTGAACAGAATCTTTCGAGGTTTGATTCTGGCAACAGATGCCAGAGAAATATAATAGAACGACAGGTATAATTATTGTATAGAATTCATAAAAGCACGGCCATCGAGACTGATGCATACTTGCTCTCACTGATTGATTCACAGATATCCTCACAAGGACTGACCCTCTTCCCAATACCCGCCGCCGCTTGAAAAGATCTGGTATAGAGCTGTAGTTTAGTTCCGGCTATGAATGATTCAAAGGCATCACAGAAGCAAGGAAATTAGCTCAAGGGAATGCAAAGCCATTTGTCTCCGATGTCTGACATTATCCGAAGGACATTATCCGAGTGACAAGAGTTCAAGCTGCCAAGCTATGGTTCTTCCCCTACAATCTCGGTAACTCTCAAGGCTTCAACGCTCCGCAGTCGCAACCGGTTATCTTCTTCGGGCGGACGGACAGACGGATCTCAGGAACATGGATTCAAGTGGGGTCCTTCCAAGCCGCAGAGAAGCAGAAGATCGCAGGGACTTGGTTCGTTCATTGGTCGAAAAGTCCCATTTCCGCTGCTTTTTCTGATTTCTGATGGGGCATCCTGAGGATCGACCCCGCAATGCGGGGTCTCCGGTTTTAGCAAAAGAGAAAGAGAGAAGAAAGGGATATTTAAGAACTTCATGAACCTCCTCCTCTCAGCGTGCCTCTCCTAATCTCAACCTCCTCCATCTCCAAACCTCAAAACCCATAATACCCTCCAATATGCGCGCCCAAGATCTTCCCGATTTCAAGGACTTGCCGCCCGTCCCAGGCATGCCTCCTGGAACCGCGTGGGGAATATGGGACAAGAACGGGGAGCGGGACAACTGCGGCTCTCTGAACCTCCTTACTCCTGAGAACACCAAAGAAGCGCAGAAAGAAATCCGCACCGGACAAGGTGTCGCACTCAAGTAAGCACCCCCCTACGAGCTCGAGAACCCAAAACTAACGCTGAAGACAAAAGCTGGTCTCTCCAGCGCGTGGCCGAACCCGGGTTCGCGCGTGAACAGCCCAAACATACATTCAAAGACCTTACACCTCTCGGCCTCGCTGCCTTCGACGAGGTCATCCACATCAACACACAATCCGGGTCTCAATGGGACGGATTCCGTACGTGCCCCTTCTCTCTCTCCCCATCATTCATCCATTTCTCCCGGCCCCCCGCGCACAACACAAGCTAACAATGTATCTAGGCCACTGGGCCCAGCAGGAGACGGGCCTGTACTACAACAACCTCAAGCACGATGAGATCCCGGACCCGGCGCACGTCGAGAAGAACGGCATCCACAACTGGACGAAGCGCGGGGGGATCGTGGGGCGCGGCGTGCTGATCGACTACGTAGCGTACGCCGAGCGCCACAACATCCAGTACTCGGCCGTGACGCGCCACGAGATCACCATCCACGATATCGAGACCGCCGCCAAGGAGCAGGGCGTCGAGTTCAAGCCCGCTGATATCTTGATCATCCGCAGCGGCTGGGTCAAGTGGCATGATGAGGCTGATGAGGAGGCGAGGATCAAGGGCGCTAGGGATGGCCATGAACATGTCGGCGTCCAGGGCAGTAAGGAGTCGGTGGAGTGGCTTTGGAATCACCATTTCGCCGCCGTGGCAGGTGATGCGATTGCCTTTGAGGCTTGGCCGCCAAAGGCCCCGTATCGTGAGTTCGCCCGCCCCCTTGTGTTTTCTTTTTGTTCGCTTTTCGCTGTTCGTAGAGCTGAGCTGATTTGATGCCCGGTGTAGGCCTCCATGATCACCTTTTAGCTATGTGGGGAACTCCTATCGGTGAGCTGTGGAATCTCGAAGAGTTGGCGGAAGTTTGCAAGAGAGAGAACCGATATAGTTTCTTCCTCACGAGCGCACCCTTGAATATCCACGGCGGCGTTGCAAGCCCGCCAAATGCGTTGGCCATCTTCTAGTGTTTCAATTATCTGTGTGGATCTACCTAGTCTTACAGTTAGTCAGTATGTTTACATTATAATACAAGATATCCTTAAACGTCTCCTCCAGCTTTGCCTTCGGCGACAGTTGCATCCTTCTCCTCCTCCTTAACGCCTTGTTTACCCGGATTTACCACATTGCCCAGATTGACCACATTCCTCAAGCTTCCAAACGCCAACACGTCGCTGATCCGGGTGGCCCCGCTGAACAACATACACAGCCTGTCAATGCCGCATCCCCAACCGCCGGTCGGTGGAAGGGCGCATTCCAAGGCCTCCAGATAACTCTCGTCGACTCCGGCTCGATTCTCGTCATCCTTCCACTGTGCCTGTTGCAGGAACTTCTCTCTTTGTTCGAAGGGAGAGTTCTCTTCCTCGTACATGTTGGCTAGCTCCTTGTGCTGGACAAAGAGCTCTACCCTGGCGGAAACCACCTGCTTCGTTTTCGTGTCGACGAATGATTTTGCGAGGGGCGCCATACAAGCAGGGTGATGCATGATGAACGTTGGCTCGTTGCATTGAGGCTCAATGTAGACAGATGAGAGCTTGTCGAGGAGTCGGGGGAGGGTCTGTGAAGTCGGCAGTGGTATATTGTGCTTGGTGAAGAGGGCCAGAAGCTGCTCAGTAGCATCGTCTGCAGTAAGGGGCGGGAGTGGTTCCCCCAGCGCTGCTTCGACGGCGGGGATAAACTGGATGCGTTTGAAAGGAGCAGCAAAGAGGTTCTCATCCAATTCAGGAAGCGCTCCCAGAGATTCCTGGCGTAGTGATTTAACACGCTCTGCCAAGCCTGAGAACAGTCGTTCGGTCATCGAGATGAGATCTTCTAGATCAGCAAATGACTTGTAGAACTCGCAGGTGGTGAACTCGGGATTATGAGTAGAGTCGAGACCCTCATTCCGGAAAGCAGGTCCTATCTCGAAGACGCGGTCCAAGCCCCCTAGAATTAGCCGCTTAAGCCATATCTCGGGGGCAATCCTGAGAGCCAATTCCTTGTCGAGGAATTCTGTGGCAACTGTGGTAAAAGGCCTTGCAATAGCACCACTCGCCTTGTCGGTAATTATAGGTGTCTGCACCTCAAGGAAGTTATCCTGGAGTAGAAAATCACGCATATATTGTATTATATGAGAGCGAACACGTATTGTATCTGCTACGTGTTTATTGACCAAAAGGTCAACATGACGATTTCGAATACGGGTCTCTGGGTCTCCGAGCACTGTAGGTAGAAGAGGGAGGGACGGCGACAATATTGTTGGCAGTTCCATTGCATTGACGGACAATTCACCCGTCTTTGTCACGTAGGGATGGCCAAATACAGCTGCATGTTATCAGTACATGCTCACCAATGCCAGATACTGAGGGGCTTACAGATAATATCTCCACGGCGAACCAGATGGGCGAATTTACGGAAGTTTGTGCTCAGCACGCCAGAAAAGGTTTCAAGCTTAGACAGATTGCAAAGCGCTTGAATTGTACAGGAGTCATGGACAATATCCAGGAAGATTAGGCCTTTGCTTACGATACGAACGGAGAGCACACGTCCTGAAGGATGGTCAATAACGATATGATAGCTAAGATTGGATTGCCTCGAAATATACCTCGTATCGTCACGCCCTCGGCCGGCCGCTCTTGCCCAGGTGTCAGCTTCCCATATCGTTTCGCGAACTCTCCGCAGGTTAATGCGGTGCTACTCCGTTGTATCCTGGGGTATACCAAAGCATTGGCAGCCTTCAGTTCTTCCACCCGCTGCTCCACCGGCCCTCGGTTTCCAAAATCTACTGCACTCCCTGACGAGCCTTTTCCAGAGGCAGTTGTCACTCCATCACGGCGAAGCAGGTTATCAGTGCTCTTCTTCTTTCTCCTTTGAGGGGACGTTGCTGGTGATGCTAAACATTTTGAAGAGTTGTAGAAGCGGATGTAGGCAAATTTTCCTCGGACTGGTAGGTCCGTGGAAAGATATGGCCGCAGGAACTGCAGACCGGTGTTTTTGTTCATCCTATCTCAATAATGGGTCAGCTAATTGACAGTACAGATGTCCGAGAAGAGAAAGATTTGAGGGGAAAGTGTCAGATTTGAGATGTGTGAGATCAACCACCCAGGGGTGTCAGTCGCAACGGTTCTAATGTTATGTCGAAATCATCATGATGGAAGGTATTGAGGAATTATATAGAAATCAAATAACTTACTATTCGACGTGTGGCCTCACGCTCACGCAAGCTTGAGGCTGTTGAAGAGAGAGAAAGAATTCAGATTTGAGGAATATTAATACTTCTTTGCAGGGGTCTCGCTAGCGTCGCACCGTCGGGAAGGTTACCCGTAGAGCTCCCAGATTCTTGAGCTTCAGAACAGAAAGACATCACAGCGTCAATAAACTTGCATCACAACCCATATTCGCGCAACGAGCACAACAAACCTACGTTTTTCTTTGACACCGAAATAACTCGCAAACCGCAATCATGTCAATGTTCGGACTCGGTCGGCCGCAGCCTTCATCGGCCGAGAAGATAGCTGCCGCAGAGCAGGAGATGGACCTCATAACAGACATGTTCAACAAGTAAGAGACCATCTCGTCTCTCTTCCCATTTTATCTCTCCCGAACCCCTTCCCTCCTGTTTCTCCATCTATTGCTCTATTCCATGAAGCGGAGACATCCCGGCCTAACGTACATCTCAAGACTCCAACAAGCCTGCATGAAGAAATGCGTACCCAGGGAATACCGCGAGGGCGAGATCAACAAGGGCGAGGGTGTCTGCATTGACCGATGCGCTGCTAAGTTCTTTGATGTGCAGCTGAAGGTCTCGGAATTGCTGCAAGCTGAGGCGGCCGCTAAAGGGGCAGGTGGTGGTGGTATGGGCTTTGGAGGCATGTGAGGTTCTTGACTACAAGACATGCATCGGAGGGGATCTAGAGGATTGCATTGCTTTGGATGGGCCATATCTGGATGGGCTTGGCAAACGCCAGAAGGAGCTTTTTGTTCATGGTTAATGCATGTTGGGATGATAAGATCAAAGTCCAGACACAATCCGGCGGATCACTGTATTATACATGGGAATAATAAAGGAATATGGGGCGTTCAATATGTATTGAATCTATCCACTCCATGGTGCTATGCTCCTATGCTACTGTGTAAATGCTGTATGGGTATTTCCTAAACGCCCGCTAATGTGTTTCAATTCCGCATTTCCATAAGTCATTCGCTATTGTCGACGAGGGCGGGTGATGTTTGGCGGAGTGCCGATGCCAGTGATTGAGCGAACTGCCCAATGTGCCCAGCTTTCAGTGTTTAAATATGTCTCGACTTCTTTCGCCCGTGCTTCTAGATCATCGACCTGCTTTTCAAATTGAGAGACTCCATCCTCAACATCCTTTACTTTAGAGACCAGAGCGTTGATCTCGTAATCCAGCTTCGCTCCAAGGACCTCTATATCTTTGATCGCTTCAGTCACATGTGATCGCTCATCTCCCAGTATATCTTGACAGCTCTGCTTCACTGCTTGATAGGACTCACTCAATTGATAATAGAGTGTGTGAAAGCTGTCCTGATCCCGAGCCCCTTGATCATCCAGTGCTTCTACACTGTTGACCTTCCGCTCCACCCAAGGGCTAATATGATCTTGAAGGTAGGTAACTTTCTCAAACAGATGCTTGAAATCTTCCGCGATGTATTTCTGCTTCTGTAAAGCAGCCCAGGTATCGGCCTCATCATCGCCATCATCATCATGGGCGCAGACAGGCTCCCATCCCAGAACAGCTTCTTCTGCGTCACTGAAGGACATTTGCCGAGGCCACCAGGCTTCATTACGAAGCCTCTTCGATGACGGTGATGCAGCAGATATGCTGTTTCGCCGACGAAGAAGAATCTGGAAATTGTGCGGAGTACGCTCTGCCTCCAATAATGGACCTTCAAGATCACCATCCCCGTATATTGAGCCCCCAACCGATGGTTCACTGGCGACTAGAGTGCGCCGTATGTCCTTCACTTGTGCAGCCCAACGAGCTTCCGCCTCAGAGTCTTTCGATGTTTCACGCGACACAGGCTCAGTAGGTGGGTTGACTCTTGAATCACTTGGTAGTGATTCGGACTCTCCACCGCGAGCTGTTGGCGCAACCCCAGATACAGGATCCTTCACTTTCGGAGACCCAGCTTGATGTTCTGCTGGGGTATTTTTCCAGGTGAAGGCCTTTCCGGTTGTCTGAGGGCTGACTGATGCTCCTGAAGACGGAGCCAAGGTTGCGGAGCTGTTTGGAGTGAGGTACCCACCCAGGCCTCGGCCCTCGACTTCAGCCCCATAATCCTTTGAATGTTTGCTGGCATGTCCTCGGCGGCCAACTGCATCCTTTATCCTACCAAGGCCAGATTTTGCATCATTCATCTTTCCTGTGACGCTCTTGAACACCGTCTTGCGTAATTGCGGGTCCCGCTCGTAAGGACTATCAACCACACTTGTAGCGGATCCAGGAGGGGGTTGCTCAGAATAGACATCATTAGGGGTCTCTCTCTCCTTCTTTCGAAGCTCGGGATCCTCTTCCGCAGGAGGCAAGTCACCTCTGTGGTGAGACCACATATACCCTCCCTGATCATCCTTCGTGAAGCTGTAGTTCGCTGAATCCCCATCTGACCTTCCCTCTCCAGCGCCGGACCTCCTTGGCTTGCCATACCATAGCCATTTTGCCCTTTCGCCATGTATGAGACTAACAAAACGGTCGATATCCAGCGTCTCGATGTCCCCAATGCCGGCTTTATCACGCCCTACCATGCCCATGACCATTTCTCCACCCTTACCACTAAGCTCAGCGACTGTAGACTTGACCGCTTTTGGCACGGCCCATCCCTCGCCAGCAGCTGCTTTTGCCGTGACTTTATGTAATTGATTGAGAGTGTATCGGTCCAGCCTTCTCGTGCGCTCCAGTTTCTGGGATTTTTGGAAATAGGCAATACCACGCTTTAGACTGAACACATCGAATGCATCTTTAGCTACGGGAGCCCCGTAGTAGTTGAGACGGTTACGAGCACCCATGAGCAGACCCAGTAACGCCGCAACCGTTGTAGGGCCAAGTATTCCATCTGTAGGTTCGATGTTGTAATATTCAGACCCAATTTCTGTCCACCAATCATTGATGGCCTTCTCTGTCACATCGCAGAGCATTCCATCGGCATATTCTTGTTCCAGTTTGCCAAATATCATCAAGGCTACCTGACAAAGCTTGACTAGCTCAATCACCGCCCCATAGAGCGGAATTCGGTCGCTAGTCTTGTAGAGCTGGAAGAATTTGGCTTGCGTAGCTCCTGCAGGTGGTGTCAAGCTCATCCCAGATCTTCCAGAGCATCCCAGACGTTTCAAGTTCTCATTGATGATGAAGTCCTCCCTGTGCTTTTTGACGTCTCCATTGGGTACCGGAATGACAGTCAACGCAGATGGAAAACTACTTAGGTTTGTGACCATAAGCATTCCAAGTGGTGTTTCCTTTGGTCTGGCATGGAATTGAGAGATAGCCTTGAAGTATACACGCAGCCTCGGTGACCACTCTTCTTCGTTCGTAGGTACACCCAACACGCCCACCAGTACCGAATGGTTCGGATCCCCTGTATATGTAGTAATGACGAAGGTTGGATGCACTCGTGAGCATGCCCATTGTTCGACGAGGTACAGTTCGTAACCTTTGAGTCGCCCATGTCGTTCGATTACGACAGTGGCAGAGTCCTCTTCAAGGTACCTAACCCAGGTCAGAGGTATTTAATATGGGAGTCTGGTGAAGATGTACCTAAAAGCCACTGGGTCTGCGAAGACAAAATGCCGACGTTGAGGGGGTTGAGGGATCGACTTGATTTTAGTTGGGAGTTGGTGAGTTGCAGGAGAGGCCATAGCCGGCTCGGCGGTGGTTGTTTTGGGCGCGCTCTTGGTCCTGCCCAGAGCATTCTGATGAGATGCTGTCTGCGAGAGAGCGGCCTCTTTAGCCTCTCTGGCCTCTCTGGCCTCTTGTTCGGTATGCAACTCCTCCATATGAGGATAGACGAACCGGCTAGACATGATTGCTAACAGCGCGGGACGGTCGTCCTGCCCTCGTCGATGGGGCGAAGCTGCTGTGACGTCGTCCTGGCCAACCTACAGTTGTGGTTGTGGTCGCAGAGCATGATGGTCTGCCAGTCGCGACTTGTGCCATGCAGGAGAAGAGGCGACAATTGCTCGAGGAGGGCGGGAAATGGGTATAGTACGAATACAGATATAAGGTATTTATATACGTTCTTAGACCACATGAAATACCGTATGTCGAACTGTGCCAATCAATCGCATGGGCTCCAGGTACTTGCGGCAAGGTACTTGGCAGCTCGCCTGGGCCCCGACAAGGGCTTTTATTGGCTTTTGTGTTTGCCTCCCCGGCAGCACGTAGAGAGACCAGCGTCCCCATGGCCGTTTAGTGGCCCAGACCCGCACTACCATATACAGCTCACCTCACGTGGAGCCTCTCTATATCATCTCAACCACTTCCATTGCTAGATACACAGCACGCTCTTTCACGATTCACTCTTCACTCTCGGCACAGGGCTTCTGATGAATCTTGTGCATGTGTCTCCAGGCAAGGCGATGAGGTAGCGGGCAATACACAACGCCTGGAAAGAACCCACAGTCGGAGCGGGGCTGTTCACCAGCTATGGATGTCCTTCAAGTGGAACTGGCCAAGCTGCGGAGGGATGCCAACCTCACGCAGAGTATCCAGGATGTCGACAGGATTATTGAGCAGCTTGAGGCTGCTAGGGAGTCGATAGTAGCAGGTACGGAACCTCCCTCCTTTGACTCCGGCGGCGCGGATGACAGCAGGAGTTCGGAGCAAGCTTTTGCTATTTCCTCCCATGCTTTCCACCCTTCTGGGGCTTTTACTCACATGCCACTGTCTCCTAGATCCAAACTCGGCCTCAATCATCCTTGCTAAGCTCCAGAACCCCCTCAAGAGTGGTTTCGATAAAGTCAACGATGATCTCAAGAAGATTCACAAAGGCCATAGCAACTATGGCAAAGCACTGGATAAGGTATGCGGCTGGCCAAGATGAGTGACGGCTGGAGTATACTGACTGGAGCGTGGCCAGAATTTCCCCGTCAAAGCCTTACCAAACGAATACGATGCTCTCGCATCCCACCCCTCTCTCATCAACAGAGCTATTGCCATGCATCTGATCCGCGAAGGGCAGTTCTCAGTTGCCTCGACATTCCTAAACGAAGCCCAGGGCCACCCACCACATCCTGCCCCTACTCCCGGGACCCCGCATCCCTCCGAATCTGACGAAGGAGATTTCTCGCCTCAGAAATCACAGGAGCTGCAGGCCAAATTTGAGAACATGTACCAGATATTGCAAGAGTTGAAGGGCCGGAACCTTCACCCGGCCATCGAATGGGCACGGATCAACCGCGATGAATTAGAGAAACGGGGCAGTGATTTGGAATTTGAACTCAGCAAGCTGCAATTCGTCTGGTTGTTCCAAGGACCCCAGGTCAATGGCCTCCCAGACGACATGAACAACGGTCTACCAGGGGCACTTAAATATGCCCGGGAACATTTTGGAAGTTTCCAAAACCGGTTCCTACGGGACATCCAACAACTAGCGACAGCCATGGCATACAGACCCAACCTCCCAGACTCTCCCTATTACCGAATATTCAACATCCAAAGCGCATGGGACGACGTCTCCGCCTCATTCACGCGCGAGTTCTGCTCGCTCCTCGGTCTCTCCGCCGAATCCCCACTCTACATCGCCGCGACAGCCGGCGCCATCGCCCTCCCCACCCTCCTCAAGCTAGCCTCGATCGTGAAGGAGAAGCGCACGGAATGGACCACGCAGGACGAGCTCCCAGTCGAGATCGCATTACCGCGCAGCATGATCTACCACCCGATCTTCGTCTGCCCCGTCAGCAAGGAGCAGACCACCGAGGCCAACCCCCCGATGATGATGCCGTGCGGCCACGTCGTCGCCAAGGAGAGCTTGAACCGCCTCAGCAAGGGCGGCAGGTTCAAATGTCCGTACTGTCCGAATGAGAGTCAGCCGAAGGACGCGCGCCGGATCGTGCTGTAGGTAGGAGATGACCGGGAGGGGGTTAGATTGTATTTAATTTTTTTTTCTCCTTTCCGGAGAACCCCCCGAACAAGACATGGTGAAATGCGGGAATATATGTATGTAAGGCTGGAGTTCTAGGCTGGGGGGCACCGGGATAGGGGATTGGGGTAGGACGGGCTGCGGCGAATTAGGAATACATACGATACGTACCTTACCTTATTTTTATTAGATCCTCTCTTGATTATTATGCATTTGTTTAATTCTCATTCAACTGTTTGTGTTGGTTCTTTATTACCTACCGTACTGAAGATAGAGATGGGATATCACACTCACTACATCACATCACATCACACTATATTACCTTTCCTTACGTACTTCCTTCCTTTCGTCGCACCTCTCACTCCCCATCCCTAAACACCCTTCCTTACCAAAAGATCCCCCCCCCCCCCCAAAAAAACAAAAGACCAAACTAGAATAATAAATGGGTAATATCAATTCAATTCCATTCATAACTCATTCAGCAGTTTCAAGAATACCTAAAGTACCTAGGTACCTCATAATAAAATTCAATCCACACACGATCAAGATTTATCCTTCCATCGTCATGTTGCGTTTTGGAGTTCGCTCGGGGTGATCTGGCTGTCTGTTTTTTTGGGGGGGGGGGGGGGGGATGGGCGTCGTTATTGTATCATGTATACCTTAGATAGGTAAGGTAGGCTATACTTTAGAGCTGCGTTGTTGTTGTTGTTGTTTTTCCCTGTGATGATGATTTTTTCTTTTTATTTTCTTGATTTGATGGGGGGGCTTTAGATGGGGGCTGAAGGGTCGTTGGGCGGGTTGGAGGAGGTGGATGGTGGTGGGGGCGAGGGGGCGTCGGTGATGGGTGTGTCTTCTGCTGCTGCTGCTTCTTCTTCTTCAGAGGCGGTTTTGATGCGCTTCTCGTCGGCGCCTAAATCCTCGCCTGCTTCGCGTTTGGGCGTGGTGGGGGTTTCTGCTTCCGGTTCTGAGGCGGCTGGCTCTTCTGGGGTGTCTTCTTTGTTGTTGTCGGCTTTCCTTCCAACGGCAGCCTCGACGTCGATGCCCTGCATTGCGACACCTGGCCCGCCTCTTTGACTCGCGCTGCCGTTGCCCTGTGGTCCCATGTCTTCCATGCCGATCTCTTCGGGACCTCTAGCATGAGGGGCTTCGTCTTCCTCTCCCAGGCCGTCTGCATCTCCTCTGCTTCCCTCGAGTTGTGAAATGGGCACGACTCCCGCCTGTTGCTCCTGTCTTAGTAATTCTCCCTGTGTGACTCCCCCTTCTGCCCGTAGGCCTGCAGTGCCGCTGCCCTCGCCCGGAGGGGATGTAGAAGATGGACCCCCCCGAGTAGACGAGACGCCATTCACGGAAACGGACACTGTCTCGACGCCACCGGGTCCGTTGGGTCCCTCGACCATTTCCGTGCTCTCCGTCTTCACTTCCCCTTCTAGAGGCGAGTGCGTATCTCCGTTACTCTTATTTAGCCATGGTATAGGCGTGAGTAGCGCACCCCCTAAACTATCATCGAACACAAGACCGCCTTGTTGAGGAGCGGAAGATGTTCGGTTGCCCCAGGATACAGATAATGGATCGATGCCGGTTCCATTTGAAAGCACGACCGCGCTCGAGGGGTCTGGGATCGCGGGGGGCAAAGGAAAAATGTGCGCTCCGGACGTGACGTGCACGACACGATCCACAGCATGGAGGTAGGCCGGGAGGGTTCGATAGTGCTGTTTGGGGGAGAGGATAAGTTCGGCGAGTCGCTGGATCGTGTGCGGTGGGTGTTTGGAGAAGAGGGTGTTGAGAGTGCTGATTATGGAAGCGAGGAGGGATTCGGCTTGCGGGGGAAGCCTGCCAGGAGGGCTATCGTCTGGTGGAGGCGCGTTCTCCTTGTCTGTGGACTGGGTAGATGTAATGCTGTTCTGGCTGGAGCCTTCCGCAGCTTGAGACTGGGGCGGCGAGGAGGGTAATGGTTGGGACGAGGCGGGGCGGGGGCGAGGAGTTGAGGGGATAGGGAAATCATTATGTACAATCTAGATGCGATCAGCTATGTCCTGGGATCGTTGGGCGCAGACGACAATTACATTCTCCAGCCTGGGTATCAATCGCGAGAGTAAAGCTGGCCATTGGTCACTGCTCCAAGATTAGCTGGGCGCCTGGGCTCGTGGGAATTTGATCGACCTACCAATCCATCGAATCGCCATTGGCGAGGGCTTGCAAGACCTCATCATCGGTGTCGATATCCATGGCGGTGGGTTGCGACAAGAATCAAAAAGTTCTGGATGGAGGCGCGCAGGCGCGTTTGCGACGTTCGCCTTGTCCCGAGACGAGACGAGACGGGAGACGCGCGCGCGGAGACTGGAAGTCGCGGCTGCTGCACCTGGGACGTGAATGACGGGAAGCAGCGGAAGATTGAAAAGAACCCTTCTCTACTTTGAGGACTCAAATGAAGTCTGCACAGGATTTGCGAACTGTTGAAGATCGAAATTCCGAATTGCTGGGCGAAACCCCACGCCAGGGTCCCGGACTATTGCGCGGAGAATTAGGATTGTACGGAGCTTCCGTATCGGCTACCGTACCGACAGTAGCGATGTGGCCTGTCCCTTGCCGTACATGCATAGTAAGCTTATCATGTGACCCGAGCTGTGCAAACATCCTCGCTCGCTTAGAAGTTTGCATCCCCTTAGCGCGTGTCCGCAGTCGTCTCTCGAGTATAAATACTCGCGTTCTCCCGCACCCTCTTTCGAAAATCATACTTACCTTCTTGGCAGCGACCTGGCTCAAGAATCAGGGCGCTGGCGATACGAGTCCTCCATTGCACATCGGGGCGACGAGAATCGTTTACTTGGCTTCGGTCACGTAATCGGGGGAATTTTTGATTGCTTGCGACCACTGGTCCACCCTTGTTTTTCATTGAGCTCTCATGCCTCGTGCTGGGACTTGAAGAAGAGGAAGAAAGGGAAGAGGAAGAAAAGGAGGAGAGGGGAGCAGACAAAACATGGCCTTGCGATAATAATACACAGGCAACATGCCCGTCCACTCCTGATACTGCACATCATACGTGCCGCGCCTTTTGCGTGACTCGCTGCCATGAACCTCGGATGGCTGGGATGGGTTCTCATGTGCTGCTACTGTAGGTAAGGTACTCAACCTCTGCACCTCTGCTACAGTACTTACTCCCCGCCATGATTCGTTCTCAACTTGTCTGTCGCAGGGCATGTCCCACCCCCTTGCGGAGGTCAAACACCCATATGCACGCCTGGATCTTCGAAACATCCAGGACATCCCCTCCTTCCTCTCGAGTCACGCACCCTCGACTACTCCTCGAGCTCTACGATGGATATCTTATCTTGATTCTTCAGCCTTCAGCCGTGGCGACTTGGCAGGCGTCGGTGTAGTTCGTGCACTGCCCGCCTCGAGGTCGGCTGTGAATGAAGCTGCGACGTCGTGATAGGACGTACGGCTTGGCACGACGGCTTACGGCTTGCGGAGAATCAACAATTGGCAAGGCGTTTTCGAAGGCTGTTTCTTGGCACGGGATCCTCTGGTCGAATTACAATGGTTGGAATCCACGGGGGGTTGCCAGACGGGAATGATCATTGATCATTGATCGTAGTATTGTCAGTAATCGTATTATCTATCATCACTATTGAACGCCCTCTTTGTCCCTCGCTGTTGAAAAGGCGGAGAACCTCGCCGCCAAGCGTATCGTGCCGTGTCCAGGAACCACTAAACCACTATAGATAATAGAGAGACTACTAAGAGACCACCACAGTCTTAATCAACCCCTTGAACTCTGACCCGGCCAGGTGCTACGGACGGACGACATACCAAACTACAGGAATAGTACCACGGTCTTATTATTTCCCGCTCCAACACTCCCGTAGCCTGCTTCCCTTAAGGCTTTAATACTCGCGACGACCTCAAACCTCCCCAATCACTCCCAGACCCCCTATCTTCACATTCGTTCAACTTCAACCCCTTCCATGACTCTCCTGTCTCTCTAGTCCAAGTCCTGTCTACGGCAAAGACGCCCTACGGCAAAGACGCCCTACGGCCCCTACCTCTCCCTACCCGCCTCCAACCCTAAGACCCCCAGCCCGCGACCCAGGTTGTTTCATCCTACGACCAAACACTCGCTACACTGTTACAGCACATCCATCCAGCCTGTGACTACTTAGTATTGAATATCAACTAATTCACTATTCGAGAGCGCCGACCTGCTCAAGACCGCGCCTCCAAGTCTCTCTACCCCCAATCATACCTGTCTTGCTCGCTTCTTCGCATCACATCGCATCGCATCACATCACATAACATCGTATCGCGGCGTGCGTCGCAACCTCACGAATCCTCCTCTCACACCTCAGCCTTGACCTCGCTCCTGCTCAGGAGCACAATCACCGCCATCGTGGCGTACCGACCCGAATCACGGAGTTCTCTTCTGAATGCTGGAGATCCAGCATATCAGTCGTATGAGGGAGGATACTATCATCGGGAAGGTCTCACGCCACCAGTCGTAGGCCCGGTGCCTCGACGAAGAAGGATGTACATACCCAGAACTACCTGGACATGGGCCTTCATGGCGACGACGATGGTGCAAGCCGCCATTACACTCGCAATGGAATCGTAAGCTAGCCACACTGCCGGAGATAGCACTCTCTGCAGAGTTAACTTTGCATTTATAGGTATATCTTTGCCAAGTTCCAAGAGAGTCTACGGCCAGACATTCCGACCATACCAGACATGAAAGCCATCCCGACATACCTTACACTCTTTATCTTCGGGTTTCTCTACCAACTGGTACTCGTCTACGACTCCTTGCGACTTAAAAATACCATCCAAGTCATCGGGCTTTGCATCTATAATCTTGGCATGCTTATCTATGCTGCCATTCAATACGATCAGATCAACAAGGCAATCCATACCTTGGAGGGTCTGGACTACGTGGACAAGAAAGCAGATGTCTGGGATGACGTGCATCCATACCTGCTCGCCGTTCCATGTATTATCGCTTTCTTCTCCGTTGTCATGTCCTTCGTTGCCTGGAAGCTCTATGATGAATTTGCCTGGACCATCTATAAGCACATCAGCGCAGACCTACGGATGAAGCATCGCTTCCTCACATTTCAGGTAAGGCTTCATAATCGTGTGGTCGGGATACATGCTAATGGCACTTTAGATCTACATTGCTCTGCTGAAATTTGATTTTTTCTTCTTCCTGGGCTTTACAGTCCAGTTCCTTGTGATCGTCACCGGCCTGGAAAACGTGGAAAAATTGATCACCATCATCGCCGTCCCCGTCACGGTCCTCATTCTCATCATGGCAGCATTCTGGACCCGACGCGAGAACCACTTCGGGATGGTGTTAACAATCGTCTGTTTCTTCGGTGGATTGGCATATTTCATCTTCAAGCTTGCCCGGATGTACCAAGCCAGTCATGAACAGAACTACTTACCTGTTCGGAAGACTCTTACCAGCTTCGCGGTAATCACGATCACTTTAATTGTCCTTACGATCATCAACGCCTCAGTATGCATGGCCAACTTCAACAAGGGACTGAAGCCACATATTCAAAAGCGCAAAATCGCCGATGTTGAGGAGAAGGTCACCAAGATGACTGAGCTGCCGGATCTCAAGAATGGGCCAGTAACGACTCGGATGGAAATAGACTAAGCGTTTGTGAATAATGGATATTAGGAGTGCTTGGGTGAAAGGCCAAGGCTGGAAAATTGCAGGCCATGTATACTGAAACGACTACGACCTTTTCTTTGCTGGTTCTACGGATCTGATGACTCAGGATCATATGCTTCGTGGCTATCGAGGCATTTCATACCCGGATGGCGTTACGAGATGTTGGATGGAGTTCAGGTTAATTACAATGCATAGGAGGAGCGCATGGATACCAGTGTGAGCGATTTCTATGTGAGGGCCCATGTTGCCGGCTTCATCGTACCTTCAAAGCGAATAAGAGAGCTTTTTCAAGACTAAAAATTGCCATCAAATATCGTGAAGCTGTAGGCACTTGATTGTGAAGCAGCAGCCTCGATCAAACGATACCGATACGTGTGAGGCCCCCTTGGGTAGCTAAGGTAAGGAGGCTGCCGCAGGGATCCGAGGCAAGTTCCAACCCCACACTCGTTTGCCCCGGATTCTACTCCGCGGCTTCAACTATTATTTACTACCCGAGGCCCCCCGCGATACGTCAAAACGTCCCTCCCAATAGCCACAGCAAACAAGAAGTTGCACCGCTCTTTTCCAACAACATGTAGCAAGCTGCTGCATGACAACAATAGCTCTCGTTACTCTACCTATTTGCAAACAATTTGGAGGACAGTTAAGCTCTGTTTATTGGCAGGCCAGACCACGTCCTGCTTCAAAGTCCCAGCTAGAGCAAGGAACTCAAGTCAAGTAACGCTTTCAACTGCGACAAAATGCCTTCTTCTTTTCCCGAATCCTACGCAGCGCTCCCCTTCCAGCATATCCGCCTCTCTCACATCCCAGAGAGTTCCCCCACACCCACACCCGTCATCCTGATCACCCTGCACCGACCCGGCAAGAACAATGCCTTCACAGGGATCATGGCCACGGATCTCGAGACGGCATTCGACCTGCTCTCGCACGACCCGCGCGTGAAAGCCATCGTCGTGACCGGCGACGGCAAGATGTTCTGCGCCGGCGCAGACCTTGACGGCGGTGCTGGGTTCGCGACGCGCGATACGCCTCGCACACACCGCGACACTGGGGGGCGTGTGACCCTCGCGATCCACCGGTGCACCAAGCCGGTCATTGCGGCGATCAATGGGAGCGCGGTGGGCGTGGGTATCACCATGACGCTGCCGATGAACATTAGGATCGTGAGCGAGAAGGCCAAGATCGGGTTTGTGTTTGCGAGGCGAGGCATCGTCATGGAGGCTGCGTCGAGCTATTTCTTACCGCGATTGATTGGCTTGAGTAGAGCGATGCATCTCGTCACCACGGGCGCCGTGTACCCCTCCACAGATCCCTTACTGCGAGATTTATTCTCGGAGGTCCTCCCGCCTGAAAAGGTGTTGCCCAGAGCGTTGGAGCTGGCGGACGACATCGCGAAGAATACCAGTACCGTCAGCACTGCGCTGATGAAGGACATGATGTGGAGGAATCCGGGCTCGGCCGAGAAGACGCATCTTCTGGATTCGAAGATCCTGTTGGATTTGTTCAATGGGAAGGATCAGCAGGAGGGCGTGGATTCGTTCCTGCAGAAGAGACAGGCTGCTTTCAAGGGCAACATGGCGGATAATGCCCCAGCTGTTTGGCCTTGGTGGGATCCTATTGACACGGCCCCACCTGTCACAGTGGAGGACTTGAAAGCGAAACTCTGACAATTGTATGTGAATGACATATAGCTAGGTTTGATAATGCAGCAAATGTGGGCTACCGGGACGTGGTAATTCGACAGCGTGTTACCAACAGGAACTGCATTCTAATTCTAACCTATATATATACTCGTGATGTCCTACAGAATCAAACGTGCCTTAGCCAGCCTTAGAGCATGCATCTCCTCAATTCGAGGTGCCACCTGTAACCATCCCACTTTCCAAGTCCCACCGCTAATTTACCTATTTAAGATCCCAAGAATTAACATTTACGATAAGAGAGTCGACTTCTCAAACCTCCCTCCATCAATAAGAAGAAGAGGATAGTAGAACCCATCCACGAGCTCGATAACTCAAAGAACTTGCCATCACCCCCCCTTCTCCCATCGTCATCATGCCTCAGAAAGAATCTGTCTTCACCGACAAGGCCCCGGCGCCTTTGCCTTTCTTCTCCCAGGCAATTAAGTGTAATGGCATGGTGTACTGCTCAGGCTCTATCGGGACGGATCCCAAGACTGGGAAGTTAGTTGAAGGCAGCGTTGCGGATCGATGTGTAAGTTCACCCACCTCCCCTCGCTCTTCGAGTCCCCAAATTTCCCTTCGCCCCCCCCATCTTCAAAGAAAAAAGAGAAAATCCCCCAGAATGGCAAAACCAAAAAAAAAAAAGAAAGGAAAAAAAAAAAACCGAAGAATCAATCAGCTGACTTACCCATCCCCCTCAAGGCCCAATCCCTCGCCAACCTAAGCGCCGTCCTCGAAGCCTCGGGGAGCAGCATCGACAACGTCGTCAAGGTCAACATCTTCCTGACCGACATCGCCGACTTCGCGACCATCAACACCGTCTACGACAAGGTCTTCCACAAGGAGCCCAAGCCGTGCCGCACCTGCGTCGCGGTGCACCAGCTCCCGCTCGGCACCGACGTCGAGATCGAGTGCACGGCGCATCTGTAAGGTGAAGACGCGATCCTCACGCCCCGGGGCTTTTCTTGCTAATGTGTGCCCCTTTTTGGGGGGGATTGTAGGAATGAAGGGGAGCGTGCTAAGTTATAGCCGCGAAAGGCGTTGTTGGTGTGGGCACTGAGTGAGTGAGTGAGTGTGTGAGTGAACAGCATGAAGTGATGGCATGGGTTTTGTGAGATCCTGCTATGGTCACTTTTCCGGTGCTTGAATTTTTTTTATCTAAGAGTGGGGAAAAAAAAGAGAAGATTAGGAATCGATACTTCTCCCCCGTGTGAGTGAGTGTTTTCGGATGGTTGATTGATATTGAAGTACGGTATGTACCCTATGACCGCAACCAGCAGCCCGGATCACGCGAGTCTAGCTTTGTTCGAAAGCATTCATCATGTGGACTGGTTGAAAGCATCTCATTATATTCAGCAAGGTATAGTTTAGAGGGGGGGCATCCCCTTGTGATTTCTTTATTGTCATTCCTCGCAAAAGGGAGGAATGTTTATCCCGCCTCCTTTCTTTATTGATTTCTCACAATGCGTCCATATTCGCACAAGAGAGAAGACCAAGCTACTCGAGATGGGACCCTTTCGGTATAGATTTAATACAGTATGTACTTTAGGCACTATGCCTAGGTACAGCTGTCGGCTCGACATATAATGAACAATCCCATTCCCTGACCACAGACGAGAGGAGTCCAGATAAAAGTGCATCTATCTAGAGCACCGACGAGCACTGGAATATACCAAAGCCGCAACGATGGCCAATGACAATACTAACATCCCTCATTCGCAGAGCAGCTCGCCGGGGACTGCATCTACAGCCGCTGGAGGGAAGATTTGGAGCCCAACCGGAAAACACGAAAAATCTCCAGGTACCACTCCTTCGAATCAAGGAACCGCTGAAAAGGGGAAGGCAGGGGGAGCCCAACAGCTGGGTAAACCGCCGCCATGGCCCGGAACTGCAGAACTTGGGCAACTCTCGCATGCACAGACGGGAAATCAAGATGTCGTGAAGTTTAACCCTTTGCAACAGAAACAACGGAGAGCGCGAGCAGCGCTGAAGAAATTGCGTGAACCCCCTAAAGAGATTAGGCCGGACTGGACGCCGGATCATCCTCGTATACTGTCGGACAATATCAAACACATTATCGATGCGACCCGTGATCCGGCGGAACTGAGATATAACCACGGAAAAAAAGATGATGATGACAATAGGCGTTCAGAGGAAGAAGAGCCCCCACCCCCGACTCAAACTAGACAGGCACAGCAGGCAATTCCTGGACAGACAGGAACTTCAAGCCAGCCAGCATCTCAAGGCCACAAACGGCAGCGCGAAGAAGAGGGCAGGGCTTCAGATGAACCCGACATCAGGAGCATCACGGCCGAAAACCAGCGGCCATTGAAAAGAGTGAAGTTGAGAACCGGCATCACGCAGCACGTGCCGGAAGAGCTCACAACCCTGCGACCCCAACCTCTGCGGTTGAGTTTCCCTCCTCATCCTGCCGACGATCGCAGCGATGCATGGTTCGTCGAGGAGTTCCGCAAGCTGTTTCGGCGGATAGACAGGTTTGCCCAGGACTACTTTGCTCGGCATGACCTCGATGAAGGGGAGTTCCACCAGCCGTGGGCCGCGGACATGTCTCCCGAGTTCCTGCGGTACGTCGAGCAGGTGGCGGAAGCCGACCCCGCGGTTGGGGGTTGGGATAACTTGCTCCGGGATACGGTGCAGAGGAAATGGCTCATCGTGGCAGTCATCATGCGAATCCTGGAAGTAAAGGTCTTTGGCGCTGACCTCTGGGGTGCGGATGCAGAAGAGAAAGAAGTCTTGCTTGGCTTGGAGAAAGCCCTTTTGACTCGAGAAGGTAGGATCCAGCATCCTTTGACTCGCAAGAGACGCAATGGAGTTGCTAACCCGCCCTCTCCAGGATTCTCCCGTAACGCCGTCCGCTCTCACATGGTCCGTACCATTGTCGGAAAGGGACCAGTAACCAAATACTTCCACCCCGAAGTAGCACAGCTCACGGCCCAAGTGGCACTCCTTTTCAACCCTCTCTCCGACTTCCTCTACAGGAGGCCTCCAACAGACGGCCGCGCCAACCCCCAGATGGCAGACCAATACCAGGCTCTCCACAACATAATCTCCACCGCCGCCTACCTCTCAATCTGCATCCGCCTCTCCCCCACCATCTTCTACTTCACCGCCCTCACCCCCAACACCCCCTACGACCCAGCCGACCAACACAGTCTCGAGTCGCTCCTCTACACCCACAGCAAAGCCGCCGTCCTGCACTCCCGCACCGTCGCCCTCTCCATCTTCCAAAACCGAACATCCCACCTAACCACCACCCTCGCCCGTCTCCAGACCGCCGGCCACCGTCCCACAAGCCGCATCTACAGACGCGCCCAAGCGGCGCTCGACTCGCATCTGCGCACCCAGGCACAGCCCCTATCACGCACCCACCGCGCACTCGTGAAGATCGCCATCTGGCCCGCGATCCGCCGCTTCAAGCCTGGCTCCTCCCAGGACGAAAGACTCAACATCCCCCTAGGATCCCGCGACGGTTTCCGAATCTTCGACGTCGGGAAAGCAGCCGCAGTCTTCTATTACGGGATGGAAAACAGGAGGGAGGCGCTGAAGGGGAGGACAAGCTTGGAGGCGCTGGCAAGGATGAAAAGGAGGAGGTATGGCGAGAGAGAACCTGGCGTAGGTAGGGGAGTGGTGTTGTTCGCGGCCGCGGCTGCGGCGGCTGCGGTTGCGGGTATCCCGGCGGCTTTGGCTTATGGAGAGGGATTTAGACGCGTGGCGGAAGAGTATTTGGGTGGTGTTTTTGCGATCCCATCTTTGCCAGCAAACTCCTTTTTGGGATCGGTTGCTCAGCTTATAGGCGGTCAGCTTCGTTGATCCTATTTTTTTCTGAGTGTTATTCTGCTGGAGCTCGGCGTTGTTCGATATATTTGTTCGATCGTTTTGACGTACCTTAAGCTAGAAGCTCTCTTCCTGTACTCGGCCAATTTTGGGCATGATTGTTGGATGATGCAGCCTGAGATGATTAATTTGCATTTCCTTTTCGTAGCTAGAAATTGTAAACATTATGTATAGTTTCCCTCGCTCGCTACCTTGCCTCGATACCCTACGCCGATAATAACTGAAGCCTGGTATCATGATGCCTCTTCTCTCTTGAACACCGAGATCCACCGGGGAAGATCGAACTATCCAACAAAGGAAAAAGAGGCCGAACCCTCTCGACGCCGTGCAATATGTTTTGTTTTCCGTTGCTCCCAGGACTCGGGCCCCTAAGAAACAGGAGGCGGAACCGTTTTCTTCTTCTCTTTCTTGGCCCATCGAAGACCGCAAGCGTTACAGAGTGTCTTAGGCCCACTTGGCCCCTTGCGCCACTCGGGCGAATCCAAAGTCCCTTGTATTCACGTTAGCTTTACGCAGAGAGTTGAGCGAGGGAGGGAACATACCGCAATCAGTACAGACGTATTCATCGGGGAGTTTGATTTTCTTCTTCTTCTCGCCACCACTCGATTCTTTGTCCGCGGGGATTGCAATACCGGCGTCTCCTCGGACTAGGGCTGGGCTCTGGCCGCCGGTACTGATGCCGAGACTTCTCTCTCCATCTTGATACCGTAGGCCGGTCAGCATCTCGATGCTTTCAATGTGTGTGGCGCCTTCGTAACGAGCCATCTTATCAGTGATAGAATCTGGCTTGCTGCCTGCATTAGCATCCTCCAGGTTCTGTCGAGTCAGGGCCCCATTCGATGGCTTTGCAGGAGGGGGCATCGCTAAGGGGTTTGTCATAAGGCCCGTTATTGTTCTTGAAGTTGAAGCTCCCCCAACTGTATCGATCTCCTCGGATGGGATATCTGAACGGCCCTCTTGCTTCTTTTGCCAGAGCCTCTGGGCCTCCTCCGCTTCTTCTGCTTCTTCCCTCTTCAACTCATTGATACGCTTCGTCAGTCGCTCATTCTCGATCTTGTGCTCCAAAAACGAATCCAGCAATGCGGCATTCTTAGTCGGATAGGGGCGAGCCATCATGAAGAACCCCCGACAGAAACCTGCTGAGTTGCTTGGCCTAAACGCAGCAGCTTCAGACGTAAGGTGGGGATGCCCGTGAGACTCGAAGATCGTGTATGTGCCATCCTTCTTCCGGAAACGATAGAAAAACTGCAGAGGATTCCCACTCGCTATGGACTCGTTGAACTCCCGCATAAATATTCCACTATCATCTGGATGTATGAAATCGATGATAAACTTCCCTAAGAGTTCGTCTTGTGGATATCCAGTCAGATGTTCGCCACTCGGTGAAAGGTAGACTATTCGCCCGTCCGGAGTAAGAACATGCAAGAAGTCTTGCAGCTCTTCGATGATGCGCTGCGACCAATTCTTCCTCTTCATAAATTCCGTAAGCGTACTGCTACTAGAAAGTGTTGACTGTGCACCGAAATCGCTAGGTAATGGTCCCGCTCCAGCAGTGTTCACAGGTCGGTCCACAGCCCCAGACCCGATTGCCCGTCCACCATCGGTTTTCTCGGCCTCGTTATGTGACATGGTGGTATCCAGAGGCATATATGACTTCCCAGTGCCGTCATCGAGACTGTTGGCATTGAGGGTCACAGGCATGCCATCGAAATCTGTGAGCATTCCGTCTTGCAACATTCCGGTCATGGAAGCGTCAAGGGTGTTGGAACCTGGCTTTATTGCTATCAGAACATGGTTGTTCTATGCCAGGAGAGGAAGCATACCTGCAAGGCAGACAGGCCACCGATGCCGTACATTGAGGATCGATCCATATTGTCCATATTCTTATCTCGTGGGGAAGATCCCCGGGACGCTCTAGCAAGCTCTCCCTGCAAGCAAACCACATTCGAAGACCAAGGCCACAATGCCTTTATTTTGGAGTTTCATCTACAATATGCTCATTGTAGGACCTGGCATCTGCTAAACTCGGTCCGTAGCTTGACATCTGTGGCACGCTTCGCGCGTTGCGGGGATCAAGCTCGAGGCGATTGAAGTTCCACTTTATACATTCATATCTGCACGTGATCACGCTACCTAGTCGTACCGCGTTCACGCGTACCTTACTTCAACATCTTTCGCAGTACACACCACCGTCACTATCGACGCCCTCATTCTCACCACGTCGCAAAGGAATGAGCTAGTGCAGATTTGATCAGTCAGTTAAGATGTAAGTATATTCCGCCTTCTTAAGAAGCTTCATATTTAACTTACTGGTCTTTCTAGGAGTATGTTTCACCACGCCTTTCTTGTCCGTCTCCTAACATTGCCCCCGCAGGTTCGATAGAGCAACTCTCTATCTTGGGGTAAGCACAAGCTTCTAGTACTTGGAATCCGGGAATAACTAACAATCGTCATAGGATCCGCTCCTTCGATAACCAATACAGAGAGGCCATAAAATTCAGCACTCCCTTGACCCTTATCGTCGGATGCAATGGTTCAGGCAAAACCGTACGCTTCCACCTCCCACGTTCATATGCGAAACATTCTGAGATTTTTAGACTATTATCGAATGTCTTAAATATGCCACTACGGGACAGCTCCCCCCGGGCAGCTACAAAGGCGGGGCGTTTGTACATGATCCAAAGGTAAATAATCCAGCAACACAGATCCAGACTCAAGAGGTATAATCTGACCCTTAAATAGCTCTGCGGAGAAAAGGAGGTGATGGCACAAGTGAAACTTGGATTTAAAACCGGTTCTGGAGCAAAGTTCGCCGTCTCGAGAAGCCTACAACTCACAGTCAAGAAAAACGCCAGATCCATGAAATCCCTCGACGGTTCTCTCTTAATGGTCAAGGATGGCGAACGAACTGTGATATCCCAACGAGTTGGAGAGCTCGATACAATCGTACCACAATATCTTGGAGTGTCCTCAGCGGTCCTAGAAAATGTTATATTTTGTCATCAGGAAGACTCATTGTGGCCCATGAGTGAACCAGCCGCACTTAAGAAGAAGTTTGATGAGATTTTTGAGGCTTTAAAATACACAAAAGCAATTGATAACCTCAAGAAATTGAGAAAGGCCCAAGCCACCGAGTTGGCAGTACTCAAGGTGCACGAGGAGCAAGACAAAGCCAACAAAGACAAAGGTCAGAAAGTGGAGAAACACTCCCGAATGCTTCTAAGCCAAATTGATGAGCTTCGGCAGCAAGCCGAGGCTATCGACGAAGAGATGAAAATTGCTCTGGAAGCGGGAAAAGAGAAGCACATGCTAGCAAATGATGCGCTGAACATTGTTAACGAATTGAAGACCAAGAAGGACCAGGAATCTTTCCTCCAGAAACAGGTTGATTCATTGAGGAACACACTGGAAGAGCTTCAGGAGTCGGATGAATGGCTTCGCTCAACTTTGGAGCAATACGAACAGCGCATGGCTCAATACAGGGACCAGGGGCAGGAGTATCAACTAAGCTATCAAGAGCTCCAGCAGACCCTTTCAGATTCACGTCGAGCAATGGCTGAGAAGCTTGCGGAACAGGGTCAACATCAAGCTCAGAAGAAGAACTACGAAAGACAGCTCCAGGATCGGGCGCAGCTAGTCAGAGAAGCAGCAAGGCGGCACGGGATGCGGGGTTACGATGGTGATCTTGATGAGGATCAGATCGGGGAGTTCGTTTCCAGAGTGCGAAAATTATCTCAGGATAAGGATCGCGAGTTGGAACGCATTAAAAGAGCCACTGATGAAGAGCTTAAGAAGACTCAAGCCGTCCTCACGGAGCTGGACAACAGTCGAAGTGCTCGAACACAAGATAGGTTGAATGCAAGACAAACGATCGCCGACAATGAGAGGAAGTCAACCCCTATACAACGTGATCTGGATTCCATCAGCGTGGATGAAGGTGCCAAGGCAGCTTTGGAGGCGTCCCTCAGGGATGTCCAAGATCGATTTCAAAGAGCCACCGAGGAGTATGAGGCTGCAGAATGGGACAGGAACCTAAATATTGAGAACAGCAAGCTCCGGGACTTTGAAAGTGAGTCAGAGAGACTGACGGCGGAACTTGTACAGAGCAACAAACTTGCCACGGATCGGGCGCATTTTGAACACCTTAAGAAATTAGTCAAGGGAGCTCAACAAGGGTTGGATACCATGATATCCACTCATGGTGATCAACTTAGCTCCGTTATTGGTGCCGGGTGGGAAGTCGACAGCTTAGAACGTGAGTTCCAAGCTGTTTTGGACCAGAGATCCCGTTCTGTTGCAGATGCCCAAAAGCAGCAGGAAGGTACAAGCCATGAGCTTGGTGAAGTTCAATTCAAGCTCAAGACTATCCGCGAGATGCTGAAAAAGAAGAAGGAAGACATGAAGGATTGCCAAACTACTGTCCTAAACTCTCTTACTACAGAAGAAGGCGCACCCCTCACCAGTGTTGACGACTATCTAGAGGAATTGGATCTTCTCGAACAGGAGCGAAATAGCGTCCAGAAGGATATCGATGGCTTCGCATATGTTACTGACTACTACACTCGATGCCTCAATGATGTAAACTCCCAAAACAAGTGCAGACTTTGCGATAGGAAGTTTGCAGACAAGAAAGAGCGGTCTTTAGCGCTTGAGAAGATAAACAAACAACTTGCCAAGGATGCTAGGGCAGCTCTTGAAGACGATTTGAAGAGGCTTGACGCGGATCTCAAGAAGGCTGTGGCCGCCCGACCTCAATATGAAACCTTCAAGACCCTATCTGCAACTGAGATTCCAGCACTCGAGAAGGAGCTCCAGGAAGCCAAACAAAGGGATGATGAGCTTAATCGTGTCCTCGAGCAACATGATAGCCTGTTCAATCAAGCGATGTCGGCTAAGAAAGAGGTTGAATCTCTTTCGACCACAGTGAGAACTATTACGGGATACCGCAGCGAGATTTCCAAGCATGAAGCCGATATTGCCAGACTTTCCTCCCAGCAGAAGTTGTCAGGCAGTTCTCTGTCGATCGAAGAGATAGACGAACAGCAGACAGCTTGTTCCGCGCAGATTCGATCGTTGAAAGCGAAGATCCAGAAGATGTCTTCCGACAAGGAGCATGCAAAAAGCACGATGAACAACTTGCAAGTTGAGATGAGCAGCATATCAAGCAAACTCGCCTCAGCTGAGCACGCGTTGGAGAGGAAGAGAGATCTTCTTTCTCGGCTCGAGGGGCTCCGCGAGAACACTAGCCAGCTGCGCGAAGATATAAAACGGGCGGACGCTGATCTTGAGGCGTTGATTCCCCGGTTCGAAAAAGCAAAAGCTCAACATGATGACGCCAAACAACGTGGCCGGGAAAAAGAAAAAGAGGTCCAGGTAGATAAGGATAGGCTCGCCGACACTGTGAACAAGTTCAACCTAGCCGAAGCGGGCATTAATAGGTATCTCGATGAGGGCGGACCCCAGAATCTTGCCGCCTGTGAACGGGCTATTAAAGCCCTTGAACAAGATCAAGTGCGTATCGAGGGCGAACTTTCACAGATCACGCAAAAGAATAATGATCTGAAAAAGCGAATCGATGATGGCGAGCGGACAAAGAGAAGCATCGAGGACAATCTAAGATTCCGGGACTGTCTCAAAGATTTAGAAAAAGTACAGAAGGAGATTGCGGAATTGAACGAACGCAATGCAACCGATGATTATGAACGTCTAAGTCGTGATGCGGTTAATGCCGATAAGCGTTACCAGAAGCTCCTTGCTGAAAGAGGTCCAATTCTCGGATCAATCAAGTCCAAAGATGAGGAGCTTACCAAAAACCTACAAGAATGGGAGACCGACTATCAACACGCAGCTCAGAAATATCGAGAGGCTCATATCAAGGTCGAGACGACCAAGGCAGCTATTGAAGATCTTGGAAAATATCAACTGGCCTTGGACAACGCCATCATGCAGTTTCACAGCGTGAAGATGGAGGAAATCAATAGAATTGCTGGAGAGCTATGGCAAAGCACTTATCAAGGCACTGATGTTGATACAATCATGATTCGATCTGAGAAGGAGAACGAGAGCTCAAGCGCTACCACGCGTAACTACAACTACCGCGTAGTCATGGTCAAGCAGGATGCTGAGATGGACATGCGTGGACGCTGCAGTGCTGGGCAAAAGGTCTTGGCCAGCATTATCATTCGTCTAGCTCTTGCCGAATGCTTCGGCGTACAATGTGGAGTATGTTGCCCTTCCCCTAATTGTCCCACCAAATTATTAACATCATCTGAAGCTCATTGCTCTCGACGAGCCTACGACAAATCTAGACCGAGACACTATCAAATCTTTGGCCCAGTCTCTCCACACGATAATCAAGACGCGCAGAGCGCAGGCCAATTTCCAGCTCATCGTTATTACTCACGATGAAGAATTCCTGAAAGAGATGAAGTGTCAAGATTTCTGCGATAACTACTATCGGGTCAGTAGGAACGAGAAGCAGAAGAGCGTCATTGAGACACAGTCCATTGGAGATATCCTGTCATAATTTGCTTGCTTTCTATTGTATGATTAGCGTTGTCCGGCTGGGGCGGCGCATAGGGGTCTATGGGTTTGGTTTTGATCTTGGCAATGACTATATCATATGCCTAGGATGGCGCAAATGGTTCATGGTGATACGACTTTCTGATCTATAAGTAGCGTGCATAGCTATGGCGTTAGCTAGAATGTGCTGTACTGTGGTAAACAGTCAACATCACTGGGCAATAGAGTCCTGTAAAATTCATCAAGTTCACCTCTATTGATCTACAAGTTCTTCGACCACAGCAAATCAAACAGCCATACCCAAAGAGAATCTACTCATATCCAGATCATCAACTTGGATCCGGCATGGGGTAATTCTAATGGCAGATACTTTATTATCAGCTTAGTACTGCTTCCCCGCATTCGCTGCAGGCTCCAGGAGCTGAAGCTTAGCAGAAGACATGGAGGCTGAGTTCTGCCGAAACCAGAGGCATATAGATGCCTGCGAGCCTTCAACATGCAAATCACCACAACCAAAAGTGCCAAGGCTATGAAATCTTAAAGATATCTAACATCTCGAAGTATTCCGACTTCGAGTCCCGCCGCTTGGATTGCGTCCCCTTCTGCTTTATAAATGTATGTGTATTCTAGGAAGAACAACATATGTGATATCAGCAAGCCTGTCTTATCACTGTAGCAAATCCCTCAAAGTCGATTAGGAGAATAAAATTGTAAAGTTCGGCTCAAGGACCCATGTCTCCTTCTTTTCTTCCAAGTATAATAGAAAGAAGACAATCCCGCGCTCGAATCCCCGAAGCGGTGTGTCAGATGACCCTCATAAGCGTTGCAGATTACCTCGAGTCCCACCACCTAGCTAGCTCTTCTCTCCTTAGACGTCCAATACACAAGCCTTCTATGTACTAAGTATATACGACGGTGGTGGCAGTGACTCTCACAGTGATTCCCACTCTGACACCATGTCTAACGCCATATTCTAATACTGGTATGTTCTCCCTTGTAAGTTGATCTTGAGATTGTCTTGCTGTGCCTGTCTGCCTTCTCACCTATCCCGTGTTCTAAAGTAGTATGGCGAAGACTACAGCCGGGGTATCTTTAAAACGCAGAGGCTGTTATCTGAATTGTTCGTGTTAGCATAGATTCAACGAGATTTTGGGAATCCTCCGCTTTCGTAGCGGCGGCATCAATAAAGATGTGGAGAGCTGTGGAGATGGGCTGTGTGTGTGTGAGAAACAGTCTGCAAACTAGTGAGAGTGCAGACAGTTAGGAAGATGAGTAATAAGTTGAACTTTTGCTGCTAGGAAGCGTTTGGCAATACTGGAGATGATGTATTGCTAATTCTGATATATTTGATAAGCCTAGAGGTCCTGTAGTCAGCCTGGATCTAGAGAGTAAAGCTGTAGAATGGGAAGGGAGAGAGGACGTATTGTGGAGTCGACCGAGTGGAAGTATAGGTAGTTCAATTGAGATCCCTGTGCTGATTCAGAGACAATAAGACTGGCTTAAGTATCCAGTACGTCTGATGGTCTTTTTATCCTACCCAATTCCAGATCTCTGCCGTTGCCTTCCTCCATTTGGTATCTGGTAAATCCCTGTCACCATTAGGATGATTATCTTTTGCTTGCCAATACTTCTGAGTAGTCTCAGAACCATACTCTAGGAGCCTTCAGATTAATACAGAGGTATAGTGGCTTATTGAAAGAAAACTCGCTTTTCTGCTGAACATAGTAATTCTCGCTTTCCCAGGTATTTCCATGTTTCCCCTACCGATGGCAACACTTTGTAGAGTTCGATCAATAGTGGAGAATTCAATCTTCAATCTGTTCCTGCTGCTTGTGAGAATGGATAGATGACAATGAAATCGAAAGGGAGGAGGGTGTTCGGATAGCTGTGAGGATGATAGTGGGGATCCTGATTTCGAGTATCGACAAGAGGAGGTACGATTTCTGCAAGAGCTTAGAACTTGTGCAAGTTTGTTCTACAACATAAGCTTCAATCCTGCTTCTAGAAGCCCATACTGTGTGTCTAGACACAAGATATAAGCGATCTCGCAATAGCATAGGACGTAAAGTATGTCCGGTATTGAGAGAGAGGATCAATATGCAAAGGAACTTACTTGAAAAGGACGTTTGTAATCTCGTGTGCTATACTCTCCTCTTTATTTGAGATTCGGCGTAAACAAATTGTCATTGCCGTCTGAACCGTGCCACCCTCTCTTTTCGAGGTTGGATGAATGCTTGTTTTGTACGCGTCAATCTTGCACGCGTTGAACTCTCCTACAGACGGAGGAAACATTCCGACTGCCCAGAAACTCGACGCGGCCCCTTTCCACATATCTGCTAATCGACCATCAGCATACCAGAATAACCATAAGAACATATAATCTCATGCCCTGAAGGATGTGTCGCAGTAACTGAGTAGATACCCAGCCTCTGCCTCCCTCAGAAGGCAGAATAAGCAAGTAGATAGGATAGCATGCATCGCACTCTTAGCAATGAGTAAACATGATACAGTGAATCTTATGTTTTCCGCATAGCCTCTGGTCAAATAATCTGAAGAACCAAACGGAAATAAGTCTCTGTTTACATAAATTTGGTTGTTGAGGGGGGAAGCTCACTATTTCGATACTCGATTCCCCAAACCCCCAACACCTTCAAACATAAAGACTCGACGTCCCAAGGAGCAGATCCACAGCAAATAGGACACCCACAGTTCCTCGTCAGAGAAGACAAAATTGAAAGACAAGATCATCCCCAGATCTCTAAGACGATATCTCCTCATCGAGAACAATCTCCTGCCAACCAATCTTCAAGCCATATTGGATTCAGGGCCGCATCACGACGAACATTGTCTTTCTTTCTCAAAATCGAGTGGCCCATTCTCGAACCCCTCTTCATCGACATCATCATCGTCAAGGTTTTGACCAAGATCAGCAGTCGCAACAAGAACCGCCAATACCACATACAATCTTGAAGCCGACCAAGAATCCAGACTGCCCTCTCATATTTCCCAGCCAATACTCTCCACAACAATATCTACCCTAATCTGTCTTCCCACAGCAATGAACCCACTCCAACAATACCTTCAATTCTTCTGCAGATAGAGACTCCGAGAAGATGGAGAGGAGCCAGCGTGGGTATCAGCACCCAAACGCAAGGAATGAAGGAACCCATCGTAATGAGGTCGATGACGAGTATTCGGCGGCAGATAACGCATCAGAGATGCCAAACCATCGAACTGCGTTCCAACCGAGCTGGCAAAGCCCATACACCGGGGGATCTACATGGCGAAATAACATAGAGCAGTTTGAAGCTCCCCAACTAGGGTCGACACGACCACCAGAGAGCCGAGGACAGTGGGACAATACCCAGCTACCAAAGTCTACACAATCACGCGACCAAGAGCAGTGGGACGATACCCGTCTACCAGAACCTGCTGCCGGCGTCCCTTGGTGGATCACTCACAGATCGGGCCATGAACTCCCACAGCCTGATAACTTTCCACGGGATGAAAGCGGTTCTGGCCAGTATGCGCAACCTGCGCGTCTCCGCCATGCTCGGCGTGGGACTTTTCAGCAAGATCAAAGCGATCTCAACCAGTATTCGGCGGAACCCTTGGGCCTTCGCCGCGATCAACAAAGCACCTTTCAACCGGACGAAAGTTCATTGAGACAGTTTTCCGAGCCTACGCACCTTCGCCATACTCGGCATAGAACATTTGGAAAAACAGAGGAGGTTAACTTGAACAACCAATATTCGCAGCCTTCTGGTCTCCATCGCGCTCAGTATAGTACCTCTCAAGACGAAAGTTCCATGGGCGAGTATTCACAACCTACGCGAGCTCACCATGGTCAAGATAGAACATTTGGAGAGGCAGATGATGGTAGCTTCAAGCAATATTCGCAACATTTGGGTCTTCGTCGTGCTCAACACCAGACTTCGCAAGAAGCAGAAGAAGACGAAGATGACGAAGATAGACAGTATCCGCAACTAACGGGTCTTCGCCGTACTCAAGATAGTACTCGTCAAGCAGAAAGAAATATTACCCAGGATTGGAAACCTCCGCATCTTCGTCATATTCCCGCCAGATACAGACACCGCAACCAAGCTGTATACTTTCCACCAAATCAAAACAAGAAGAATGAGAGCCCACAGGAGTCTGGCCCACTACAAGAACTTCCAGCCCGCGATATGTCTCATCATCAAGACGCATACGAGCAGAGCTTCGAAGCCCCTGCTAGTTTCCAACCTCCCAATGTTCAACGTAATCAGCGGTCTCATTCTGCCCGCGGCTACTATAGCCCAGGTCCATTGGATGGCCGGCCACTTCCACAAGTACCTGTGGAAACTGGATATGGAGCGGAAGAGGAAACTTTTCCACGGGATCTCGCAAGAGAGGCACACGAAGAGATCCAGCTCGAAGAACAGAAGCGTGACAAGAACCATGCAACAAGAGATGGGCTCTTAAGAGAATATAGAGCGAGAGGTATCCGGAAACTAAAATCTTTCACTGATAATAGATCACGAGGTGCAGCAGTGGAAGACCAGTCTCACTCTCCAACACCAGAGTGGGATCTGCCAAGACAGCCTCCACCCGTTCCTGCCCCCGTTCAATATAGACAGCCAAGTGAGGATGACGAAATTGGCGAAGCTATGTGCATAAACAGCTCTGGGCTTTCCCGCATGGGAGAAATAACTGAGAGGGCTGAAGCAACATCCAATGCGGCGCAAGAATACCTGAAGCAGAAAGAGTTAGAGAGCTTTTTCAAGTCTCTGATACAGTCCAAGACGAAAACCCCCTTTTTAAATTGTCTGATAGAGCTCAATCTAAAGATTGACCAGCTTGCTGTTCAGCTGTGGAGAGGTGGACTGGAGGGGAGAAAGTTGTTCTCCGGAATTAGCGGTAACAGAATCAGAGTTGCCTACGAGCATGTCAGTGGCTAGTACAATGCCTATACGAAAGGCTGCTAACTGTGACGCTAGATGATAAGAATGCTCACAGACTTGACCTGGAGCCTAGGGAAAATTCCCCGGCTCCAGGGCGAAAAATTCAGAGTCAGACACATCAAGGGAAGAGTGCTGGCCTGTCTTTATGCGACCAGATCTCACGTTGAGGTAAGGTTTAGGAACCATATATCTTTGGCGCCGCTAATGTGCCTTAGATGCTGGTCAGAGGCTTGGAGCCTTATGTTGATAATTTGGTGGTAGGAGGGGAAAGATTCGGGAAGGGAGAGATCCTTGTCACACGCTTCAAGCGCTGCATAGAAGACTGGGAAAGCATCGACCAAAAGACAGGGGATGTCATCAAGGAGCTAAAATCCCCGAACTTTGCAGCGCCCAGGTCTACCTAGGTGACCATTGCTTCCGATCGGTTTTTGCTCCGAAGCTTGTCCTTCATAAAGGAGCATCAGCATCATGCCTCGGGAATGAGTAAGTTCGACGAACTTACTTCAGTTGAGGCAACTTTCTTTCATGATTGCGGTATGGGGATATGCGTGCAAGGGTTTGTATGAGTATGGGTACTCTCCAGTATTGGTGTTAATTGAATCTGGCCTTCCTATAGCCAGGCCGCACATTTATTTCCTTGCCTCAATCGTCTGACAAGAAATCCAACCCCAAGAGGTCCAGTGATCGTGCATAGTGCTACGGCCCAGATGATGACAAGGAATATTTCTTCACCCAAAGATCCAACATCGGACCCATTTTGCAGTCGCAGGGTGAGAGTTCCTGAGCTCTGTGATAAGGATGCTATCAAGAACCCAATCTCCCCTCTGGCAACCATTGCAGAACCGACAAGGACGGCTATCAAGTGTGGCGGTCTTGTGGGTGCTTCTCTATCCAGAACTCGCAGCTGTGGATCCGGTGCTGGCTGCAACTGAAAGTTCGGCGGCAGATCCTTGGCCTTGTGGCGGCTGCCGGGCTTCCTATTACGCAGCATGCTCATGAAGTAATCGAAGTAGATGACAGAGCTGACGAAGCCTTTCGCCATAATCATAAGTAAGGAGTATATGATGCCCTTCCAAACGATTGAGCCGGCAAACATTTTCGTGATAGGGATGGAAAAGCCAATCGAAGCCTGGAATGCAGTGTTAGCCACATTATCCTTGCATAGCCCATCAAGCTTACAGCCCGATCATAGATTGGAGGAAGTTGTGATATGAAAAAGAGAATTATAATCCTTTGCTTTGGTCCGCATTATTTCGACGGAAGAACATGAGAATGCCTGGCCAAAACCGATCATGTGTCCCCAAATCATCGAAGCAGATCAACAGGCCCAGGAGCTACGCAATCAAGTCGCAGAGCTTTGCGCCTTTAATGACTGATATATAAACCAGATCTGTTTGCTACTGGAAGTGAGAAACCCATGAAGACTTTCCAACTTCGCGATGAAGTCGGACCTGAGGCACCTTCTTGACCTGAAGAGCATTACCCAGAAGATCTGAGTAGATCTTGAATGTGTAGGAAAGTGGAAGACTTGAGAAAGTCGGGGAAGCGCTGACTAGGATCGCAGAATGTCAACTAATTTAGGGAGGAGACTCACAAAGAAGAAGGGTACAAGTATAAAGTTCATCGCTGGTTTATAGTACTTCTCATACATCTTTAATGACATCTCGTTTGACGTGGATTCCGCTGAATCTTCAGAGGTTGTAATATTCTGGAGGGAGTTGACTACCCCGCCAGCGATGAAAGCAGCAAACAAAACGGAGGCGTCGATGAAGGAAGCTATTGTAACAAAGATGACCAAGACTGCTGTGGATAGTATAAAGTTGAGATGGGGAATTTGGTGGACAAGGTTGGTTGTTGTTTTTCGAAGTGTTCCTATCAGGTTGGGTTGGGTTGCGGAAACGTCAACACCCCGGCCAAAAGAAGCTACTAGCCAGGCCCAGATAGGTTTCAGCACAAAGGCCACGAAGGTCAGGGTGACTAGAAGCAACCCAAAACTTGCTACAATTGGTCGAGCAATGGGCCATCCTGCTGTCCCACCACCTCCAAGTGTCGTCACAATGTTAACCATGACCAGACCGACAACATCATCCATCAGAGCAGCCCCGACAAGAACAACACCCACACGAGTCTGCTGCAAATTTGCGGATGAGAGGATGGCAAATGTCGTGCCCAGAGATGTTGAGCACAAGGAGGCACCAGCAGAAAATGCCGCCAAGGGGCTTGGGTATGCCGTGCCAACACTGCTGGAGAAGGGTAGGCTTAGCAGGATAAAAGACAAAGCGATTGGCATACATAGGCCAACAGTTGCAACGGATATCGACATATAAGCAGTTTTACGCATCAGAGCAAGGTCTGTGCTAAGACCGCCTTCAAAGACTAGACTGATCAGACCTAGATATCCAAAGGCCTGGATGGCTACTTGGGTGCCTTGGGATAACCATGCTGTTCCGCCAACGGGAAGCCCCCAGATAACTCCTATTAGGATTTCTCCAATGATTCCACAGTACAAGAGACGGTCAAAAATATATCGGGTTCCATTGAGTAGCAGCAGGAAGGAGGCTAGGGGTAGGATCTGTGTGATTCCGGGTTCTTCGTATGGGAGGTAAGGCATGGTAAGTTGCTGCTAGGGGTTTACAGACCTCCTAGAAGATATACAGCGTTTGGATTTGAGCAGGAGACCATAGCCCAGCACACATGGAGAATCAAATGAATCGTTTGTGAGTCTTTCGACCGGAAACAGAACATGCGAGAGAAGGCATGAGGTTAAGATAATTTATGCCTAGGTATATAACAAGGCGGATATATTAGACGAGATGGCTCCGTAAGGGGTAACGATCATTCCATTTTACATGGCCAAAACAGTTTCCCAGTCGCGTAAATATCCGATGTTCTTGAACAACACGGTACTGTAGATGTAGCAATAGCCTCACTTCAGCCTTAAGGTACGCAAGAATGATCGAGAGTAATTGTGCACTACGCATCTCGAGTTCTCAAGCTTCCACTGCCAGAATGTCACCCCTGGTCACCGTATCTACCGAAGACGCTAAGATTGCGAGTACCAGAATTTTATGAAAATTCGTGATAAGAGAACAAGAATAATCATCCTTGGGCTTCTCTCGCCCACCCCCAAGCAGAATCTCCTCAGCCTCTGAGGACCCGGTCAGCCATGAATGCTCACGCCCTCCTCACCTCCCAGGGATGGCGAGGTACTGGGCACTCCCTCCACCCCACCAGCGATGAGACCGGCCTTTCTCGCCCGCTTCTCGTCTCCAGAAAAGTTAACAACCTCGGCGTTGGAAAGAAACAACACAAAACGAGCGATATGTGGTGGATGAATGCCTTTGATAAATCATTGAAGGGATTGGATACAAGCGAGGAGGGAAAGGTCGTCCAGAAGATCACAAACGGAGGCTTGGATATGGTTGTCAAGGGTGGTTCGAAGTATGTTGGGAGTGGCGGGGGACTATATGCCAGTTTTGTGAGGGGGGAGCCTTTGAATGGGACGATTACGGAGGAAACGTCGGAGAAACCGACTGTGGCGGATCAAGAGCCACCTGCGAAGAAGAGAAGGAAGCATGGGGATAGGGCGGAATCGAAAGAGGAACGAAGAGCGAGAAAGGCTGCAAAGCGGGCCCTGAGGGCAAAGGAGGCCGCTGCCAAAGAGGAACCACAGACCGAAGAGGCGCAGGATGCGAGTGTAAAGAAACTCGAAACGAAGGAGCAACGAAAGGAACGAAAACGGCGGGAAAAAGATTCATCCCGGGAGGCAGAACGAGAGGCAGGGGAGAGTTCGTCAGAGAGTAAAAAGAAAAAGAAGCGGCGGAAGGAGTAAGGAAAATTCGAGTCTTCACCATTGTGATTGGCGTTCTGGCAGCACGGCGCCTGGAGTTTACTTGCAGCTTTTTGACAAATGAAGTAATTCGAACCATGAGGGTCATTTCAACTCATGGCTCCTTGGGTATCTTTCCAGGCCTATTTGACAGTAGCCACGGTCTCCTCTCCCAAAACTCATCCTTGATGACATCCAGGTGCTGTACCGTGATCCGTGCTTTGGCTCTCCTTTTTTTATCATTTTCTTCTTGAGTTTTCGAGAGTTTTATCTGCTCCGTAGTCTTTGCCCCATCGTCTTCGATAGCCTCACCAGCTGTTCCAGGCTCCACTAGCTCGTACTAAGTTCCTTCAGCAAAGCAAGACGGTCAGAGGGGATCGAAGGAGACTTACATCCCTGAAGATAACGCTCCCTTTCTTATAAATTTCCGGCTCGTTGTTATAATTGATCTTGAACCTAGAGAACAATATCTCATTCTTGTCCGCTGACAGCGAACCCTGGTCTGGTGTAAGGCCCGGGCAGGGGATAATTTCAAATCTGGGAAGGAAAACTTACTGCGAGCTCCTTTTCAGCACTCTTTGCATCCATACCACCAATCTGTATCAGTGCCCAGAAGGTCGTATTATAGAGATTATTAATGTGGCCTTGAAGCCATCAGCCTCAAACTTTCAGACATCGGCGGAGAGAAGACTCACAGTCGACCTGCCTCCAACTCATGTAGTCTCTCAAATTCTGCACACTAGGATACTGAACTGCTCTCCCATCAAAACTCGGGAGCGGGGGTGATAGCGGTACACCGGGAAAGAACTGAGACCAGAGATGAACATAGTACGCCGTGAAGGTCGAAACTATGGTCGTCACAAGCTTGCTATTCAGGTATCAATATCACACCCCTCACTTTGAGGGAAAGGTCATACCTTGACCGCCTGTCGAACAGAGTGCATGATTTGTGAAAAACGAAGCTTAGATTCAAAGCAAGATTAGAAACAGAGCAGAAACAAGGTCCTCTCCAATGCAAACTCACCTGTACTCGTCGCTGATGCCATAGGCAATTACTATGTCTGGCAACTCGGTCATAACAGCCTTAGCAGCCGCATTCATGAGATCGATTGCTCGACGGTCGTTTGGCTTTTCGAAGCCATACTTATTGGAGAACCTTTTCAAACTTGTGAGCACTCCCGCGGTGCTCATGATAATTGCACTTACTTGTGAAAGCCCCTCCCATCGATTCGCACCACGATCCAGGTGTTTGGTAGGAGCACATCGGGCTGCTCGAAGGACTTAACATACTCGTACCTGCATAGTTTTAGCAATAGATATAAACTGGAGAGACGGAAGAATTTACTTTGAGTTGGCCATATCTGAAAGGCCATATCTGAATTGCCATATCTGATCTCCGTGTTTAGGTTGTTGCGACTACGGAAGCGGTGAGTCATGCGGGGATAGGGCAGAAAACAGAGAAGTGACTCTCCATGAGACTCGAAAATCTTTCTTTATATCAAACGTTCCCAGCTCCCAATTGGATTTTCCGCTTCAAACATCAACTCATCATCATGTCGGGAACTACTCTGCATCTGCGCTCCGAGTGTGAGTTCCCATTGATGTGCTGCTATACCGGTTGCTAATGCGCTTCTCCAAGTGGGCAAGGCCCTTGAACACCGCTCTGCCCTCACACCAACCACCGCCAAAGCTCTTATAGACGCTGGATATAAAGTCAATGTTGAGCGCAGTTCCGAGCGAATCTTTGATGACAGCGAATTCGAGAAGGTCGGGGCCACGTTGGTCGAAGAAAACACATGGCGCCAGGCCCCTACTGATCACATTATCATTGGCCTGAAGGAGCTTCCTGTTGACGACTGTAAGGCTTGAAACCTCCCATATAATTGCAATTACATTAACTGACGTTTCTGCAGTTCCTCTGGAGCACACCCATGTTCAATTTGCACACTGCTACAAGGGCCAGGCCGGATGGGAAAATGTCCTTTCTCGATTCCCTCGCGGCGGGGGAACTCTCCTCGACCTTGAGTTCCTCACTGATGACAGAGGCCGACGAGTTGCTGCCTTTGGATACCATGCTGGCTTCGCTGGCGCAGCTTTGGCTCTTGAGAACTGGGCCTGGCAACTCACACATCCCGCATCCGAGCCATTCCCCAGCGTTTCGAGTTACCCCAATGAAGAAGCGCTGCTAGTCGACGTCAGGAAGGCAGTTGAAGATGGAAAAGCAAAGGCTGGCAAGGCACCAAGAGTTCTTGTGATTGGCGCATTGGGCCGATGTGGAAGTGGAGCCGTTGACCTCTGCTTAAAGGCTGGAGTACCAACCGAGAATGTGTTGAAGTGGGATATGGCAGAGACTGCCAAAGGTGGACCTTTCCCCGAGATTGTGGAGAGCGACATCTTCATCAACTGCATATACTTGACGTCCAAGATCCCTAACTTCGTCGATATGAAGAGCTTGGATACCCCTAATCGCAAGCTCTCTGTCATCTGTGACGTTAGCGCAGATACCACCAACCCAAACAACCCTATCCCAGTTTATACTGTCGCCACTACATTCAAGGAGCCGACTGTTCCTGTGGAGGTTAAGGGAGAGCCACGTCTCAGCGTGATCAGCATTGATCACCTGCCAAGCTTGCTTCCTAGAGAGTCAAGCGAGGCTTTCAGCAAGGACTTACTTCCAAGCCTGCTGCATCTGAACGAGTGGAGAACAACTCCGGTTTGGGCCAAGGCAGAGAAGCTGTTCCAGGAGAAGGTAGCTACACTACCAAAGAGTGTTTTATAGAGGAATTATATACTCCGTATAGGCGCACTTAGACATCGGTATGATGAATTAAGAAAAAGGTTTCATGGCTATACATATTTGACTCTCAAACCAGAGTACTGCATTGATAGGAGATCTCTATATTGCCTAAGGTAGATAATTAGGAGTGCGCGACGATCGAAAATAGAATGGAGCAGAAAGGAGTATCCATCGCCTAGTAAGACACTTAAGAACATTCGATATTAGAGCATAAAGTATGAAGTAGGTTACGTGATCTGCTTTAGATATTTGCCAAGGATGCTGTTGTAGGTTATTCTTCGAAGCACACGAAGATTCGATGCTTTATATGTACTGAAAATCCGGAACCAGGCAGATTATGCAGACAGACTTGTTACGGTACTTGATATATAATAAGTCCACTTGCTTGGAACGACTCTAATATTATAGCCCAAGCATACTGTACATTCTAACCTACATCTCCAACTTCTGGTCGCGCTGTAGGAGTATTTCCAAAGCTTTCCAGCCCCCTATCCACAACCATTCGGTCCGTTAAACCATTGTGTGCTTCCACAATAGACTGTGGGTCAGCTTGCAGGTCAGCTTGAGCACCGTTTGAGTCCGCTTGCAATGCGGCATAACGTGCTCCAGCCTGCTTGAGAAGTTCTTGTACCTCTGTTTCCCTTGCCAATATGTCTCTCTTCTCCTGCTCAAGATCAGCCATCTTTTTATGTCTGCGCGCCAGTTCCTGCTCCATCTCGTTCATAGTTGACTGCAGCCGTTCCAGACATTCAGAGAGGACTGGCAAAGGCGTGATCTTCGAAGGAGCCTGAACAGCAGTGTTTTCTGCGCCATCGTGCTTGTGGAGACCGTCCATACCCGCACGCGTCTGCGCTGCTTCATAAGCTGCCCGTCGCTCAGCTTCTGAATCATCGGAGTCGTTTTCCGAACTTCCTTCTGCTTGCTGGATCAGATCAGCCATCTCTTTTCGTTGACGGCGCTTTGCCTCCCTCTCCTGCTTCTTCCCCAATGATATCCGGCCGTCTTCTACGAACTCATCAAATCCTTCCCCAAGATCCTCATCCTCTCTAACTAATCGAGATTCTGCCTTCTTCTTCCGCGGTAGGAACGATAGCTGCCTTCGATCATCACCGTCGTCATCGTTGAGAGATATGAAATCTTTTTCTCGTGCCAGACGTGCCCGCCGCTCCTTCTTCTCCCTGATCTCGGCCTCGCTGGGTATGTACGCAGCGCTCGAACTCGATCCAAATTTCTCATCGGTGTCCACCACCATTGCCCCTTCCAACTCTGAAGCATCCAGCCCTTCACCATCCGCAAGATTGGCTTGAATATCATCTAAATCTTTTGGTCTACTCGGCGTAGAGCTTTTTAATTCGTTCAAGTAGTCTTTGCTGTATGTTGGCCGCTCCTCGTCATTATCACCAGATCGAGTGGGTAAGCCTTGATGCTGGAGGCTTTTCCGGAAAGCATTTGACTCAACAACTCGACGTCCCAATGTAACTTTCTTAGGGGTGAATGCCTCATCATCCTCCAGTGCCTCCGCTGCATCCCCTGAAATGATCTCGCCTGTCCCAAATGATAGTCTGGAGGCAGTTGACTTTTTCTTCTTTATCGTAGAATTCGACCTTCCTACTGTAGGTTTGATTGTAGTTTGGGCGCCATTATTACTATCCGCTGTATCGTCTGTGCCAGCATCATTCGTGTCTTGCGATACTTCATCGAACAGTGTGCTCTGTCGCAGACTGGATTTCCTAAATGGTTTTCTTCCAGAATTCGAAGCCGAACTTCCTAATGTCGCTATATTCACCACGTCAGCTGGCTTTTCACAATCAGCTGGGTTTGTAGCTGTAGCAGTGGAGGACTTACGAGTATTCACAGAGTCCCCGGAACCTCCTGCATCATTTGCGACCTCTTCATCCTCGTCATTGACCTGAATCTTCCGAGCTTTTCTCTTTGACCCGAAGGCGGAATTCATTTTGCAGAATGCGAGTTGGCTTGCTTTGAATCAAGATCAGACACCCATCGACCCTCCAAATAAACTCTCGTACTCGAGGGGTTCTAAGGCAGAGGAAAATCACAGTCGAAACATTGGAGGTGGTCGCGATTCATTATCACCACGTGACCTTCAATTTTAGCGTGTTGCGACAATATCCTTTGGGAGCCTCTTCTAGGGCAACGACAACACCAAACGGAACCCCAAATATACAGTCAAGATGCCTCAAGCTCAGCCAGAGCTCAAGAAGGTTCGTTTTACTCCACTCAAGCCTGATATGCGCCCCGAAATTCGCGAAATCCGCCGGCACGCGACAGCGCAAGCGTCTGGAGGAAAATGGCGTATGTGTGTTTATGAAGGACACATGGACTAATTCGTGCTATAGTACCTCGATAAAAGGCTCTTTGTGCAGCTGAACGGAAGCCGGAAGGTTATTGGTGTTCTGCGAGGTTACGATGTGAGTTCATGTCCTATCAGTGTTAATAGAAACCCAGCTAATCCATCTAGGTCTTCTTGAACATTGTGCTGGATGACGCAGTTGAGGAGAAGGACGGCGGTGAGAAGGTCAGATTAGGGATGGTGGTCAGTTGCCAAATATCCTCAAGTTGTGGTTTGGTGCAGACGCTGATATTGAAATAGGTCATTCGAGGCAATTCCGTTGTTATGCTCGAGGCGTTGGAAAGAATAGGAGGCGGCAGAGATGAGAGATGAGACACAAATGCTCTACGTCGAAGCAGTTAAGGTACCTGGAAAGACTATGCAGGGAAAAGTTACATGGCGTTTGCGAGGCTTTATAAAATACCACTTTAACGTATGGAAGGGCAATGGATGATCTGCCAGAAGGACTATAATTACTTCAACTGCTCCCAATACTTTTCCTCGAACCCTTCCATCATTGATCCTCCAAAATCCTTCACCCATTTCTTAATACCACCCTCGAGCACCAAGACCTTCAGATCAGTTTTCCGTCCGAACTTTGCAATGTCATCTATGTAATCCTGCATCCAGCTAGCACAGCGTGGTCCACGTCCTGAAGAGGAGCCTAATTTGATTCAACTTAGTTCTTTAGTACTCTGTACTAAGAAACTTACCACAGTAGAAGATAACTTGCTTGATAGAAGCTCTATCACATAAGTCCAGCAAAGTCTTCCGAGTTTGATAGAAGCTTTGAGCTGGAAGATTTAGAGAAGATTTGATCGTTCCACCCTTTGAAAGTCAGAATCCATTCATAGATTAATAGTGTGGAGGGTTCGTAGTATATATGAGTCAAGTGGACATGGAATGCGATTTCTTACTTCCCAATCAGTCCGCCGCACATCCACAAGGACAAACTGGCTTGGGCCAGACTCGATATCCATATCATCAAACAGCTTCATGAGCTCGTCCCCAGTGATCTTGGGGCAGGTGGCCCTTGGAGCTGGGAAGGCAGACCACCACTCTGTCTGAGGAGCTTGGCTCTGACTCTGGGCCATATTGCTTGTGGGCTAAAATTATGTGAGAATAGTGACTAGACAACTGAAAACATTCACATCATTGAGTGACTGACACTGTGTGGGAATCAAGATTTAGTTGAATTGCTGGGACTTTGGTGAGTTGCTGAAGAAATCTTTTTTTACTGAGGTTTTCGATGCTGTAGCTTTCGGATGCGAGAAATCTAGGACCTAAGGTACGTATGCTTGGTGATCTCACATACGGAGTATCGCAGAATAACGGGCAAAAATAGTTCCAAAAATATACAATTGTGTTGATAACTTATAGATTAATTGAGCTAGCTATATCATGAAATTGAGAGTCTACCTGACCAGAGGTAATGTCAACATTCTATTTCACCTGATTCTCAAAGCCCTTAGAGTATCTTGGTCAACCGATCACCAAATTTGATTATTTGATCCATCCTTCTATTAGCCTGTACAAAACCAACGAACACAAGCTACTGAAAAACTATGCATGACTCTTTTTTGACCCTTTTTTCGCCTTCTTATGCGCCTTTTCTCCCAGTTCCGCCTCATAAATCTCAGCAGCAGTTTCACCAGGCTTTCTCTTTTTGTTACTCTTCACGCTCACTACCAGATTCTTCTGTCCACTCTTCGTGGCATTGAGCACTTGCTTCTCCGCATCAGCCCATCCAGGGGCGCCTTCCTCGATTTCATATCTTGTCATTCGGTCAGTTATTGGTAATAAGAGCTGATCGCGGTAACTTACTGATCCAGGGGCAGAGCATCAATCAACTCTCTTTGCTTCTCTCTCAATGCCTTCAAAGCCTCGTCACCACCTTCCTCAAGCTCATCCTCTAATGTAGTCTCCAGAGGCGCAAACCGCGTGTCAATAATTTCGTCATCGAAAGCGCCGTTGGCATCTGCTCTGCTCACTCCGATAGCCTCCTTCTTGGGCATATCCGCTGCTATTGCCTCAGAAACCAAAGAGCTGAGATGCGAGCTCATCTTCCGCATGATCTTGATGAACATTGCCAGCAATTGAGAGGATGGAAGTGACAGCTCTTGCTCAATTGAAGACAAGTCCTTGCGCTGCAATCCAACTGCTAACAAGATGGACGCTTGGACACCCGAGAGTTTGACGTCAGATTTCAGACGTCCTGTGAAGTACATCATTGCCAATTGTGGAATAAGATCCAGCACAGCGTGATAATCGAGCATATTGTTAGCATATGATTCTAGGCGCTTGAGATCGAACGAGGAGAACTCCCTATCCAGATCTGATTTAGTCAAAGGTTGCGGCGGGTTAGTAGTGTCGAGTCTTGAGCCTATGTTTGCAGATTCATCAACACCGAGAGCAAGAACTGATGGAAATTCTCGGAACTGGTATGACAGGAGCTTTAGGAATCGGTGCTGGAAATCTCGTGAGAATGCTCCAAGCCATGATTGATCGGGGCTATTCTCTAATGCGTGGATCATAACGCAAGTGTGCTCTCCGGTCAAGTCATTAGGGGTTTGTCGCAGATACACAGGGGAAAATGAAGCGCGCTTCCAGAACCTGTGAAGGGCCTGTGTAAGGCCAAAGCTTACGCCAACATAATCAAGGCTGACCGGTCGACATTCGGCTAGTTTGGAGAATAAGGGAGGCATCTTCCGAATATCCCTTACTTTGATATCGTCGTCAAGCAATGATGAATTGGCGAGCTCTGCGTCCGTAACTCGTGTTATCGTTTCCTCAACGTAACCGTTCGCATCTTCAGAAAGATTCGTGAATTTTCCCTCGTAAAAGTCTTTGAGGAGTTCAAGGGCTTTTGATCCATACCCCATCTTGATATAATCAGGATTTGTCGCTATCCTGACGATACGAGCACCAGATAACCCAGCGAAATCCTCGTCCTGGAATTGCTGACTGACAATCCAAGGTATGAGGTCACCAGCTGCCCTCTTTCCCCTACTTAGGCTATTAAGAACGCTCTCTTTGCTGATTTTACCTTCAAGTGCTACCTGTATAACGCACAGGGGCTCGGGTAAATGTTTGCTATCTTCTGGTGTGGGTGGAACGAGGACGAAAAGCTGATGGGCTGGAGCGTCACTCATAAGTTGGAGGTCGTCAGGCGAATTCTTGTAGTGACTAGCAACATAGAGTGCAACCATCTGTTGCAAGAACTTTTCTGAAACCTCGTGAAAGGAAAACAGGGTATCGCGGTTAACTTGTAAGAGCTGGCACTGGGATGGATCGGGACATCCTTGAAGGGTGTTCGCCCTCGATCTAGAAAGCCTTGGAGTCAGCATAGCCTTGATAAGGAAATAGAAGGTCGGCTCAACTGGAGCTATTGCTGCAAGATCCTACATACCTTGGTAGAGTAGCATCAAGACAGAGAACTGTATTAAGCCACTTTTCCACTGCATCCCCCTTCGCGTAACGGATTGGCTCCGAAAGAGTAATTTCTCGGAGTGTCCGACCCCCTGTGAAAGGACCGTCGGCAATTTTTGAAGCTTTTCCGGTTGAACGATCAGCGACTTCCGCATCGGGCTTTTCGCTGGCCTTGCTTATGCCCCTCGACTGTTCTCGAAGTTGCTGGACCAATTTTAGTGATAATGATCTGCCCGTGCCTTCATAACCATTGATTGTTGAGGCCATGAAAACAAGATATGGTCCCATTAGCTTTCGGACAAGAGGTAACGGTATTGCTGCTGCCTCGTCGATAACGAGTAGCTCAGCTTGCCCAAGAACATGAGCGTCTTGTGGCCTGATATATTGGATGGTTTGGCGATGTTGGCGGTGAATATTCACGCGGACAACAGCTTTATTGAAATCGGGGTTGGTTGATTGAATAATTGAATAGTCGACGTGGTCCATGTAGTTCAGGGCATCAAAACCTTTGAATATAAATTCAAAGAGGGTCTTCAGATTCTCGGGACTTGGAGATGTGATGAAGATGTTACTGTACCCATGAGCAACGGCCGCAGCAACAGCTACTCCCAAAGCAGCTGATTTTCCTCTTCCTCGAGCTGCCGTAAGAGCAACGGTGCTCCTCAATGTTTTCTCCGCAATGGCATCCACAAAGGTCTCAAGTGCCTTCGCTTGGTCCACTGTTTTTGCCAACGTGACCAAAGATCCCGTCGGTTGTACATCTTGCAATGCCTCCTTTATGGCATCCAATTCTTTCTGTGCCTCACTTTTGGGCTGATCGAGATCCGGAGGTGGTAACGCCCTCACGTTCTTGCCACCAGAAATTGGCAACACGTTCATTTCGTCGTCAATGACGAGACACGATTCGCATTTACCCAGTGACAGTATGAAGCGTTCGTTGAACCTGGCGGTAACATCGTCGTGTGCTTCAGTTCGGTATCGCGAGTGGACATCCATAGATAAGGTGTAGAGCTGTTTCAAACTCGTCATCCCTTTTAGGAGCAGTACCACAAGACCTCCTCCTTCAACCGTCTCAATAGTCCTGGCGAGTAAGTTGGGTGTAATTGCTTCAAAGTCCTGCAATATGCACATCCCATAGGTATTTCCCAGAATCTTATCCGTCTCTTTGTAGTAGACATAGCGGATGTTGTTGAGGGAAACAAAAAGCTCGAATGGATCCTCAGTATTCGCCTCTCGTATGCCACGCTTGATTTCCTTCTTGATCTTTTGCTCTCGCTTTTTCCGGTGACTTGCGCAGCATATTAGCTTGCTTTCGCCCTCATGGGTCAAAACACTTCTCACCTAGTAAATCCCAGAAGCTTGTGCTTGTATGCCCATAGGATTGACCTGTTCTGATTTTTTATATCCATACTGGACATTATATAGTGGAGATGGACAATGACATCTTTTGAATGATCTCCAACGACCACGATAAAGCTTCGTTTCTTTTCCTGGACCCCATTGCGCAGAAGCGCCTGAATGCGCGAATCTCTAGTGTCAAGTCAATAATTGTTTCTGCAGATCTGACAATAACTTACAAGGCCTTTGTCGCCATGCTTGCTCTCCTATAGTCTTGTCAAGTTCCTCTCGAGGGCGACATGCACACGGATAGGTTCGGTCGGTGCTGCTGGCTCTAATGCCTGCGAGATTTTGGACGATAATGAACTTTTTTTCTGCCAGGTCGCTAACCACAAATTTAGCGCGCCTTTCCCCGCAAGGCTGATATTCAGCCTTCTTATAGCTCCTAAAGCAACTGCTATCAAACGGTATTGTGTTGTGCTAGAAACAATTGGAATGGCTCTATTATGGCAAATATGGAGAATATATGTCACTATTTTTTTGGCCGCAGACTTCACAGGAGATCCAGAATGACAAGAACATGCTGTTCATTAAAATATCTACTCTATAAGGGTAATTAATTGTCAAAACCAGACTACGCTACTGCAGAGACTCGACGACAAGAGCAGAAGCTCCACCGCCACCATTGCAAATACCAGCAACTCCAATCTTGCCTTTCTGCTCTTTCAGGACATTGATCAAAGTTGTAACGATCCTGGCCCCTGAACAGCCAAGGGGATGTCCAATAGCCACAGAGCCGCCATGAATGTTGACCTTTGCTTCATCCAAGCCAAGAATCTTCATGTTAGCCAACGCAACAACCGAGAAGGCCTCGTTAATCTCATAAGCATCAACGCTTGCAGCGTCGATCTTAGCGTGCTTGATAGCCTTGGGAATAGCCAAAGCAGGCGCAGTGGTGAACTTGCTCGGCTTTTGTGCTGCATCTCCCCATCCCAGGATTTTTGCCAGGGGTTTCAAGCCTAGCTCTTTCAATTTGGCTTCCGAAACCAGGACCAAAGCCGATGCTCCATCATTGATGGGGGCGGCATTTGGGGCAGTGATAGTGCCACCGTTTGGCTGAAAAGCTGGGCGCATGGCCTTGAGCTTTTCGATATTCAGGTTCTTGACTTCGTCGTCCCTCTCAACCTTAATCGCTGGCTTACCTCGACCTCCGCTAACCTCAACGGGGACGATCTCAGCCTTGAATAATCCCGACTCGGTAGCCTTCTGCGCTTTCTGGTACGATTTGATGGCGTATTCGTCTTGCTGTTCCCTAGAAATCGTGTGATCCTGGGCACATTCCTCTCCCGCTAGTCCCATATGCTCCTTTTTGCCATACGCATCGGTCAAGCCATCCTTCAAAACACCGTCGACAAGGGTTTGGTCCCCGTACTTCGCACCAGTTCTCAGATTCGGGAGATAGTGAGGAACGTTGGACATTGATTCAGTACCACCCGCAACAACAATATCGGCATTTCCAGTTATGATTGTTTGGGCGCCGAGGATGATAGCCTTAAGCCCGGAAGCACAGACTTTGTTAACGGTCGTGCAGATGGTGGCTTCGGTCAAGCCTCCAGCAAGTGCACATTGGCGCGCAGGATTTTGGCCTAGACTGATGCTCGTCAGCTTTGATCCCCTTCGAGGCTGGTAATAGCGCTTACTTTGCAGACAAGACATTTCCAAAAAAGACCTCCTCAACATCTTCGGCTTTGATTTCTGGCACTCGCTCGACGGCGGCTCGAGACATCGTCAGCAAGGTCAGGCAATCTCAAGAGGAATAAACCAGTGACTCACCCTTGATGGCGATGCCACCCAATTGGGTTGCACTCAAACTGGAAAGGGAGCTGTTGAATTCAGCATTTGCTTTTGCGTGGGCGGAAAGGGGAGTCTGCTCACCCCAAGAAAGACCCTATTGGGGTCCTAACCGCGGAGACAATGTACACGGGTGGGAGTGATGAAGACATTTTGGGCTGTATATGCGACGATGTTCGAAGCGCAGAAGAGCAATTTGAAATCTGATGTGCGAGAGGAAAGGTGCTCGAAAGATCACCTGGAGGGGGAGGGCTCTGAAGAATCCGCCGTCAAAGACACCACAACAAAACCCTTGTTATATTAAACTCAAGCGGGACAATGTTCACCGCCCCAAAATGCGACACTACCGTACTTACTACCTCCCTATCTTACGTATACGGATTCTAGATCAGGAACCCAAACGACGCTTCTATTATCCAAAGGAAGACGAGTTCTAGTTTTCCATGGCCTTGCGCTCTTCTTTATTACAGACTACGTGAAGAACTGCGTCGAGCTTTACTTACCCCTGATTTTGGACTTCTTCCCAACACCTTTCCTTAGCACCCCAGCACCCCTCACAAGGCTGTCGCACGTGACATTCTAGGCTAAACCTAGTCTGGAACCGCGAACTTTTTTGGCTAGAAGCTCTCGTCGCGAGTATCTGGAGTTGACGCGGAGGAGAAGGCCATTTGTTGCTCCCACCCAAATACCCATCTTCCGCTGAGTTGCCCGCCATGGATGATCTTTATGACGAGTAAGATTCTTACTCCACATTTGTTCTGTCTCAACAAACTAATTAACTTCTGTAGATTTGGTAACTTCATTGGCGAAGCCGAAGAATCAGAGGACGAAAGCCAACATGGCGTCGACGCCGGCGCATACGTGTACGATGACGAGCCGGAAGAAGCGCCAGAGGCTACAGGGCAAGAATTGATGGAGATTGACGGTTGGTGGGCCAAAAAGTGAGAGTCTCATGGAACTAACTTTTGCTTCAGATGAGGGTCCCTCCAATGCCGTTGTTCTGCACGAGGACAAGCAGTACTATCCAACCGCCCAACAAGTATACGGAGAAGATGTGGAAACCATGGTGCAGGAAGAAGATGCCCAGCCTCTCACACAGCCCATCATTGCGCCCGTGGAGCAGAAGAAGTTCACCATACAAGAAGCAGATCTCCCACCGGTCTTTTTTGATCGGAGCTTTATGACGGATCTTATGAACTACCCGGAACAAATACGGAACATTGCCTTTGCGGGCCATCTACATCATGGCAAGACTGCCTTTATGGATATGCTAGTTCTCGAGACTCACGACATTACCGACCGATTGGAGAAGAGGACTGGCAAGAAGAGAGACGAGCAATTAAGATATACCGACGTACACCTACTGGAGCGCGAACGCGGTATATCCATAAAATCGGCACCAATGAGCTTAGTATTGCAGAGTACGCGGGGAAAGTCTCATCTCCTCAATATTCTGGATACGCCAGGTCACGTCAATTTCGTGGATGAAGTTGCTTCATCACTGCGGTTGGTTGATGGAGTCGTCCTGGTCGTTGATGTCGTGGAGGGAGTTCAGGTCAATACAGAGCAAATCATCAGACACGCGGTTTTAGAAGGGCTGCCCATGGTTCTTGTCATCAACAAGATGGACAGATTGATCTTAGAGCTCAAGTTACCACCAACAGACGCTTATTTCAAGCTCAAGCATGTTGTCGAAGAAGTTAATACTGTGATCGAGAACACCCTACCTGGCCAAGGTGAGAAGAGACGGCTCAGTCCGGAGAAGGGCAACGTTCTCTTTGCGTGCACTAGTATGGGCTGGTGCTTTACCCTGCAATCATTTGCAAAGATGTACTCTGACAGCTACCCGGGGAGCAAGACTGGGAAGGGAGTGGATGCACAAGAACTGGCCCGACGGTTATGGGGCGACATTTTTTTCAACCCACAAAAACGATCATTCACACGCAAACCTGTTGAAGAGCGGGCTAAGCGTTCCTTCGTCAGCTTCGTTCTCGAGCCGATATATAAACTCTATTCTCATACCATTAGTGAAAGTCCGGAGGACTTGAAGGATACACTCGCCACACTTGGGATATTTCTCAAGCCATCTCAATACAAGACAGATGCCAAGGTACTCTTGAAACTTGTCTGCGAGCAGTTCTTTGGTCCTTCTCATGGATTTGTCGATATGATTGTTGACCATATCCCTTCCCCTGCTGAGGCGGCGCAGGCGAAGCTCCAGCGCTATTACACCGGACCCCTAGATACAAATGTTGCTAAAGCGATGGAAAAGTGCGATCAAGATGGTCCCTTGGTTATCCAAATTTCAAAGCTGTTCAATACGAGCGATGCTGCCGGGTTCTATTCTTTCGGAAGAGTTATGAGTGGCACAGCACGACCAGGTTCTCAAGTGAGAGTGCTGGGCGAGGGATATTCGATAGATGACGAAGAGGATATGAGCATGGCAACTATATCGGATGTGTGGATCGCCGAAACACGCTACAACATTCCTACAGATGGCGTTCCTGCAGGCAACTGGGTGTTGCTAGGAGGCGTTGACAATTCAATTGTCAAGTCAGCTACCCTGGTTCCGCCAGTTCTGCCAGACCACGAAGAAGCTTACATCTTCAAACCTATTACCCATTTCACCGAGTCGGTCTTCAAAGTGGCTGTAGAACCCATCAACCCTTCGGAACTTCCAAAGATGCTTGACGGTCTCAGAAAGATCAACAAAAGCTATCCGCTCATAACCACCAAGGTCGAAGAATCGGGAGAGCATGTTATTCTTGGAACCGGGGAACTATACATGGATTGCGTGCTGCATGATTTACGCCGGCTATACGCAGAGATGGAGATCAAAGTCTCCGACCCAGTCACACGTTTCTGTGAGACAGTGGTTGAAACATCTGCAATCAAGTGCTATGCCCAAACCCCGAATAAGAAGAACAAGATCACGATGGTCGCAGAGCCTCTCGACCAGGGTATCGCGGAAGATATTGAGAGCGGCAAAGTTAGCATCAAGAGCCCTACCCGCGTCATTGGTAAGTTCTTTGAGGAGAACTATGGCTGGGATCTGTTGGCTTCCAGAAGCATTTGGGCGTTTGGGCCCGACGATATGGGACCAAACATCCTTCAAGACGACACTATACCATCCGAAGTGAGTCCTCTTATGGATAAAGTATGAAGTATTGAATCGGGCCTCTTATACTGACTGACCAACAGGTTGACAAAAAGCTACTCCTTGGTGTTAGGGATACCATTCGCCAAGGGTTCAGTTGGGCGACCCGAGAAGGGCCATTGTGTGAAGAACGTAAGTCCTCCCAAAAGCGCAACTCTTCCTTTCCCAGGCCACCTTTTAGTTGTTGTAGCTGCTAAAGCGGTGTGCTTTCGTTCACCTATCCCTATTGGCCAGAATCACAGGCGGGCCGAATGTTTTCTAACAATCCTTGTAGCAATCCGGAACAGCAAGTTTAAGATCACGGATGTTACTTTGGCTACCGAAGCGATCTTCCGGGGAGGCGGCCAGATCATCCCCACTTCCCGACGCGCCTGCTACTCATCGTTCCTTATGGCTTCCCCACGGCTAATGGAGCCCGTCTACTCATGCTCGATGACGGGACCTGCAGATTCAGTCACTTCACTGTATACGGTACTGGCCCGTCGACGTGGGCACGTCTTATCAGATGGACCCATAGCCGGGACTCCCCTCTATCGAGTCAGCGGCCTCATTCCTGTCATTGACTCGTTCGGATTCGAGACGGATCTGCGTATCCACACGCAAGGCCAAGCGACTGTCAGTCTAGTCTTTGACCGCTGGAGCATTGTACCTGGGGACCCTCTAGATAAGGATGTGGTCCTGCGGCCGCTCGAACCCGCAAGTGCTCAAGCTACAGCACGAGATTTTGTCCTGAAGACGAGGAGGAGAAAGGGGTTGAGTGAGGATGTCAGCGTTGCTAAGTTCCTTGAGCCAGAGCTCTTCTCCAGCCTCAAGGAGAGTGGATTACTGGATGGTTAGATAGATAATTTTTTTCTGGTGCGCACAACAAAAAAAGAAAGAATATCTGGGAGTTTGGCTGGCAGGATCTTGACAGATCGAGATCTTTTTTTTGTGGCGTTCTGAGCCCGGGAATTGTAGGATAGCCCCCCCGGGAGGAGGGGCAGAGATAGATACCGACATATTGAGAGCCTATTTGCAATTCCAGAAGCACACATAATTCGCTACAGTACAGACAACAAGAGAGTAGAACCTCGCTACATGGCAGTTTCCTTTTTTTTGGTTTACTCAGCACCAAGCAAGAAATCATTCCTAGGTACCTAGGGCCCACGATTGCCAAGAGGCACGGCACGTTGTAGGTAGATCGTCGCCCATCACGCGATCCAGGAAATAATGCCTCTCACACCGCCGACCGCGCCCGCCTCTGGCAGCCCGGGGAAGGCCCGATGTTGATAAGGACGGATGAAAAAAGCCAGTTAACTTGTAAGGTAAGGTAAGGTAACTGTACATGGCACTATTGAAAAATAAAAATAGGGCATGCATCCTAGAACTCCCCATGCAGACTGATATGATATGATATGATATGATCATACGTTATGGATATCTATGGATATATAGATAGGTAGGTAGGTAGGTAGGTATGTACTGTATGCATAGCACACCGTTATATTCCTTTTTTTTCCTCTTTCTCTTTTTGCTTTTCATCTTTTATTTTTTTTTTTTTGTTTTTTTCTCTCTGTCTTTGCTTTCCTTAAAAGAGGCGAGAGAGGAGAAGGGGGGAGAGAAGAGAACCCGGGGGCGGGAGGAGGCGGGAGGCGGGGGGTGATGGGGTTCCCGTCTTCAATAGGTGGGTAGGTAGGTAGGTAATAATAGCAGAATAATGGGAAAAGCTCGAGGTTCTCTTGTACCACAGGTTTTTGAAGATTAAGTCTGGGACAGATTGATCTGTAAAGAAACTCAAACGAGAAAAAGAAAAGAGAAGGGGGGGGGGATATTGCAAATCCGATAAAAGCAAGCACATCAATTGACCCCTCCATAGGGTAATGCATAATTGTTCAGGGTTGATAAGCGGATGGTACAGTAGGTACGGTAAGGTATGGTATGGTAGGTGAGGGGAGAGAAAACCAGTTGTTAACTTGTTGGTGGCGGATTGGATTGCATTGGGAAGCATGGGGCAAAAGAAAGGAAGGGGGGGAGGGGGGGGTTGATTATTAATTGATTGATATTCGAACATTAACTCCCTCCATCCTTCCCTCCCTCCATAATCGAATAATGCAGCTACATATTTAGGTAAGGTAGTAGGTTATTTGTGATTTGTGTACGCAAGGCGGGCGACAGGTATTTGTGTACACTGTACAGTTACTGGATACTCCACTACTACTTACTACCCCGTAAGGTAATGCAGTAATAGAAATAAGATTTTCCCGACTCGCATCCGCGTTCCCTTGTTCTCTCCACCCGTACAGCGCTAAGGAATGGTTTGCATGGTGATGTAAGATAGGGAGGGAGGGAGGGAGGGCGAGAGCTGGGAGCTGGGGCTTGGAAGCTGGGGGCTGGTTGGGATCTTGCGAGGCGAGGAAGGGAGAATGCGGGTGGATACGATAATGAGAAGAGTTGTAACTTGTACCTTGTGAGTGTGTATGTATGTATGATTGTTGTAAGTATGTACATATATAGCACAGTGATAATAAGAGGAAATTGATAAACCACGTCTCTGCAAAGGGTGCAGACAAGAAGCACACGTGGGGAGGAGGGGCGTTTTGGGATTTCCGCAGACAAGACGCAAGGATCAGGGGAGAGACAAAACAAACAGCATCACCATCACCATCACCATCACACCGCGCAGCAGTTTAGCGATGAGCACAGGCTGCCGGTTCGTGGAATGCGATTATGCGGTGCGGGTGCGATGCGATGCGATGCGATGCGGATGCTGGGGAAGAAGAAAGAGGGTTGTTGCTTGCTGGTGCTGCTGCTTGGTTGCGTTACGAAGTGCGGCGTACATCCTTGCGCGATGTGTGTGCTTCATGCAGTGGCTGGGATCGAAAACCCCCCTTCCCCTTCCCCTCCCCCTCCCTTTCAAACAATCAGTGGTTGAAATGTGAGCGGGGGCATGCAGTTTGCATTTTGCAACTCTGCCGGACTCGTGCATGAGAATCATGAGATGATCATGATATAGGTACATGACAGGACAGGACTCGGCTTCAGGGGGGTGAAAAAAAAAAAACCTGGTCTCACGTGACTTGGAAGAGAGGACGATTGGGCATGGATATGCAAGAATCGTAGCAGCTGCGTGGGATCAACTATGCAATCGTATTATTCATATATGCGTAACAGGCGATCCGCCGTATCATATCAGTCCTGACAGGGCTCCATCATCTTTCTCAAGATGCCCATCAGGTTTGCGTTCTCCAGAGCTGCGGCGACCCGTTCCTTGTCCGCCAGCTGCTTGTTGACCTCCTCGGATTGACTGTGCGTATCCTTCTTTATCTTGACCTCTACTCGATAACTTGGCGGTAAGGCTTGTTCCAACCGAACCCTGACGCCGAGGCCAATGACCGTCGCGAGCGAGCAGTGCGTAACCGTCGGGGTGAGTTCCACCAGCACACGGGACAAGGCTGCTGGGTTGGCCAGATCAGGCGGGGATATCAGATGGACGTCTTGGAGCTTGACTACCCCAAGTGATTCTAGAGAGAGCGGATGCTCCGGGTCTGAGATCGGGGCGATCAGGTCTATATGAGACGTCAGCTGTCAGAACCGCGCTTGGTTTATGAGAACTGCATTGACCGGCTCGAGACATAGGGGAGACAAAATAGGGATATGAAGGGCAAGGACAAGTAGCTCAATCAAAAAATGGGAATCAAAGCGAGGGCATAAATTCAGAACTCGATTTTCATAATGCTACGATAGCTAGATGTGTAGCAAAGCTGCAAGACTAACGAACAACCCCAACAAGAGAAGAGGACTAAAAGGGATCTGAACCTACCGTATATTTCTTGTTCGTCGATAGGCTCTAAAGTCGAATCATCATCGGAATCCGTGTCCGAGTACTCTGATAGGTAGAAAGGGTCCAGCGCGTAACTCGGCTTTGCCATCAATATCTCTCTTATGCCCTCCTCCTTGGCTGATGCATCTCTTCCCTTGCGTCTCTGTCTCTGACTCTGGAGCTCAGACGCGCTCAAGATGGTAGGGTTCGCATTGTCGAGCTCTTTGGCTGAGCCCATGATGAGGTGAGGGGTTGGCGATTGGTCTGGTGGCGGCAGGTCGACCGGGAGAGGCGAAACTCAGTCCGGTTTCTTCTCGTGTTGGCTTCCTATATTTGGGAGGAGAGGATGGTGATGTCTTTGACAAGATGTGGTTGTGCGCGGAGGAGTGCTGATGCTGATGCTGTTGTTGTTGTCGTTGGCGTCTTGAATTCGAACTTCTTGGCCTCCTTCGAAAACCTCGAAAGTATCTTATCGATAAGATTTGCATCGCGATCGCTCTCCGATACCGGAGCCTGGCATTTAAGGCATTAAGGTATACAATCAAAACACTCGTAGGAACTCAAATCAAAGTGCATTTAATACGAAGTAGCCATGCTCTGATCTTGTGGACCTCAAACTCGAGACGCGTGTTTTCTTGGTATGGATCTCTATTACGGAGAATTATGGAGTCGGTGATCTTTTCCTCGAAGTTTTGGCCTGCGGCCTGCAATTACTTCATTACTTCATATCCCTCTTCGCGACGAGCCACTTCCCCAGGACGATCTTCCCGATCTAGTGATCTTCATTATTACGGAGTACTTAGCCTGCGAGAGACCCCTCACATGGTCCGGCAAGTTGGCTTCAGGAGGTGTCTCTCAACTGATCGGCTTGCGAGTTCCAAGTCTCGATTCGATCTTTCGTGTCGCTGTTCCTAGTCGTGAGAATCTGAGCGAATAAACCAGCCAATACCTCCGTGAACCGTCGTTCATCCTCATCGTCCCGGCTGTTGTGTATTGATACTGGAAAGTTCGCCTCTGTCAGCCAATGCGATCTTGTATTTTGAGGCTGCGCCACTGTATGAAGGTGAGCCAGATGTCTCAAACTTTGCTTCGTTTGGGCGTAGGCTGGTGAGTGGACACCCTGCTCGCCACGCTTCGTGCGAATCATTGCTTCGGCATGCTCTGTAGTGTGTCCCGCAACATATTTGCAGGGTCTCTTAACGCAACAACTGCGAGGCTATCTTTCCTCTGCAGTAGAGAGTCTGCGCCAAAATGCCACGACAGCGAGTCAGCAACGGCACCGTCGGCAAGAGCCTGCATTACTCTGTGTTTCTGCTGCTCAGCCGGGTTTGTGAGGAGGAAGCTCGCACGCGCCAGGGCGGAACATGCCTTCCTCTCAGTCTCATTGTAGTATTCGATAGCGAGACGCGCATCGATACATCTCTAGTCTCGTAAGTACGGAGTATTAGTACCTTCAACCTTGTGCACCCTTACCGTAACTCCGTGAGACGGAGTTAGTACAGGGAAGCGCTACCAAGTAGTGCTAACTCTTGGGGAAACACGCAATAATCTCCACGACAACCGTTTTGCTCCGTATTCCTGCGCCGGCCTTGCAGTAAGGTGAGCCTGGTGAGGATGGTGTTATACTAATGAACAGTAGTGACTGACTGCTAGAGCGCCAGCCTCAGAAGCCGGAATGGCGACAACAAGTCCGCAGCGAGCCGCAGATTGACCCGTACCTGGGCGCGATACGTGACCGTTGATCCATGCATGGAACAAGGTCCGAGACTTTTCTGGAAAGCATAGACACGCCTATTGTACCTGATTTCAAGGTTCAAGGGCTTCAAGGGCCCCATTTTGAGTTCAAGGCAATCGTTCATGGGACGCGAAGAACGATGGCGGCAGCGTTCATCAAGGTCCCTAGATGCTGTAGTAGCAGATCGAGGGTCGCACTCTCGAGTCGTCAATAGTTGACATTTGCTGTGCGACCAAGCTCTCACTCATATTTTCCTGCCATGCATGTATGTACTTAGGGACCGTGCCGTCGCTGATACTGCGGAGGGAGCGGCGACGCGCAAGGCTTTCCAACCTCTCTGCCTTCCCGTGTTCCTGGATTGCCTCGCGATGCTGCCAGTGTACTCTGTAATACAGGGAGGGTACGGAGATACGGCGGGGTAAGAGGATTGTTTGCGCGGATGGGAAGGGCGATGCAAGCAGCCGCAGAGCTTGAATCGTATATTCTTGTCCTCGTCGTAGGCTTGCGCGCCTTGCCAGGCTGGACTCTGGAGGGCCGCTGGACCGGTTGGTTGGCAGTTGGCTGGCTCTTGTATAGAGTCTGTACCTTAACTTAGATAGGGACTCTGGATGCCGCTCTGGAATCTGGATGCGCCAGGCCCGCTGGGGGACGAGCTCTGGCGCTAGTCCCCCCACAGCCTAGCGGCAGGAATCTCCCAGGCCCACCACCACCCACGGGCGGTTTCATCTGGCGGCCTAGCTTCTCAGGCCCCTCGACGGCCCATCCTAGCATCTGTTAGCTGCGGGCCTAGCTGACAGCGGCACCCCTCCCAGTCTCCCAGTCTCCCACGGAAGCACGACGTCGCATCAACATACAAAGCTCAACAACACACCACCTCCTCCCGAAAAGGCGCCTCCCGACCGGTATCCCCGTTGCCGACCGCCTTGCTCCTTGTCCTCGCCCTCGCCCTCGCCCTCGCCCGCAGCTCGAGCATCTCTTCTCCAGTCTCCAATCCCGCATGGCTGCGCTCATACACGCCGCCGCCGCTCCATCCACTGCTTGCGATCCATCTGCCGGCCTCTTCTGAGAGCGCGCCCGTCGGACAGAACCTCCCTCCCGAAGCACCGTCTCCCGATCCCTCCCTCTCTTCAGACGGGTCTCCGCATCGACATTGCCTTCGGTCGCCGGTCCAGCTTGCCATATCCGGGCACATCCTTTATCACGTTGGCGAGATACTACGAAACATACAATAGGCGCCCGTTCCGTTTGACTGCTCCGCTGCGATCGAGTCGTCTCGGGTTCGTCGCCCGAAGGGAGGGGACAGCGCGCGTCAAGGAGGGGTTCAACATTTGACTCGCAGCCCTGGGTGTCATTGGGCTACAGTACCATTACAATCCATCGCTATCCGAGGTCTAGAGAAAGAGGACAGAGAAGAGGGAGACGCCGGCACCTAATTGTCTTTCGACAAAGACAGCCGTGCCTGGCCGTTTAGATATCATACTGCATGCGATCCCCGTCAAAGCTTCTGGCTTGTACACCCCAGACATCGGCGAGCTTTCGAGCCATCGTCTTGCCGTCTGCCGTTGCGCAAGTGGGATTGGAAGCTTGGGATTCTAGCGCCTCTAGCCGCCTAGAGCACAAGGGAGCCTTCCTCAAGGCTTGCAGTGTTGGAACTTGTTCTTGATCCCGTTCAGTTCTTTGGATATTGTTCCCGTCCAGCTACCCTCTGCACTTTCCGAAGAGTTTCAAGTGCGGGGTCTTGATACAATCTTCCGTCGAACTAGCAGTTGAGACAATCAACCTAACTGTTTGCGCGACTAAGATTGCAGCCTGGATTCAGAGCTGCTGTATTGCGATACTCCACCTAGAACCAGGTACTTAAGCCCGGATCGCCATTCGTGATCTCGTCTTGCTCAGCGTGGTCGATCTTAAACCCTGATTTCTTTAATCCCGGAATTCGTGGCACTTACTGACCGACTACAAGCGCAATGTCTGGCGAGTCAGGATCTGGCGCACGGAGAATTCTTCCCCAAAGTTCACAGATGCAGAGCTTCTCTTTCGCGCCAAATAACTCCGGGCCGCGGGAGAATCAAAAGAGTGCGTCTGCCTTTCGACCAAGGTCTTGTCCCTGCCACTGTGAACCTGTAATCTAACTGAGCTTTAGATTATGTATTCGTCGATGAACACAACCGCCATAAACGTTTGAAGGGTATGAATCTCTCTTCCTAGTTTTACTATCCTTAAGCTGACATTAGCCGATAGTGATGCGAGCATGTGAAGGTTGCCGAAGGAGGAAAATCAAATGTGATGCAGCAACAACAAATACGTGGCCATGTTCAGCTTGCATTCGATTGAAGTTGCAGTGCGTTCCACCAACCGTCAACTATGATCGCGATTTTCCTACCAATCCTCAGGCGTTCGAGCCGGAGAGAGCAGAGTACGAGACCGGAGGCAATGGTGAAGACGATTACCAACAACAAGTTGCTCTACAGCAACAATTGGTTGGATCGCAGAAGGACATTGCTCCCATTTATACCCAGCAAGGGCCATACTCGGACAGCATTGGTGTTTATCAGTCTGTGGGCTATGGCGAGCCTTCATCAAGTCATAGCCAGCAAAGTATGCACTATGGCAGCTTGCAGACTCCTGTCAGTGTGCTTGATCAGCAGCAACACTTCTCACCAACCCAGGTCTTCCCAACTCCTCCATTACAATCCAACCCTCAGCCAGAAACACCCGAAATGTATGAGCAAGACCAGTATGGACAGCAGAACTTAGCCGACTTGCTGGGGGAGCTCAGAATGAACGAAGCAGGCACAGGTATGGTGTTCTATTGATAACTTGCAGTACTGGTTATTGATAAAGATGCAGCTCCGTATCTAAATAATAAGAACAAGACCAAAACTCTGGTCGAGGAGCCAGCATTCGAAGATATCGATGACTACAAGCACGCCTTCCTTCCAGCTTTATCTGGGCCAGATCTTAAGATCAGGATACCACCAGAATTGATGCCGGATGAGGAAACGATTATGAGCTATTTCGACATGTACTTCACCAATGTCCATCCTTACGTACCTGTTTTGAATAAAGCGGCTTTCTATCAGCAATATCATACCAACAGAGAAGCAATTTCGCCCCTCATTCTTGAAGCTGTCTTTGCAATAGGCGGCCGACTTGCTGATGAACCAGCCCAAGGACACCAGTGGTTGGCTCTTGCCTCGAGTATGTATCCCCACTAGTTGTAACTGTCCAACGCTAAACACTTGGTAGAACATGCGGATTCTTTTATGGATACTCCCCGACTGAGTACTCTCCAGGCCATTCTTATTATACTCAAGGCACGGGAGTCTGCACCAAAGCGTGGCTATTATTTTCGATCTTGGATGACGGTTGTGCAATGCGTGCAAATGGGGAAAGACCTTGGACTGGATGAACATTATGAAGAGCACAAAGCTGGAAGACCATGCGGTTCAGATCTCGCTGAATGCATAACGAAAACTCGAATCTGGCAAACAATTTTCGTTTGCGAGTTGATGATTGGATCCCCCCAAGGTTTGTTCACAACCCAGCCTTGGGCTATTTAAATTGTCTAACATCCGGCAGGGCGAACCGACCTCGCGGTCGAGATGGAAACATTGGACCTCAGTATACAGAGACCAGTCCCAGGCATCGATGATGCGGAGTATCACATCACCCGGAATTTCACTTACTTCACGCGAGTTGTTCGCAACGTAAGGAGGATGAACAATGTGTATGCACGGATCAAGAAAAAGAAGGATTGGGGCATCGATCCCGAATTTGTGCAGTTAAACCCATCTTTCGACGCATGGATGAACGATTTGCCCGCCGATCTACAGATCACCTTCCCTCCTGATGGGTCCCCGCCATGGTTACCATCACACTTCATTGGAAACCTCCACTCATATTACTATCTAGGAATCATTTTGCTGCACCGGCCTCAACTCACATTTATGGAGCCGACGGGGTTAGATGGTGGCTGGAAGCATCATATGATGATATGTTATTCGTCAGCAAAGCTTCTGTGCAGACTGCAGGAAGCAATCTTACAATCTTTTGGAATGACAGGTCTCCTATGCATGCAGCGCGGCATCAATTTTACAATCTACTGCGTCCTGACATGCACTGTTCTCCACCTGGTCCGTAGAATATATACGTTTAGATCTGTGCTATACTGATTCCTTAACAGGTTGCGCTCACTTCACCGGATCCCGACCTCAATGGAGATGCTCGAGAATACTTCACTCGGCACATGAGAATTTTGGAGAAATGCGCGAGCGCCTGGCCAATGCCAGACATGCAACAACAAATCGATGCACTTTGAGAAGCGTTCTCTGCTGATGTGAGAAAACCATTTGTGCTCAAACCGAGTTTTCCGTATGGCAGTCCAGGCGCACCAGTACGTTCAACTCCGCCGCGCACAACCCCACAGTACAGTCAAGCCAGCTTGCACTCAACATCTCTCGATCAGCAAAATCTGGAGCTCCACCATGCCCAGCAACAACACCAAGTCAGTTATACAAACCACCCTCATCCCATCTCACCACCTATTTCAGTTGGAGGTGTGGACACGAAAAGTGACTCTCCTGGTGCACAGTCCATGGTGATGATGGGCGCTGGGCAACGAGCCCCCCAGCAGTCGATGCCCAGTGGGGTCCCAATAGCTGATACCACTGGCTGGAATCCTTCCATTATTTTTGAGTAAGTCAAATCCCCTCCCTACTTTGCCACCGCTGTGGATAGTATCTGACAATGGATATAGTCGATGGAACACTACTTTCGGTACGGCCCCTCCTCCGAGCAGCACTGCTCTTCAACAACCTCTAAAAACTTCCGTACCAGGTGCCCAGGAAATTCCCCAGTTGCCCGAGATGCAAAATCTTCCCCACATGAACTTACCCTCCGGGACTCAGCCTATCCCCCCACAGCAATATTCAGGTGCTGCAATACCTTCCTTTGTCAGCCCGAGCATGTGGCAAGAGTCAGTGGCCAGTGTGTATGAGGGTGGAATGAAGAGAAGCTGGGACTATGTTGAAGGGAATATGCTCGATCCGAGCTCGAAACGATTACGATGAATGAGTTGATGCATGTGCGTTATCTAATAGGGGATACCGTTGGAAGCTCCACACTAGTACTCCTCCGGGTGGGTCCCTGATCGATCATTAAGACATCAAGTATGATAAACTGAGCAGGTGCCAGAGTATGCAAGCCGATCTATCTCTGGACATGCAACAATCCGCCTATCACAGCGCCATGAAGGCATCGAGATATGTTGGCCTCGGAGGTCTTGATGGAATATATTTTGATTTTTTTACGACATTGGTGAATGAAGACAATGACAGGACGTGTTATGTATATGAAGAGGGTATCAAAAGGAGTTATAAGTGATGAACGCATGGTCTTCGGCGCTTGAGCGAAAATGTACCATCCATCAGTCCGACAATGGTTTTATCGATGACGGATTTCACTCTGGCTTCTTCTGTCACAATATAAAATAGAGGTATTTTAGGAGGTCCTGGAAACTAGGTAGTTTCCTGGGACATAGGACCTTTGCCCATGGCCATATAGCAACGCTGGCATTACATTGTACAAAGGCAGGGGTCTGATATGCAGTCATGAATAGAGCTTCTTCAAAAGTTCACAACCTCCTTGCTTGACATTCTCAGGTCTCTCTCAAAAACGGATGGTCCCTCCACCCCATATTTCTCACTTGGATCTGCATGCTTTCCAAGACCCTTGTTTTAACACTGGCGCTACTTCCTCCACTTCCACTCCTCACATCGGTGCCAACAAACGCTCCATGCGTACTCTCGAACTCGTGATTCTTCAGGACATTCCACATCACTGCAACCTCTTCTGGAGAGAGCGGTATCATGTTGGGAATGCTCCACATGAAAGCGAAACTGTTCATACCCGGAGGCCTTCCTCCCTTTCCGGCATCAGGACCTTTACTCCAATCACCCAAACCACTTGGCGTGGTTACCAAGGTATCAGCAACTAACAGCCTCCCAAACGCCAGACACACCAGACTGCCTGGGAAATGGCCTCCCAGTTTCAGTGCCTTGACACCCGTCTTCTCCCCCTGAACTTCAATCTCCTCTTCAGAACCCTCGATGAAAGTTCTTGCTTTCCCCAGCCGATCTAGTCGATTCAGCCACTCTTTATCCTCCCAACTCAGATAGACAGGACAGTCAAAGGTCTCTGCCCATTCAAGATGCGTGGTATAATAGTGGGGGTGAGAAATCACGATAGCCGCCAATCCTCCCATACCATTAATACGATTAATCGTCTCCTCATCCAAAAACGAGATGCAATCCCACAACACATTGCCCAGCGGGGTCTTGATCAAGATGGCGCGTTGCCCAATCGCGAATTTCGGCTCCGTCCAAACCGACCAGAACCTCTCATCGCCATCCAGCTCCTTCCACTTATTCCGGAACCCGGCCTTCTTCATCTCCGCCAGCGTCGTGAACGCCTGGCCCGTCGGCGGCACGAACTGTCGGGGGTCATCACAGATGCGGCAGCGCGTCAGCAGCGCCCGATCCTCTACGTCGAATTGCGTCCCGCACGCGCTGCAGACCAACAGGTTCTCGGTGTGGTGCGACATGATGCTGTTGGCGGGCGGCTCGGCGCTCCTGAATTCGTGGAGCGGCTCCTCGAATGCGTTGGGGTAGGGCGTGGCTTGCGAGGTGGACATGTTTTCTTTCTTGCTCTGAGGTGCCGGGGGGCGGCTCTTTTTGTTCATGTATTGAGAGCTTGAGGGTTGAAGGTGGGGGGAGATGCCTCGTGTACCTATGGTGACGACGAACACACGTTTACCCCTTGTATTTCTGAGGGGCGATATGGTATAAATGTCGGGCTGTATTGGATATCCTCAACCTATGTAAAGCCTTGCTCAGGGGAATTCTCAAGACTGACATGGGATGTGCAAGGTAAGGTAAAGTAAAGTAAGGTAAGGTAAGATGTCTATCGTTGTTTCTACACTCGCATTCCGCTCCGAGATACGAGCCAGTTCCCTATCTCCCCGAATAGGAAGGTACAGCCGGTTATCAGTGAGGAGTACCCCATACTGGGCGTAGTCCCCCTCTCCCCAACCTCGTGCTCACTCTCTATTTTGTGTTTCTTTTCTTTTCTTTTCTATTCCTATTTCCTTTTCCTCTGACTCGTTGTCTATTTTCTCTTCCTAATCAGGTCAGACACATAATATCAAGATGGTTTATTTACTCGATTACTTCCAGCATCGGCGGGATTGGTAATTCTTCTCTTCCCGTACCCCTCAAATCCCCGGCTATCTGCAGCGAGACTAGCTAACCGCCTCCGCGCAGCCAGTTCAAGCAAGCAGAGCGCGTGCAACGGATCCAGGCCCTCCCGACTTACCAAGGTCCATTCACGAGTTCAGAGCGTCTGGTGCTGTCAAAACCCATCGAGCAACTCGTACAAGATGTACACCAGCAGGTCCTTCAGCCAATCGATATCCTGCGCGCCTACGGCAAGGCCGCGCTGAAGGCGCACGAGAAAACTAATTGTGTGACGGAGGTTATGATCGGAGCTGCCGAGGGCTGGACCACGGATGGGAGCGTGAATATGAAAGGCCCGTTGGCGGGTATTCCGATCAGTCTGAAGGACTCGATCGTGGTCGGTGGCTTTGATACCACCGTGGGGTACAGCCGCAATGTGGGAAACAAGGGAGAGAAGGATGGGACTATGGTTAGGCTATTGAAGGATGCGGGAGCCGTGCCGTATGTAAAGACCAATTTGCCAATCACGTTGCTGAGCTTCGAGTCAACGAATGATGTCTGGGGCCGCTGTACCAATCCTCATAATAACAAGTACTCGCCGGGGGGGTCGACCGGAGGAGAGAGCGCGCTGCTGGCGGCTGGCGGTGGAAGGATCGGTATTGGAAGTGACGTTGCCGGTAGTGTGAGAGCGCCAGCGCATTTCTCGGGCATTTACAGCTTGAGATGCTCGACAGGACGTTGGCCCAAGAATGGGATGGTGACGAGTATGCCGGGCCAGGAGGGAATCCCAAGTGTCTTTAGTCCTATGTCGAGGACGCTGGAGGACTTGTCATACTTCACGAAGTCGTTGATAAGTATGCAGCCGTGGAAGTATGATCATTCCGTACACCCTATCCCCTGGAGAGCGGAGGTCGCCGAGCAATTCGCAGAGAAGAAGAAGTTTAAGGTCGGGGTTTTAAGGACTGATGGTGTGGTGGACCCAAGCCCGGCATGTGCAAGAGCTGTTGAGGAGGTCGTCCAGGTCTTGAAGAAGGAGGGTCATGAAGTTGTTGATGTCGAGCCCCCATCCCCGTACGAAGCTCTCTATATCGGCTCGCAACTCCTCAACTCCGACGGATGCAAGACCTTCAAGTCATTTTTCAGGACCGGAGAATGGGAAGACCCCGGGGCGAAGCAGATGAGTTGGCTGATGTCCCTCCCAAGCCCGTTCAAGTGGCTGTATTACGCCTGGGTCAAGTACGTTCGGCGGGATGAGATATGGGCCGGCCTTGTCAGAGACTGGAAGCCGAAGTCCAGTTATGAGCAATGGAAATTCGTTGCCAAAAGGGAGGCATACAAAGCGAAGTGGCATGACTGGTGGGAGCAAGAAGCCAAGGTGGATTTCATCATCACACCCCCCAACGCTACACCGGCCGTCCCCCACGATGGGATGAAGGACGCGGTCAGTAGCTGTGGCTATACCTTCTTGTTTAATCTGGTAAGTGGTGCTTTGCAGTGATGCTTTGCAGTAGTGTGCCTTTCATGGATGCTAATGGACAATAGCTTGACTACACATGTGGGATCATGCCCATCACACACGTCGACAAGGCCCTGGATCAGCTGCCATCCGACTTCTCCCTCAAAAAGTTAAATGGAGTGGCGTACGGCGCGTACAAGCACTACGACGCCACAGCCATGCACGGCCTTCCTGTTGCGGTGCAGATTGTGGGTCAGAGATTGGAGGAGGAGAAGGTGCTGGCAATCATGAAGCGGATCGAGGATATCCTAGGGGATGACAAGTATCAGCTGTTAGAGATTGAATAGGCCTTTTGGTTGTTGAGTGGAAATGGTGATGGTGTTGTACTTGACTTGTAAAATGAGATATCCTGATGCAGTCCATATATATGGCCATGGCCTTAAGCGTGAAAGGCGTGATAATGTCCAGGAACCACCCAAATAATTCCACGTGACGGAAGTTGATATGGGGCCCCCTCACTCCTGATCTCCGCAACCCCTCGTCTCGGTTTGCATCGCTTTAAGCGTCAACATAAGTCATGTTTAGAGAGTCATAAACAAGGCTCCGAAATCGGCATATCCACGTGCATCCCCCTCTCAATATCAAACACATATACCCCATTAAAAAGCCAAGAATCACTTCAACCAGAACCATCTCGATTAAACCCCAAACACAAATCTCTTTTCCATGGCAGCCGAAGCGACAAAAATAGTGGACCACTGGTCGTCGGAGGTAAGGAGAGAGACAGCGAACCCCGGATTTTATGGAAAGGCTAGATACGGAGAGACTTATCTATACGGGTAACAGGCATATCAGAATTCGGCCTCGTTCGTGCCGAGGCTAGCTACTAAGGTCCTGGGCTGGTTGGACGTCAAGCCAGATGATTGTATTTTGGATGTTGGCTGTGGTGGTATGTAAAGAAAAGAAAAAAGAAGAAGCAAAAGAATCCTTGATAACTCGAGGGGATTGTTTCGGTAGGAAGAAGATGGGCAATTGCTCTTTCTTCTGATGAGCAATATGCCGGTTGAACACTCCCCTTGAGATCTATCATCATCTTCTAGTTTCTAGACGTGGAAAAGGAAGTCAGGTTAATAGCTGAATAGATGGAGTCCTCAATCTCCAAATCGCCGAGACGCTCTCGAAAGGAAAAGGCAGGATTCATGGTGTCGACAGCTCAATCGATATGATCACCGCATCCAAATCTGCCGCAGCGGCAGCAGATCCTGCTATATCAAAAGCCTGCACCTTCGAAGGTACATGTGTCAAACCCCCCCTTTTTATTTTCATAAGAAAAGAAAAGAAAAAGCAGAAAAAAAGAGAAAAATACCCATCTCCCATACTGACAACGTCCTCAGTCCTAGACGCCACTCAGCTAATCCACAAGCCCGAGCTACAGCGATCCAGCTTCGACAAAGTCTTCTCCAACGCGGCCATGCACTGGATCCTGCGGCCCGCCGACACGCGGTTCGATTTCTTCCGCGGTGTGCGCAACGCCCTCAAGCCCGGGGGCCTCTTCTGCTTCGAGATGGGCGGCATGGGGAACGTGGCGGAGATCCGGGCGGCGCTGCTGAGCGTCGTGTCGCGGCGCGTGGGCATAGCGCGCGCGCGCGCCGCCGACCCGTGGTTCTTCCCGGACGGCGCCTGGATGCGCCGCATGCTGGAGGAGACCGTCGGCGGCTTCCACGTCGAGCGCATGGAGAGGGAGTACCGCCCGACGCCGGTGGATCAGGGAGGCGTCGAGGGATGGGTCCGGCTCATGGGCAAGCAGTTCCTTGATGCGGTGCCTGGGAGCGAGGACCGCGAGGCCTGCGTGGCTGAGGTGTGCGAGGTTTTACAAACGGTCTGTGAGAGTCCTGGAGGTGGCGAGTGGTTGGGCTATGTGAGGTTGAGGGCCGTAGTTAGGAGAATCTAAACTTTAATCAAGAATTCAATTTGTTGCACAGGGGACCGCAGAGCGGGGTTCTTAATAATTGGAGAATCTGTCGTGATTGTCAGCCCGTTCTCTTGAGCTCTTGATCAGGATTCAGTACAGACCCTTTCGTCTCTAACATCAGACAAGTGAAATATCAACAACACACCTTACCTTGCCTTACCTTGCTCCTTGCTCCTGTAATCGAACATGAGCGCATCAGTGAACGTCCAAAAACGCCTGAAAGGCTGAAAGGGCCCAATTGTACTTAGAATAGAATGATGAACGACGAAGAGTTGGATGTAGCTCAACAGCAATACCTAGCCTGGCCAAGGAGCCGAGGTCTAGACGCTCTGCTAGTGGCAACGGTTTTATACAACCAGGGCCCAGGGATTACCGAGACTACCGAGATTACCGTAAAAGGATAGGAAACCTCGGCTAACATATACTGTACGGGGTATGGTCGGTCCCCCGGATTCCTGGGCCAATCAGCTTTAGCGGGCACGAGCCAACCCCATATAAGACGTCAGTGGACCAGACTTTCGGACGAAGTGCCACCAAACGTTTTGCGGTTGACGATGTTGGAGGCTTTTGTGCTTTGCCCAGTGGCCATGGAAGCTTTGAACACCGCCAGGTCAACTCCGAGCCTTCAGTGTTTCTAGTTAGATCTGTTGCTTTCCCGCACTCCAACCATGCTATTTTCGTTTGTTCGGGCTCTCCGCGTGGAAGTCGTTCTCTTGGCTTGTGATACCTGATCTCTTTGCCACCAGGTCCGCAACGAATATCTGCCAAGTGGTAGTAATCACCTGATCTCTGTTCAGATCTTGGCTGGGTGTTATTACCTACTTAGGTATACTGTTTTTGGGTCCACCCTGAACTGCTCTAGATCCAACCCCTCCAGAACTTTTCTTAGGTCTAGAGTCGGTCCAGCCAGACAGCCATCGAGGTTGTACCTCATTCCACACTTTCTCTTCTCCATGCAAACATCCTGTCTGTCTGAATCCTCGTTCTGAAGAGACAACAAACGCCGCCGTTGGGATCAGCAGAACTGACGCCGAGTTCGAGTGTCTGGGGAGGCTTGATATCCAGAGTACGAACTAATGAGAGGAGGAAAACCCATCTCATAGGATCGGCGAGAAGACCCGGCCCTTTTGGGGTAGAAACACATGCGATTCATATTTCTCTGCTGCGGGCGGATATAGCATCTGCAGGCGGACGGCAGCTCAAGAACACCGGGAGGCTCTTCAACGCCCTTCTTGAGCCTTCTTCAGTATCCGCCACTTAGCAAGCTGCGTCGTCGATGCGATGGCGATCATGTCCGCTTCTGACGCCTCGGGAGATGGCCTCCATCCGCATGCGGCGCACGTTGGCTCACAATCGAAGAACAATCAACACTCCCCCAGGTCCGATGGAGAGCAATATGGAGCGGATTATGACACGCCGATCTTGCCACTGCCAGCCCCATCTATTCAGATGGACGGCCTCGAGTCCATACCAGAGGATAGCCTAGCATGCGATCGGGGGCGATCACCTCTTCGTGACCATAGACGACCTTCGAACACTAGCAGCCTGCATCTTCGGATTCCAGGAATGGCATCCCCGGCGGAGATTGCAATGGCTGCCATGCAATACCTGCCTTATCCATTAATGGTGCTCAATAGCATGAAAACCATCGTCATGGCAAATGAGTCCATGGGTAGGCTACTTGGAATCGGAGACGACGGTGCTACAAGAGATGATGAGATGTCGGTGCTGGACAGACTCCGGGGCAAGACATTAAGCCAGATGGGAATCGATATGCTTCAAGACGGCAGGCCTATATGGGTCAGTTGGGATTCGTTTTTGGATGCCATCGGCGACGAGAAAGGTGGCATAGGAGATGAATCAAGTATTCCGGAAGTCACGCTTGACGATGAAGACGAAACCCCAACTGAAGAGCCATCGAGGAAGTCATCTGCAGACAGCAACAATTCAGTTGTTCATGACGCTGTCATCGAAGTGGTCATTTTACCACCGGATATTGTGGCATCATCACCCTTTGAAGAAAGGAGTGGTACAGCCATGGCGTGCAAGCATACATTTGCCAAAATGGTCATTACTGTATGGGAGCTAGATGGCGAGAAATACTTCACGTTGACGTTTACAAGTACGGAATCGAACCAGACGACATCACGAGGATCTAGGCAGGTTTCTAAAGCCAGCAAGAAACATTCTTCAGCGTCTGCATCGCCTGCACCTTCTAGCACGTCTTCAATGAGTTCCAGGCGCAGTTCAGCCTATGGTGGAACTAGTACATCGTCTTCACTTACGAGCCCTACGAACGCTTCCATGTCGATCAGTCCTTTCCCGCCGCTGGGTCCACCGTCCCGATCTCTTTCTAATGAGCCATCAATTCTGCAGAAGGTTCACATAATGAAGGATGCTCTCCTGGATAGCACAGAGGTTCCAATTATAGCGATGTGGAAGGACCAGAGCATGAGCTTTCCGAACAAAGCAGTTCGGCGACTACTCCAGCCAGCTGCTGCTGATTCAATAGATCTCACGGGCGGGTTCGATCTGCTATCACAATGGCATTTATGGAATGAGAATTTTACAGACCGACTAGAGCCGTCGGAATACCCCCTTTCAGTGTTGCTCAGGACGCAAACAGGGTTCGAGAGTCGCAAGTTGGGATTTATCCATCCTGAAACCGGGCGCAAACTCGTTCTAGATTGTCTGGGGGAAGCCATCAGAGACAAGGATACTGGAGAATTCTTGGCCGGTATGGTTACATGCAGAGATATTACCAGCATGACAGAACAGATCCAGGAGTTGAAAGAGAAGGATGAACAACGGTTTCAGCTTATTTGCGATAGTATGCCACAGATGATCTGGACGACCACCGCTGATGGAACGCACGATTGGTTTTCTGGGCGATGGTAAGAAACCTGACCTCTAAAAATAACGATAGCTGCTGATATTACAAAGGTATGAATATACGGGGTTGACACATGAACAATCCGTCGGAAATGGATGGCAACAACCCTTCCATCCAGATGACTGGGCAGTGGCCGAAAAGAATTGGTTGAATTCTCTGAAGACAGGAGAACCGTATGCCACGGAGTATCGCTGCCGAAGTAAAGAAGGTCAATTAAGATGGATGTTGGGCCGTGCTCTCCCTATGAAGAACAGGCAAACTGGCGCTATTGAGAAGTGGTTTGGGACCTGCACTGACATCCACGAGACAGTAGAATCAAGGTTGGCAGCAAAGAGACTAGTAAGAAGCCGCATCAGATCCGCATTACCTAGTTGTCATAGCTAACATTTCTCTTAGCGGCAACAACTTCTATATGTGATAGCCCACGCCCAAGTTACTCTTTTCTCTGTTGATAGAAATCGGAAGTTGACCCTACTCGAGGGTTCCTTCATCTGGGACCTGGAAAGCAATGGCTCTTCGGGTGATAAGAGCGCGTATAGCAAGATCACCCAAGGCGATAAATATATCGGCAAAAACATCTATGAGGTGTTTATAGCCGGCAATAATAACGGCAAAAAGTTCGTGGAAAAGATTGAGGATATTCTTACTGGCAAGGCATTGGAAGATGTGTACGAGGGCTGCATTCACAATCGATGGTATAAGATTCGATTTGTCGCGGTCCTGGGCAAGAAAGGCGCAGGGGGCAAGGAGAACGAGACCTCTATCGATGGCGTTATTGGGGTATCGATAGACATTACGGAAGTCAAAAATAAGGAAGAGTCACTGCAGGCGCAAGAGAAGGAGAACACAAGACTGATGGCAAACGCCGCAGCTGCCAAAGAAGCCAGTCGATTGAAGAGCCAGTTCCTTGCCAATATGTCTCATGAGATCCGGACACCCATTGCAGGCATCATAGGGATGGCTGAGCTCCTTGCAGATATGAACCTGGATAAGGAGCAGCGGGAATGCGCCGAGAATATCCAGCACTCTGCCAACGGGCTCCTAACGGTTATCAACGACATCCTTGATTTCTCCAAAGTCGAGAGTGGCCGTTTGGATATCGAGGAGGTGCAGTTCTCTCTTAGTGTCGTCGTACGTGACGTGAGCAAGATGCTGAGATTTGCTGCGGAGAGAAAGGAGCTCGCCTTCGAATCCGAGGTCGAGATTGGAGTTGGTCATGATCTGATTGTCATGGGCGACCCCGGACGAGTTCGACAGATTATCACCAACCTCTTGACTAACAGCATCAAGTTCACTAGCGAAGGCCGGGTCAGATTCTCGGTGCTGAAAGAGAAGGAGACAGAGGACATGATCGAGATCAAATTCGTCGTCGAGGATACAGGTATCGGGATCGAAGAAGAAGTCCAGAAATACCTCTTCCAGCCCTTCAGCCAGGCCGATTCCTCAACGGCGCGACGCTTTGGCGGCACGGGGCTCGGTTTGACGATCAGCAAGAATCTCGTGGATCTCATGCACGGGCGGATCAACTTGGAGTCGTCTCTGGGGAATGGCACTCGAGCGACGTTCTGGATCCCCTTCAACAAACCGCACTATCACGGCGCCCAAGCCACTCCGATTGATTTCAGTAGCCTGCCGGATAGGCTGCAGTCCGAGAGGAGCGTGTCGTGCAATAGTGGTTCCGAGTATGACCCCATCGCGGGCACGTCTCCTTTGCCGAGCCCCCTGAGTGGGAATAGGGGCCAACAGATCCCAAGATCGGTTGCCGCGACGTCTGTACCAGCGGACTCGGATCTTCCCCCGGATGAGAGAGCGAAGATCAACATTCTTCTTGTAGAAGATAAGTAAGTCTTGCCCCGTCCCTCTTCATCTGTCTCTTCTTGATTAAAGGACCCGCTAACACATCTCTTGCAGCGCCATCAACCAACAAATCGCCCTCAAGACCATCCGCAAGCTCGGCTTCTCCGTTACGGCCGTCTGGAACGGCAAAGAAGCCCTAGACTACCTCGTCACCGCGGAGTCGCCCAACTCCCCGCACCCCAGACCCGACATCATCCTCATGGATGTGCAGATGCCAGTCATCGACGGCTACCGGGCGACGCACCTCATCCGACACCACGCGCCCTACAAGCTCCTCTTCCGCGAGATCCCCATCGTTGCCATGACCGCATCCGCCATCCAAGGCGACCGCGAGAAATGCATGAAAGCCGGTATGGACGACTACCTCGCCAAGCCCGTCAAAGGCAAGATCCTCGAGCAGATGCTCGTCCGCTGGGTTCTGTCCCGCCGCCGCGGCGCCCGCACCCCCGCCCACAGCGACTACTCCGGCAGCGATTGTCCCGAGCCGTCTGAGGCCAATTGCCAACTCGCCTCCACCATCACCAGCACCAACGCCACCGTCCCCGCCAGTGGCACCGCGACGCCCCGACCCCCGAACTCCCACAACCACCACCTAACATCCTTCTGCGCGTCTTCAGAAAGCGACCGCGTGGCGCGGCGCGAACAAGCAGAAGAGCGCGCGCTCGCGCTCCGCGCTAAGAAACTCGTCGACGCGGCAGGTCCGCCAACACGCACGACGCAACTCCCCACCCCTCCTGCCCACGAGCTAACCTTCGAGAATGTGGGACGACTGGAGAGGGAATCTTCTGTTGTATCTGCAGCTGCGGGGGAGGCGGAGCCGGAGCCGGAGGCAGAGGAAGGAACGACGAGTCCTACGGGTGCGGAGCGTGGTGAGGAGGAAGAGGATGAGGATGAGGATAGCTATATCAATTCACGATCCGGATCCGGATCAGAAAATCCCGGAAGACAAGAAAACGAGAAAAAAGAAAGACCGCGGTTAGAAAGAAGAACGCAGGATAGCGAAATGACGATTACGGGGGCTAGAAGATAGGGCATCGATTAAAATTTGGAGTTTTGAGGATTGGTGTGTGTTTTTCATCGCGGTTTGGTCTGGTTTGGTCTGGTTTGGCGTATGGATGGGATGGGATGGGGATGGGACTGCTGCTGCGGTATAGAAATTCATTTTTATGTGATGTGATGTGATGAATAGATTTATTATTATGATATGTTTGTAGGTTGGTTGGTTTGGGTTGGGATGATTAGGATGGGAGAGCAGATAAGAGCTCTATGAATATGTACCTTATGTATATAAAAACAGGCAAGGCAAGGCAAGGAAAGGAAAAGTCGAGAAAAGAAAGGAAGGAATATAAAGGAAATATGAAAAAGAATGCTAAGAAATACCACCTACCTATATCGCCTTGATTGATCTATACCATCATCCGGTATCATCATACGCATTATCTCATAATAGTGAATAATGATAATATATTGATCAATTATCATTTCATCCCAGCAGCATTCGCAATCACGCTCTCATCGCATTCGCAGACTACAAGATAACAAACAACAAACTAGTTGGGTCCATTTAAGATGAACCATGATGGTATAGGTATAGGTATAATAATATAAACAAACACTTTGCTGCCAAGCAAGCAAAAAATCGCCCCTCATTTTGTGTGTGTGATCGCTAAAACACATCGAAAAAAAGATTCCTCCTGAATTACTCCCCCTCCTGGTCCCAGCCAGCCAGTATACTTATCGCCGAGGAAGAAGGGGGGGGGGTAAAATGATGATAGATAGATAGATAGAGAGGTCCCTGATGATAATAATACCCAATCAATCCGGATTTCCCACGCCCCACCACACCCCGTGTGGTGTATATGTCCATACCATCCATATCCATAATTCCTTATAACTCCATATTGACGGAAAACTCCACGCTGAAGTACAGAAAAGCAAAATAGGTGATCATCGGAGGAAGACTCATTAGTAGCTTAGATCTACGTCGCCCAGTTGAGCGATGATCTTGTCCTCCTCGGTCATCGACGTCGAACTCTCCGTCGTGCTGGTGTTCGTAGTAGTGCCGGTGCCTGCTCGTCTCCGGATATCGTCAGGCTCGGCCAGTTGGACGCCGCTTGCTGAAGCGCCTTCGTCACGCATTTCCTGGAAACTCCAGCTCGGCTGGAAGGATCTGCTCTTCCACGCGTACTCGACCCTCTCGTACATCTCGTCAATCTGTTCGAGGCTGATCTTACTCGTCTCGTACACCATACACCAGACGAAGACGACTGCGAGCACACAGCAGGCGCCCCAGACGAAGAAGATCTTGGCCGCCAGGTCCACGTATCCTTCCCCGGCATTCACTAGGTAAGGGGTCCCATAAGCGATGGCGAAATTCAGAACCCAATTTGAAGCGATGGATATAGACATGGCTTTGGCGCGCACCTTCAAAGGGTATATCTCTGAAGTCACAACCCAGACAACGGGACCCCAAGATGACGCAAAGAAGAAGAGGTAGATGCAGACGAAAACGATGAGGACTAGGTGCGCTGCCTGCCCATATGGGATGGCCGACCCGACGGATGCTACCGTAAGCTGACAGATGGCCATGCCAGAAGCGCCGATCAAGAGTAGATGACGGCGCCCCAAAGATTCTACGAGAACCATACCAGGGACGGTGGATACCACATTCACGATGTTCATCGCCAACTGGATGACAAAAGGGGACTCGATACCTATGTTCTGGAAGAAGGTGGTCCCATAGTAGAGAATGAAGTTGCATCCGGATAGTTGTTGGAGCATCTGTAGACCGCAAGCCGTGAGCACCCGCCGTCCTAGATGGGGAGAGCCCACAAAGACCTCGCGGTATGTTGCTGGCCCTAAACTGAGCTCGTATTCGTGATTAGCCTGGATCTCCGCGAGTTCTTCGATTAAGGCTGGATGGGTTATGTCTAAGCGCCGAAGACGGCTGAGGGAGGAAGCGGCAGCACCATGGAGGTTCCGCTTGATGAGGTACCGCGGCGTCTCGGGCAGGAGACTGAGGCCGAGGAGTAGACCGCCGGCCCAGACGAATTGTAGAGCGATGGGGATCCGGAATGCATTGGCGTGATCGATACTTTCAGTACCTAGACTGACAATCGAGGCCACCAGCAGGCCGCAGGTGATAGCGAGCTGGTACGCGCAGACAAGCGTCCCACGAATCCATTTCGGCGCCATCTCAGACTGATAAAGGGGGACGAGGACTGAGATGATACCGACACCGAGGCCCGCGAAGAATCTGCGCAGCGCCGTGTTAGCCTATCCTGTGGGATACTGCGCCTTGGGTGAAGAGTTGCCATACCTTCCAGCGATGAGCAGCGGGATGTGCATGGCACAGGTCTGCAAGAGAACGCCAAACGCGAAGATGGCCACAGCAATGATAAGTGAGACACGGCGCCCGAGTCGATCGCCCATAGGTGCTGCCATGAGGGCCCCGAAGAAGGTTCCTGCGCTCAATATGGAAACGATTCGGGATGATTGTGCCGGCGATATATTCGGCTCGCCGTCTTTCACATCGATGTAGCCCGTCGTGAACTGCTTGCGAAACGCTTTCATGGCCAAGATCCCCGAGATTGTGCTACACCACCATCAACTCCCATCCTTTTCAAGCCGTCCGAGATCGACTCACCCTGTATCATAACCGAAGAGCAAACCACCGGTGGCTACAAACAACCCGATCATGATCGCAGGCGCCGAACTGCCCGCCACTAGCAGATCCAAGAGTCAGCATGTTTTCGCAACGGAGAAATTCCAGGATCGTTCGCAAGACGTGGTCTGCGAGTCGCAAGATGCTTGGTGTCGAGGGCGCCGCCAGAGGGTCTCGACTCGAGACTCTATGGATCGACGAAGAGGCGAGGGCATTTACCATTATCGGGTTTTCGCCAGCCTCTGGCTAAGAGAGCCATGATGGGCGGGAGGGAACTCTCGAGGTCAGCGCAGGTCGATGGGTCGACGAGATCGTCGTCGTCGGGGTCGTGGTTCGTACTACGGTGGAAGGGATCGAAGAGAGGGAGCGTCAATGATGATCACCAGAGGTTGGTGGTCTAGAATAGGCATCCCTATTGGCAGAGGGGAGTTCTCGCACGGAGGAGCGCAGCAAACCGCATCGCCTAGTTTCGGGGAGGGGTGCAGCGACAGTGGACGTGGGTTTGCGACGTGCGAGGAGCGAGGAGCGAGGAGCGGGCGGTGGAGCGGGGTGGAGGGGGAGGAGGAGGGGGAGGAGGAAGGGGAAGCGGACGATCTGAGGTTGGTCGGGGAAGGGGAAGCGGCTTTCCCTGGGATGGTCGTGCGTACTATAAGTCAGGGTCGTTAGTATATGCCTGATGTATGTAGTTTTGCTCTGGCCGGGAACAGCACGGACAAGACCACAGGACTGTACCTTGGGGATAGTATTGGATTCCTGTCGTAGTGTCTGATGGCCGCCGCAAGGGAGTCTTATAGGACGACGAGTCGCGCTGTCAGGTCAGGTAGTAAGTAAGTAGTGGAGAAGATCGAGGGAGGGGAGGATTTGGTGTGCGGTATGCGGGTAAGCAAGCGTGTGGGGAAGCGCAGCGATTCGGCTGCGCTGGAGTCTGGACTTCTCCTCTTGCCGGGGAACAAAAACGATGCACGACGGCGAGGGCGAGGGCAGGGCAAAGGGACATGGGAAGATGATGCGGTGATTAAAGGGTGAAGAGGAAGAGGAAGAGAAGAGGAAAAAGAAGATGTAGATGTGAAGATGGAGGTGAAGTGAAGTCGAGAGAGACGAGCGATGAGGGATTCTCGTCGGTATCCTGATTACCGTCCTGATTACCACTTTTACCAGTATTATTTACACCATTACTGCCGTTTATCACCACTTATCACCACTTATCAGGTATTTATCAGGTATTTACCACCATTTATTACCACCCCTCCTCCCTCCGCATTCCATTCCAGCCATGCCCCGGTTTTGAAGACCAACGATATAAAATAAAACACGGTAAAAGCAGCAAATCCCCTTCTTCGCATCTTCGGGTTTCGCTCGCCAAGAAATCCCTTCGTTCTCTCACCTACCTTAAGGTATCAATCATCATGCATTCCTCCATCCAGAGGGTATAGTTGTACGTAGTTTATAACTTGGCATACAGCGCCCAGCAAATAAAGTCACCACTCGCAATGTTCCCTTCCTTCCCCCTCTTCATTTATTTCCGAAGTGTCATTCCGCACCCACCCTTGCTCTTCTTTCTTATTAAAGGTCCTTTTGCTATATGACGGTGGCTAGCTGGTTGGCTGTCTAGAACCCCAAGACCAAGCTGCAGATGCTGTCTGTGCTTGTTTCCCCGAGGGGGCGTGGGTGGGAGGCGCTTTCTTGCTTTCTCGTTTACTTTGTCACAGTGCAGAGAGAGGAGGGAGGAATTTTATCTCTTTCCTTTCCCCTCCTGCTCTTCTTCTCTCACGGAGTACACCCTCTTGAGATAACAAGGTAGGCACGGAGTAATTGGAGCAGATTATACCGTGCAAACAAATACATGATACGTCCGACCTCAACTATAAGGTACCTATAGGTAGCTTTTGGCATTCAAGGAGGGAGCGGAGATCAGCTCATTACAGTAATCAACCCCCCTGTTCAGGGACATGTCATGCTATGTATGCCATGCCGTGCCAAGCCTAGCCCCCTTACTCTGTGCCTCTTCTTAAGGTCTATGTTATAGCCTGTCCTGCATATAGCTCATACAAGTATATGGATAGCATGTGAAATGATACTCCCACGCTCTTTCTCTATCCTGGGTTTGTAGTGTCGCTGATGGAATAAAGATGCCTTCAGTTTCTAAGCATTTCCGCAATAATTGTACATTGATACTATCATGAGAAGCAGAGACGAGGAAGGTCAGGCATCAACTGCGAAATCAGATACGCTGTTGGGAGCAAAACGATTCATATTATCAGTACAAAGGCTCAATCATACTACATCCACTATCTACAGCTCGAGAGCAGGCGTCTGGCCCTTGACCCGACCAATCACTTGGCTGGGAGCGTACTTGGGAATAACCTCATCGTCATGCAACATCGCAAACTCCTCCGTGGCGTCCCGTCCCATGAAGTTCATGATGGCTTGGGGCCCTCCTGGGTGCTCGTCAAGCCAGTTCGTGAGATCCAGCACGACGCCCTTCACCACCACCCACAGGTCTTCCTTCTTGTTGTGCTTGGCGATCTCCTCCAGTGTGTATTCCTTCTCCGGGATCGAGAAGGGAGCCGGCTTGGAGGATGCCTTTGCTGAGTCGGAAGCTGCCGCGCTGGGGAGGGGACCTGATGTCGTTTGCTGGGCTGGTTGCGAGACAGGTCCCGTTGCGGCACCTTGGCTCCCCCACTCGACAGAGACCTTGCCTGGCTGTGATGGATCGATGTGCAGAGAGATCTGGCCGAGACGTTGTGCAGCTGAACCAGCGCTGCCTTGAAGTGCTTTCTGGAACAGGTAATTGCTAGCCGTGTCACCAGCAACACGTCCGTAAACCACGCAACCAAGGAGAGAGGAGCCACCGAGACGGTTAGCACCGTGAACACCTCCTGCAAGTTCACCACAAGCGTACAGACCCTCGAATGGCTTGCCTTCCGAGTTGAGAATTTGTGCCTTGTCATTGATCTCGATACCGCCCATGGTGAAGTGGAGAACAGGCTCCATGAGGGCAACGTGGAAATCATCGTTGATATCGACTGGTCCATTGTGGAAGAACTTCTTGCCAAATGGATCCTTCTTCTTCCCGCTGGCGATCTCGTTATAGGTCTTGAAAGTGTTCTGGAGGTGTTCTGGTGTGCAGCCGATCTCCTTTGCGAGCTCCTTTCCAGTCATCTTCTTCATGAGACCACGGCCAGAGTAGTGACGAGTGTGGAAATCAAGCACTTTGGATGCCTTGGAGTTGAGAATGAGACGGATTGGGAATTTTCCCTTGTCCTTCTCCTTCCACATCTCACCGGAAACGTAATCTCGGTGGCCGAGTTCGTCACAGAAACGGTCGCCATCTGCGTTAAGGAGGAGACCACCTTCGCCACGAAGAGCCTCGGCTGCCAGGAACTTCCATTTCGAACCAGGATCCTTGGGGTCTACAAGACCCGTAGGGTGTACCTGAACCTTGTCCATATCGATACCATTGCCACCGATGGCCATGACCATTTTTTGTCCATCACCGGTCGCATGCACTCCGTTGGTAGATGAGAGGTGGAAGGTATCCGGCCTCCATTTCTTGAGAAGTGAGGTCTCGCTGAAATCGGCAGCGTATCCACCCGTGGCAAGAATCACGGGTCCATCAAGAGAGGCGGATTCCCCGTTGAACTCATATGTGACACCGGTAATCTTGTTACCATCTTTGTTGAGGCCTGTAACGCGGGCCTTCTTGAAGATTTGAACCCGCTCCGGCTCAGCCTCCGCAAGCTCTTCAAGCCGTTGCATCAGGGCGTATGTGATAGCCATGCCAGGGAACTTAGCATCGTGCCCTCGGTGGGTTCTCGGCTGCGAGTGACCACTGTTAGGATTGCGGTTAGCATGTGATAGGTAGTCGCAAGCACCAAAGAATACGTACCCAAGACGGGAAACGAGGGTCAAATCCAAATTGAAGACATCTTGAAGCCACTCAACGGCAGCGGCAGATTTGTAAGTCAAAACCTTGATCAAGTCCGGTCTGGCCTTATCTCTGGCAGATTTCAGGGTATCATCGTAGAACTGCTTGACGCTGTCTTGGATCTTGGCGTCGATTTGCGTTCGGGTGAGGGCTCCGTTGATTCCGGATGTCTATAGAGTGTGAGAATAGATCCTCTCCATCAGGGAGAACTGTTGACTTACGGCTTTGGTTGAGTTTCCTCCAAAAAATCCTGAAATGCACTGTTAGCAGCCGAACTCGCTGAGGTTCGGACCAAGAGGCTGGGAAATGCGGGGAAGCGAGGGAAGACGGGAGGGATTGAATCGCATGAAGACTGCTGTGTTTAATTGATAGACCATCGTACCTTGTTTATCCAAAACCGCCACGTTGCCACCATTGAGGTAGACGGTGTGCGCGGCACTCAAGCCGGCCACTGTTTTATCGTCGTAGTCAGCAATGAACTGATTGACGCTGGAGCAGGCATGGAGGGGAGCTTACATCCGCCACCAACGACAATGACTCTGGGTGCCATGTTGGTCGATATATGGGAAGCTTAGGAGGAGATATGGGAGAGCAACTGGAGAAAGGAGAGAGGGAGGGAGGGGAATGCAGATAGGATGGATGAAGAGTCGAGAGGAGGGTTTTGTAACCTCTGACTTGACGAGTCGATGGGTCGGTCCCGCTCCGGGGTTGTCGCTAAGGGATGCCGCGGTCCCATCGTAAGCGATTTCCACGAATGTCCGACAGTCGCCTGGTCATCAACGGCATTTTGGTTCGCCACGGCTACTGCAGGCGTGGAGCTTGTGCTGGCACGGACTGTGAGAGAGAGATGCCTTTGATGGATTTCTGGTTTCTTAATTATTTATCTGTTTATGTACTAATGATCGTTTCCTTCTCTTCTCCTATGTTTTTTTTTCTATTTTTTTTCTATTATATTTTATTTTATTTTCCATCTTGCCTTGACACGTTGTGTTCACCTGTGTACCTAGGTAATGTGTCGGCAACGGGATAGCAACAGCCGAGCCGTTGATAAACACACGTCAGCATGTGAGAAAAGGCCGCTTGCAAGCATGTGAAGAGGGCAAAAAGGCAAGGGATAATCCCCCACAACCCGCTAAGCCCCATACTCCGTAATCGAACCAGTTAGACTCGCAGCCACCGAATCCGGCAATTGTCGCCGACTCTTAGTAAGGATTCCAAGGGGCCGCCCCATCGGGTTAGCGTCCTTTAGTCGAACCACTTATCACATCTCGGCGACTCGCCGTCAGATGACCAGGCGCATCAGATGATCCCTATCTCACTCCGGTCAGAGGAGATGGACATTATTATTGAGAATTGACATGTGAACTTGGTGTCGAGAAGGTCAAATCTCACAAGCCCACGCGACTAAAGTGATTTTCTCGATTATAATCACGTGCTCCAAACTCCCGTGACTCGCTCTGCCTACCTAGCGACCTCGGAGTCCGGCCTGGCCACGATCGTCGTCGTTATCGTCATTATCGTCATTATCGAGCTTCAACCTACTGCGCCAATATCCACCAACCTTCAAAATGAGACTTATCTTCTACCCCGTGCTAACTGCTACTTTCGTGCTCACAACTCTGGCCCTGCAGCAACAACCCGTACTGGACAACAATCTTGGTCCTGTCATGCCTCCCTCCGAAGACTCACCAGCAACCTCGCAACCCGCAGACCCCGACACTGTGATCCTCTCCGACGTGCTCGGAAGTGATCGCAGTATCCATATATTCGCTGGCTTTACTCGAGATTTCGCGCAAATCAGCCAGCGCTTTGAGGACAGCTCTTTAAACACCACAATTCTCGCACCAGTTAACTCTGCCATTATGGCCCTGCCAAGAAAGCCGTGGGAGGACCCGGAGGACTACGATAAACTGGGAGGAGAAGCATACGAAGGAAAGGATGGTGAGGATAGAGCATCAAGGAATCTAAGGAGATTTGTCGAGGCACATGTTGTGCCCGCAAGCCCTTGGAAAGAGGGCGACAAACTGAAGACTTTGGCTGGCGGCGATATTTGGTGGGAAAGCAAGAACGGCGCGAAAATAGTAGGGTTTTCCTCCAACCTTGATGTTAAGGTCTAACGTCGTTTGCAGATACAGCCGGGCAATATCGAAGTCAGCAGCGTGAAAAGCAAGGTTCATAATGGAGAGGTTTGGGTGTTGAAGGGTGTTAGGAATTATGCATGATCGCCCCAGCGGCGGCTTCCCCCTCAGTCTTAAGGCATTAGATGGGCCAAAGTCTGGAGCTAGTGGGAGGGCACAATATGTGATATGGGCACGGAGTACTGGGGAGATATGATACTGGCGTTGATTTCTTGGATTTCAAATACATTCTCCATAGCTGGTGATGGATCCAGCAATATGCAGGCGATGCTAATGGCATGGCGGAGAGCGCGCAATTATAATGAACTTATTGTATGATCAGGTCAACAGGCTATGGATAGTATGTGCTATTCATGTTTTCCTGATTCTGCAACACATTTCCATCAACGCTGTTTCGACAGCAGGCAGGCTACCGCAGGCCTGTCTTGAAGCTTTTGATGTTTCATGCACTATTACCAAAAAAGGTACAAAGTAAATAGCGGCGGTGTACATTTTTGACTTGAATCGGATCTGGTGTTTCTGCTATGGAGGCGCCGAAGCATTCTCTCTGTTGTCTTGATCGTGATACCTTAAAAATGAGGACCTTCCACCGCCTCGCTATTCGGATAGCCTGATCAACGAGTTGAAATCCATGCGAATGTGACGTGCTGATGCCATGGTGAAAGCTTGCAAAACGAGAACAACAGTGTTCCTTGCTCAACTCTCATGGTTGACTGCTGCCACATCAAAGAATAAAAGCATCTAGCCAAGTATCAGCGTTTGTCATGATCAAAATCACTCGGCTTAATGGAATCAGAATCAACCTGCCAAAAACCCCATCCTAATGCGGTTAGTCATAGCCTCGCCGGCAAACCCCGTGCACTTTGATGACAAGCTCTCACTCTCCCCTTGAAAGATTCACCATCCTGCACACATTTCACATCCCCGCCATCGACAGCCTCCTTACATTCAATCCAGCGCCTCTCGCAGCCTCGACTCCTACTAGAGGTGACCTGAAGGTCAATTATGCGCACCTTTCAGTAAACTTTGTGTCGTTTGAAGGGTGCATCGCAACGAATGCTAAACGGCCTCCTGTGCATCGAAATTGCCCTCCTACGTCCAACACCTATAGAATCTTGAACAGTAACCCGCCGACCTCGATTCTCTGGCCAAGCTCCTATCTACCGCCTACATAGAGACAGGTGTCAGATACCCTCCGTTCATGGGACATCCAGTTTATGAACAATCAACCACACGGCCCTGCAGCCTTTGATCGAAAACGCGAACACATGGACGAACAGACAAGACAGCGCGTGTTGCAGCAGCAACAAGAAGAACTGGCGCAGCGTGAGCGGGAATACAATGAAAGACAGGAAAGAGACCGGCAGCAGAGAGAACAATATGGCCCAGCTCCCCCCCATCAGAACAACACTGGTTCGATTCCGATACACCAGCCTGTAGCGTCACGTCTACCTGGTGCCATCCATAGCCCTGGCGGCCTTCTAGCAAACCACGGCGGTGCCCCTCCTTCTGGAGCCCTGGGCGCTCCAAGTGGTCCGGGCAACGCCTTCGGTGGTCCTCTACACAGTGATGCAAACCGCTCAGTCCAACACAACCCGCAACCTGCTGCTGCCCAGCTCCAACAGCATCAGGCATTTGGCCAAAGCCTACTTGGGCATAATAGCGCGTCTTCCAACGTCCCACTTGGCGTGCCTGGCGGACCTGTGGTTGCCTTTGGTGGCCCATTACAGCAGCAGCAACAGCAACAGCAGCAGCAGCAAGAAGCAGCTTCAAGACTGCAACAGATCCCATTCGGTCAACCTGTTACTCCTGCACATCAAATTCCTGGTGCGCCTGCGCTAGGACAAGGCGGACAACAACCTATCCTGAATGTGAGTACAAAGTGATGCGGCTAAGCAAGGCCAGTGTTATGGTACTAACCCTGTGAGCAGGATGCTCTAAGCTATCTTGATCAGGTCAAGGTTCAATTTGCCGACCAGCCAGATGTATACAATCGTTTCTTGGACATCATGAAAGACTTTAAAAGTCAGGCGTAAGTTCGACACTTCATTCGCCCCTTCCAGTAGGAGACACTTAGAGCTGACTTTTGATAGCATTGACACCCCGGGCGTTATCAACCGCGTCTCTGAACTTTTTGCTGGGCACCCAAACCTAATTCAGGGGTTCAACACGTTCCTGCCTCCTGGATATCGTATCGAGTGCGGAACAGGGAATGATCCGAACACAATTAGAGTGACGACCCCAATGGGCACAACTGTACAATCGATAACTGGAGCTGGCCGTCCACCTCTCCCGGACAATTCGATTGGACAAGGTGGTGCAAACAATGCATATTATGCTGGACAACGCCCTGGGAATTGGCAACAACAACCACAACATAACATTGAAAGTCCCGAAGGAGTATTCAGCCCCCAGAACCAAAGTGGAGGGCCGGCGTTCAACCAAAATCAGACACATTCTAGTTACGAGGCACAACAAGCAGCCGCTGCTGCTCATCAACAGCAGCAAAGAGGTGTTTCACAATTGACGAGCGCCGTGGCAACCACTCTGGGACATCCTCCTCGGAATGCACAAACACCTACGCCCGGTGGTCAATCGAATATGAACGGTGCTGGAGCACAGCCAGGTCTCGAGAAAAGAGGCCCCGTCGAGTTCAACCACGCAATCAGCTACGTAAACAAGATAAAGGTGAGAGAACAATGGCCAGATGCACAAGACTAAGCTAACTGGTTTTCCTCGATAGAATCGCTTCCAAGATCGACCGGAGATCTATAAACAGTTCCTCGAGATCCTCCAAACATACCAACGGGAATCGAAGCCGATCCAGGACGTCTATGCTCAGGTCACTTTTCTTTTCAACACCGCTCCTGACCTCCTTGAGGATTTCAAGCAGTTCCTACCCGAATCTGCCGCTCAAGCAAAAGCTGCTGCAGCTGCCAAAGCTGCCGAAGAAGTGGCAGCACTGGCAAATAACACACAAACTCCGCAAGCTTCTCACGGACCTCGTGGAGAGACCAAGATGCCTCCTGTAGGTAACTTTGCAGTTCCTGCCAGCACGAGCAAGGAAAACAAGAAGCGACCGCGTAACGCCACGTCGACTCCATCGGGGCCGCAACCTAATACAGTTGGCGAAAGTTCTGCTAGGAACATGGTGCCTGTTGGAAAGGTGCGTACGAATGAAACTTCCAGTAGCCGTAGCCCCGTGACCCCTTGCCTCTCGATCTCTGAGAGAGCATATAATTTCAAAGAGTTTCGCTTTATATTGACATCTTTCGGAGCCGTAACGCTAATGACATGACTACAACAGAGACCAAAACTTCATCATAACAAGCCAATTACATCAGATGCGCCTGCAGTGTCGCCAACTTTGACTCCTGTCATGCCCGAGCCACTCCCGCCAACGACTACGTCGGCTGCATCATCCGAAGAGCTGGCATTCTTCGATCGTGTGAAGAAGTACATTGCGAACAAGTCCACGATGAACGAATTCCTGAAACTCTGTAACTTGTTTTCTCAGGATTTGATTGATCGTAATGTGCTTGTGCACAAAGTCAGCAATTTCATCGGCGGTAACCCAGATTTGATGAATTGGTTCAAGGCGTTTGTCAATTACGAAGGCGACGACGAAGTAATCGACAATCGACCAAAAGCACCAACTGGTAAAGTTGCATTGAGCAATTGCCGTGGACTGGGACCAAGCTATCGTCTTCTTCCAAAACGGGTGAGTTAAAATTGAATTTCTTTTATGGTCTGTTCTATTGTCCCATTTACTATTGTTCCCAAAATCGGTGGTTTCCCTCTTTAGCGAGAACGTCAATAGGAGGCGAGATCACAAACAATAGGAGCCATGTCAGTCAGCGTGGGAAGACAGCACAATTGGAAGTTTCCGTGTGGGATCCAAGCGCTTTTATAATATTGACAGAAGCTCTCGCCCGCTTCCCTTCTCTTCTTCTATCCCCAGATTTATTCTCCACCTCTCCACTTCTTTTGACACAGAATCAATCAATCGACAATGCAATCCCAATCTGAACTCGAGCCTGCGAACTTCGCAGAGATTGCGGAGGGACAGGACTCAGATATTGGGCTCCAAAATTATGTTTCCCTTCCGCACACCGTGTGCCTGAAGCGCAAGCGCAATACCAAGACGGGAGCGGCGTCTGACCCCAAGAAGCAAAAGACGAAGAAGCAGATGAAAGCTGCAATCGATAATTGTGCAGTGGCTAACAGGCAGCAGGAGCGCTTGAAACCGTGCAGCGGACGAGATGAAATGTGCCAGTCTGTGCTCAATGATGACTGGGCCTCGCATCCTACCTGGGCATCGGAGGATTCCGGCTTTGTCGCCCATCGAAAGAACATCTTCGAAGAGAGCCTTCACAGAATTGAAGAGGAGCGGCATGATTACGATTTCAACATCGAGGCCAACTCAAAGGTCATTCAACTTCTCGAGCCGATCGGGCAATCCCTCTTGGCAATGGATCCCATAGAGAGAGAAAACTTCCGCATGCCGACCGCACTTGGTGGCCAAAGCCAATCCATCTACAAGCGCGTGCTGAAGAAAATCTACGGACCGGATCGAGGACCTGAAGTTGCTGCGGATTTGTTCAAGGACCCTTGCTCTGTGCTTCCAATTGTGCTGGCACGTTTGAAGCAGAAGGATGAAGAGTGGCGTTTTACACAGGTAAGCTTCCTCGATTCCATTCAGTTTTGCAGATGGAGCTGACTGGCAATGAAGCGCGAATGGGAGAAGGTCTGGAACGCACAGACTCAGGCAATGTACTTGAAGAGTCTTGATCACATGGGTATCCACGTCAAGTCATCTGACAAGAAAAACTTTGCCATGAAACATCTTATTGATGCAATCAAGACTAAGCATGAAGAGCAAAGACGCCAGCGCAGCATCAAGGGAAGGGGCCCAAGACATCAGTTTGCCTATGAATTTACCGATCAAGGGGTCATTGCAGATGTTCTCCGCTTCATGGTTCTCTATGTCACCCATTCAAGCCAGCACAACAGCGCTGAGAGACGTCGCATCTGTGAATTTTTCGAAAAATTCATCCCTACCTTCTTCGACATCTCAGATGAACTTGTGACGGACCGCACTGGAGATATTGATCGCGGAACTCCAGATGATGACTTTGATGATGCTGCGCCCACTGAGCTACCAAATGGCCGAGGTCGACGACCAGGAAATGGAAAGAAGACTGATCTGCGCCGCGGTGTCCTTGACAGAGCTCGAAATGGTACCCGGGGTCGTGGCCACAAGGAAGGTAGTGCTAGTGGAAGCAAGGAGTCTACCCCAGACGTTGATTCGGTGGTCGAAGATGATGCTGGTGAAGCTGCCGAGGATCAGGCTGTTACGGAAGTCACCAATGAGCGCTGGCTGGCGGTACCCGGTGCAGCCGCTATTCATGGGACAAAGCCTCTCGACTCGGAAGACCTCGAATTGAGGGCTGATCAGCCTTTCAAACGCAGATGGTACAGCCTCTACAGCAATTCCACAATCTACGTCTTCTTCAGCATTTTCCAAACACTTTATCGTCGTCTTAAGGAGGTCAAGGAAAGCGAGAGCGACGCCATCGCAGACGCCAACCGTGCCAAAAGTGCCAAGCCTGCCAAGGTAATTGGCCTCCTGGATGAGAAGACTGACTATTTCCTTGCTGACGATAGCGAGGAGACCTACTATTCAAAAACCTTGGCTATAGTCGAAGATTTCATCACGGGTGACCTTGAAGAAGCAAAATATCAAGACTACCTTCGGCATGTCTACTTGAAGAAAGGCTGGCAGCTCTACACTATCACAGACCTTCTCAAGTCCCTTTGCAGGCAGGGTGTCGCTTGCTCTTCAAATGATGTCAAGGAGAAGACTCCAGATCTCCTCGAACAATTTTATCACGACAGAGAATCAAAAGAAACATCATTCAATACAGAGATAAACTTGCGCAAGCAAGCCGACAAATACATCAAAGAGGGCGAGTTATTCTTGATTCGTTGGGTATGTATTCTTCCTTGCCCTCTGCCCTGCATCATACTAACACTTTCGTAAGATTCCAAGCAAAGCACAAGCGACAGTTCAATGGCTGCAGAAGGATGAGACAACCTTTGACCTCGATGACATGGAACTCAAGGATCGCTGGCAATACTACGTCTCCTCTTTCGCCCGCGTAGAACCCACCGAAGGCGTCCCCCGAGACCGTGTAGGCCGTTCCGTCCTGGTGCGCAACGTTGGCTCTCCTGATGCCGTATCAGAAGACGGCTTAAACATACCAAAACCTCTCGTCTATCTCGAAGACCTGACTCTCCGCATTTGTGTGAACAGCTACAAGATGGTCTACAAACAGCCCGGCTCCGAGTACTATATCTACTCGAACAACCCTCTTACTTGGGATACCGAGAAGAATGCTTCCGCTGCTAGGGTCCGCTTGCAGAAATTCGAGGATGCTCGAAATGAGAAGTTCCGAGAGATCTTTCACATGAACAACAGTTGGATGAAGGGCTTGGATCATGATCAAGTCCAGAAGATGACTCTGGATTGCAAGAAGTGGATTGATGAGGGCATTCTTCCTCCTTCGGCCAATGGTTCGACCGATCAGGCTTCTCAGTAAGAATGGGAACAGGGTGGCCATAATTATGAATCGTGGCTTTTTTTTCTTTCTATGTTTCTGCTTTTTTACTTTACTACATTACTGGCCTTGACGGATGGGCTTGCCGAGGTCAGACCACTGGCGTTTGAGCAGGGCAGTGGCAACGAAAGGGGCTTATTTTCACGTTTGCATTACACGGTTCATTTTTCGCTTGTAATATAGAACAATGCACCATGGTTTCTGCACGAACAACACCCTCTGTGCTCTTTGAGAGCTGGTGACTTTGAACATAGTGACGGTGCTCGTACGCAGCAAACCGTTTAAGATGTTGTATTACCTCGAGTAGAAGTATAGTAAAAAAGACGAACAGTCTCGAGAAATCATGCTTTAGGTATATTATTGATTAGAAAGCAACGCCATTCATATACATGCCATGCCATCTTCTTTCAAAGAGGCTCCGACTACAGAGAATAGGTACATAGATAGCTAAACGCCAGACCCATCCATCCATCCATCCATCCATCCATCCATCCATGCTTTTTGCAGGTATATATATATCCATCTGACCTATTTTCCCACCAAACCGGCACCCACTCAACCGAACCAGACCAAGTAAAGATACACGGCGAACACGATCCAGGCGACGCGCCAGACGCTCGTCCAGATCTCTCTCCAGACCAGGCCTAGAACACTGCCTCTCCTGCTCTTGCCTGTCGAGTCATCCGCGCTGCTGCTGCTGCTCCTGTCGTCGGCCGGATCGAAGTTGTAATTCAGGTTTGGGTTCGGAGTGGGCGGGGATGGGGTGTGGAAACGCACGTGGCTGGAGGGGATCCCGTAGCCTTTGGCGGGGCTGATGCTCCGGGTGCTGCTGCTGCGAGCGGCGGAGGAGCGGGGCGCGAGGCTGGTCAGGTTGGTGTTGGAGGAGGTGGAGGAGGTGGAGGAGTTGGAGGAATGATGATCGCGGTTGTCGAGGTCGTAGTCCTCACGACGCTTGAAGTTCTTGTTGGAGGTGGGGAGGAGAGAGGAGTCATTGTTGTTGTTGTTGGACGGGGCCGGGGAGGAGAAGGGTTGGAGGTTGAGGATGGGCGTCAGGATGGCGCGGAGAATTAGTGAGATGAGGCTTATGCCGAGGAAGATCCCGTAGCGGATGAAGATGCTGAGTTGGTCGGGCAGGAGGCAAAGATGGCTCTCGATCGTCGAGGAGCCTACGGCGGCCCCTGTCCCGTGCCCGGTATGCATGGAGTGGAGAGGCTCCCCGTCTGGGCCGACGGGATTCCACATGCTGAGCATGAGGAAACCGGGTTTTCGAATACCCATGGCCCAGCTCATACTCTTGACGGTTATTTCCCGGGCGTTGTTCTTCTCTGGAGGGTGGACGATCTCACAGTAATCGTGGTCGTCGCCTGAGAAGACGGACACCACGTTACCGACCGTGGAGACGAGTCTGTTGGAATCCGCGTCGCTGAGGACATTTTGATATTGGTACCCTTTTGCAATCGGGATTGCGTTTCTATCGTCGGGGTTCACCGGTGACGATTGACCCTTTGGTGGTGTCGAGGGCGGCCAGTGTTCTCGATGGGGCCCACACGGAGTCCCTGGGCTTCGGTAGAGTGGGACGTGGGTAAGGAGAATAGTTGGGAATTCAGCAGACTGAGGCCCAGGATCGAGTGTGGGTAGATGCGCAAAGTCAACTTTCTCGAGATCCTCCGCAACATGAGGGTATTGCAGAACTCTCTCGTTCCCAGCTTGGAAGCTCAATTCACGAGCCACAGCTTTCCGCTTTGCAACCTGAACTCCTGATAAGAAGTCTTCTACAGGCTTCGTGATTTCTTCTGTCCCATGCTCTGATGACCCAGCACTTAATGATACTGTATCGACCGAGACAAATGTGTGGTTCCCAATAACATCCACCCTATTTCCTTCCCCAAAGTATGTTTCGAACCTGTTCCGTACAGGGACTTTTATAAATTCCCCGAATCCCAGATCGTGGTTCCCTGGAAGACTCGAGATTATTTTCCTCCCTCGCTGAAAAGGACCTGCTTCATATCCACCTAGGCCCCAAAATTTGTAGAATATCCGACCGAACCTGTCGTACTCTTGCAGCCAGAAATCCTCCCCGTACCTCTTGCCCCAGGTTTCAGCATACGCCTGCTCCCCCGACGGCCGCATGCCATTTGCCCAGGCCGGATCTATCGTATTCCCATGTGCCGTTTTCCATTCTCTGCCCCCATCAAAGAGGTCGCCTAGGAAGAACAGCGTATCGGGGCGTAGGCCCTTCTGGAGCTGGATATAGGAGCGCTTCATGTAATTGTCCGTGTGCAAAACGGTGAGGGTGGAGAGAGGCCACGGTCGGCCAGGATAAGTATGCGGATCGGTGAGCTGGGGGTCAGCCAGGAATACCAAATGGTGCGGCGTTGCTCCTGTGGGCTATCAAAACGTCAGTATTTGCAGGCCTCACTTCGTCCAAGCTGCCTTACCCATCTTTCCCATTTCCCCCATTCACAATCCTCAATGCTTCTCTGGAACACCCATCTCTCGCCCCACAACAGTAGCAGAACCCAGAGAACCACGAAGATATGCGGCAGACTTAGCAGCCTCCGCAGATTCCAATTCCCCTGTATGTGACGCAAAGACTTGGGGGGCCTCCAGGAATTCGTCGCGACGGGATTGTAACTCTGCCGATCCCACAATCTCTGCATTTGGGCCGCGAGTCCGCTGGGTAATCCAGCTATAAGGCGCTCGAGTATAGATGGTGGCTCGACAAAGTGATCACGCGTTGAGCGCGGGAAGAGGGGCGTCATGTCGCTGCTCGCCGCCCATCGCTCGGCCAAAGCCCTGGAGGATTGTGGTGTCTGCGCAATGTGCTGAAGGCTCTATTAATACAGGCGCCGGGTATAGGAGAGCATCGAAGGCAATTGAATGCTCACATATGCCAGTATGCCTTTCTTGGTGTTGCTGATGTTCTGAAGTTCTTCATTTGCGGCCGAGGCCAATCACACTACGTTGCAGACTGCACGCGAACAGCGCGCCCCTGACCCAGGCGAGAGAAGATGACATGGGGTCTCCAATGTACATTTAAAATAGATTATATATCGATATCAAAAATGTAATCATATACCATTTCATATCACAAATAACGAATAACGAATAGAATTCCATGGCCTGGCGACACTTTGGACCGTTGGAACTTGGATCCATTCCTTATCTCGTTCTAGAGTGGGACCCCCCAGCAAAACCAAGGGGTCATTTAATCAATAAGATACACAGTTCAACTCTCCAATTTATCCCAGCTAGACTCTAGACCGATCTATAACAGTATAAATACTTTGTAGGAAAGGCCACGACCAAAAGCGACGGATGATGCAATATTGAGCTCCAACTCACCACCAGAGCGAAAAGGAGGTAGGTGGCCGAGTTCGTATACAATGAGACGACACCATGAGATCGGAGACAGAATTATACTTATATACAGAACATTCCAGAAAAAAGAAGGCTAGAAGTAAACACATGCAAATCGGCCATTTCCAGGTAAAGCACCTTTAATCCAATGTCTCAGTAACGAATAAGCCCTGGATCCGCGCATACAGAGGGGGAAATAGTGGCATGAGGTATGTAGATAGATGTACGAGATCTTGAAAGAAAGCAACTGAACCGAAGTTGGACGGGAACTAGAGAGGAGTGGTAGTAGAAGAGTTTCTGTTGGCAGGGAAATTTTACCTCCTTTTGTAAAAAAGTGCAGGTTCGGCAGCTTGTGCATCAGAATAGAAAATACTCCTTAACTATATAAGCTCAGGCGGAGGAGGTCTGCTTTGGGATGATATTCAAGATATACTTTGAAAGCAACGACTGGTGGGCTTATTATTATTCAGTTATAGCGAGAGCGATGGGATATACCCTGTCATTTGACGAGGGGATCTCTTCTTTGCCATTATGAATACCATACTCACAAGGCAATTCCGGTGTCGAGGAAAGATGAAAGATTCAAGGTGGTGAAATGCGGTTAGGCGCCCGCTATGACTGGACGGATGGACTGGACGGATCATGCAGGTCTCTATTACCGAGAGACAAAAGGGATGAAAGTCCTTAAAACGACTTCATATTGACTATGATATGGTAGGAGGGATCACTCCGCAAAAAGGTAGGAAATGGGCCTTGGGGTCGCCCTTATGGAAGAGCTACGATACCATGATGGAGGAGAAGAGGAGAGACGGATTGTCAAGCATCCTCCGTAAGCTGTGAAAGAATGATAGGTTTGTATACTTCAGATCCAGACTCTTCTGGGACTTTTCGAGATGGAGACTCGAGAGGGGAGGGACTGATATGATATTGGAGACTAGGATGCAATCGCTCGCTTCGCTCGCGTGGGTGTAATGCTTAGACACGTGACCCGAAAATATGTGATTAGTAAGCTACCTATAGAACAATTAAGGCTCTTATTACCCGTAGACGACAATAGTAACGGCACGTAATATTAAAATCACTACTTATAGATAGAGTACTCCTATTAGCTGTAAGGGGCTTAATTAATCTCTTTGTTACCGTTAAAGGAGACAATAGTAGTAGTTAGCTATATAGAAACTCGATCTTAACGATCCTTTATCTTACTTACTACTAACTCTAACTCTAACTTTAACTTTAACTATAACTTTAACTATAACTTTAACTATAACTATAACACTAAAGACAAAGTTAGTATACAGCCTTACTTACGGCCTGTTATTTCTAACCTTATAGACTGTTTCTAGATAGATAGATTTAAGAAGGACTTTCTTACGCCTACTAAGGGTACTATAATTCGTAGAGGCTTATAGTAAGTTAACCCTTAGATCTAGGGAGTAAGGAGACTAACGGATCTAACAGGCTACTAACCTCCCTTACCTATAATAGTAACCCCTTTACTAGTACGTAAGTAACTACTTACCTCTAGCTATAATAGACTACTGTATACGTAGCTAACGGCCTGTTAATAGTTAGGCTAGCTCGGTCCCTAGCTCTCCCTCTTGTAGCTTTAAAGCCGTATTCCTAGCTAGCGTTACAGCCCTTGTCGCCTTATAAGTTAGCTAAAGGCCCTAAATACAGAGCGTATAATAATACTAACCTGTCTGTTAAGGCTATCGCCCTTACTATTACTACCCTTACTATAGCTACTACTACTACTACCCTTACTGCCGCTACCTCTACTACCCTATAAGTTAGCTAAAGACCTTAAATACAGAGCGTATAGTAATACTAACCTGTCTATTAGGGCTATTGTCCTCCCTTCTCTCTCTCTAAACACTACTTACGCTATAACAGCCCTCGCTACTATAGTACTATAGCGGCCGGCGACTCTCTGTCCGGGCTATAACCTACTAAACTAAAACTAGGCTAGTAACCTAAAGGTAGAGCTTGCCTATATCGTAGGTTAGGTAAACCTTTTAGGCTATAGCTATTATTAAAATAGCGCTAGCTTATAGATAGAGTGTATTATAGTACTTAGACAGCTAAGTTAGAGCTATATAAATTACTACTATAGTAGTAAGAAGATCTATTACTCCTTTTATAAGTTAACTTAATAGGGTAGATTTAGGGTATACTATAACTAACAGGCTATAGGCTAGACTTCTATACTAGTACTGTCTACCGCCCTTATATCTACTATTAACACTATATTTACGGCCGCGCCTATACTTCTTAGCCTGCCTATTATACTACCTGTCTTACTAGTATAGGCCTTAAGAGCTGTACTTATAGCCCTAGTAGCCCTAGCCCTGGCCTTAGCCTCTTACTCCCCTTATTACTATAAGTACACTACTCTTATTATATATAGATAGAAAACTTACTATATGTAGTAGCCCTCTCTACTATCGCCTTAGGCACTAATAGTAACGCCTTATAATATCCTAATTATAAGTCTATAACTAACTATTAATAGCTACTACCCTCTTACTAGCCCTAGCCCTAGTATACGTGCCTACTACCTACTCTACTACTTGCCTTACTACCTGCCCTTGTCCTTACCCTAGCCCTAGCCCTTACGGCCCTGTTTCTACTGTCCTTATCGTTAGCGCTATAAGAGCGCTACTTACGCCTTATACCTACTTTGCCTAACTTCTTAATAAAGCCCGGACCCTTAGGTAGGCTAAGATCACTAGCCGCTAGGCCGAAATCTAGCTTAAGCTTACTACCCTAGCCTAAGCTAAGGTAAAGGATAAGAATAAGAATAATAATAACAAAGAGAAAGAGTAGAGGTATAGTTTATAGACTACTAAGTCCTATAAAGAGCGCCCTTATAAGGGTTGTATAATAGAACTAGAATAATTATACTAAAGTATATACCTAAAACCTCTCTAACACTTATAAATAGTAAAAACAGACTATAAACTATAGATATAATACTTATAAAAGAATAATATATAGTATATAACATAAATAGTATTATAAAAATAGATAATACTATAGGTATATAGCTAATACTATACGCTGTTAAACTATAAAGGATTACTTTATTAGATTAATATCTTATAATACCTTTAGGTAGACGATATTAGTAGTAGTACTTACCCTCTCTAGTAAAAGAACAGACAGGCCTACTATAGACGTAACCTAGGAGACAGCTATATAGAACTAACTGTCACAGGTTAGAACCTGGTAAGGGGTTAGTGCTAAGCACGTGACTAACCGGACTATCGTTGCCCTGCCCTAACAGTAGAGTTTTCTCTTACCTCTTGCCTTATACAAACCCTTTTCTTTCTTTTCTCTTTAGAGTATTCTCTTTATAGAATAAATCGACTTTACTTAAGTATTGTATTGTTAACCCTTAACATTAGAATACTCTTAACCCTTTTTATCTAATTAGAGCTTCTTGTAGCTTTATTATACAAGAGTATAAGATAGAGTAAGACTACCTAATAATAAGTTTTTAAACCCCTTTTATTAGCTTGTCTAGAGGTTAGGATAACTAAGAGTAGTCGTCTACTAAACTAGGGTAAGGAGAACAACTAGAGTATAAAGTAAAGTAGTTAAGGTAAGTAGTATAATAGCTCTAAAATGTCAGGGGCCGACAACACGATACTTAGGTAAATGTCGGTCTTATTCTATAAGGAGAATACTCTAAAGAAGAAAGAAAGGAGAGGGTTTGTATAAGGTAAGGGGCAGGAGAAAACTCTACTATTAGGGTAGGGTAACGATAGTCCGGTTAGTTACGTACTTAGTACTAACCCTTTACTAGGTTCTAACCTGTAACATTACCCCTCCCCTTCTCTTCTTACGCTAACGCCTAATCCTATAACCCGTACTTTGTATAAGGGCCCTAATTAGCTCTTCTTAGCAAGTAATCCGGACAATCTCTACACTACTACAAATTAATTCCTTTCCCTTTTTATACCTAACCTTAACAACCTAATCTACCGCTCTTACCGCTACCCTCTTTACACTATACGATCGTACTATAATCTATTAATTAAGCTACTACTAAGCGTTCTAAAGTAGCTGCCCCTTAACGATTAGTAAGTTAAGCTCCTTTCTAAGCTTGTATAGCGCTAACTTAGCCGCTAGCCTACTACTAAGCGTCCTAAAGTAGCTGTCTCTAACGATTAGTAAGTTAAGCTCTTCCTTAGTACGAACTTGTATAGCGCTAATATAGGCGCTAGCCTATTACTAAGCCTTTTTTTTTTTGTATATATAGTAAAAATAGCTGTCCTAAACCTATAGAACGCGTATAACGCTACCTTACCTTTAGCTAGCCCTTACTAACACGTATATAGCCTTGTTTATACGGTCGACAATACTATTACGTAGTTAAACGCCCTTACTACCTAGTAGTACCTAATCTTATATATTACCTCTCTTTACGTCTTTACGTAACTTATCTATATAGACAAGTAGTATTAAGCCTTAGCCTTTTTAAGGCGTAACGTACCTTTTTACCTTAGCTATATTACTTTAGTATAAGTATAGACGTATTGTCTATCTTATACGAATATAATACTTATATAGCGTATAAGCGTACTTGTCTCTAGTAGCTATTCTTTATGTTATAAAAACGACTAAAGGGTCTTTCCTAACTACTAAGTACTACTTAGATTCTAGAATAAGGCGTATAAGAACTACAAATAAAGAGACTATAGCATAAGGTATTCTACTTATAGTAGTAGTATATAATAGGCTTTCCTAGATAATTGTCCGGGGCTACTAGCCTTAAAGTAAGAGAAAGAGAGCGACGATAATAAGCTAGGCGTAAGCGCGGTTATACGTTTTCTTAAGAGAGGGTTAGGGTTATATAATAACCTAATCGTACTATAAGGTCTAGACAGTAAGGGTTTAGCTAGTGTTTCTCTTACTTTCCTCTTTTTCTTAGTATAATAAAAGGTTGTACTCTTACCTTATAATCTATAACTTATAACGTCTATAATAACTATAACTTTATACGCTATAAATAATAGTATAAGAAAAAAAACATACATAACAACTTATTCTTATACTTAGTAGTACGTTATATAACGCTTACCTTACTAGGTATTTTGTTCCTTTTCTTCTTACTGTTCTTGTTCTTTATATAACGCTAGTATAGTAGTATTAGTTAGTATAGACGTAGGTTCTTAGGTAAGGGCTTAATACTCTACTTACTTAACTAGGTACTATACCTAGCTACCTTAGCCCTATTGTATAGTATACTTTCTTACAATCTTCTTAATATAGTATTCCTCTTTTCTTCTTACGATTATAGGCCTAGGCTAATCGTTAGTTACTTCTTGTAATAAGAACGGATTGTACGACGCTAGGCGTAAGAGGTTAGAAGAGAATACGTTATAGATCTTTAGTAAGGTATTAAGCCGGTAGCTATATAAACCTACGACTTTTATTACTATAAACTTAGTATACTTTGTATTAAGCTTCTTTAATAGACGGCTTGTATAGACGTTCTATAGATTAAGCTAGACCTTATTACTAACGTTAAATCGTACAGCCTATAAGCGCCGCTAATTTGTTAAGTCTTCTTATACTTACTAGGCTATAGCTATTAACGCCTATACTTACTTAGTTATATCCTTAAGCTTTCTTATAATATTATCTACTTACTAGACAGGGCTCTTATAAGTACTATATAGCATTAGGTCGTACGACGTCTAGATTAGGCTAATATAGTACTTATAAGTTAAAAAGAAAGGGCTTACTCTTATAAACACTACGTCTTAATTATTAATCGCTAGTTCTATAGCTAGTAGTAGCTTAGCCTAATTATCCTAAGCGTAATTTGTAAATATATAAAGGTATGTCTTTACTATCTGGTTTATATACTCTATTAACCTGTCTGTTTTAGGGTAGAACGCGGTCGACAACCTCTATACGATCTTTAGATACGCGTAGATCTGCGCCTACACGATTCCTACAAACTATAGTCTCTTGTTAGATACGATCGCGTATAGTAGTCTATAATGTTAGTAGAAGTATTATATAAACGCGTTAGCTACGTCCTTTACTCTAATCTATACTATTAGTTCGAGAATTACTCTTTTACTTAACTAGTCTATAATAACTATAAGGTTTATATAACCCTTACTCTTAGGTAGGTTAACTATAAAGTCGATTAAAATCTCTTTTTATATCTAATTAGATATAAGTAAGGGTTTTAAGAATCCTTACTTCTAATCTCTCTAGGCCTTGTTATAACTATATAAATTATAGTTTTATATAAAGTAACAGATATCTCTAAGTATTCTTAGCTAAAAGAACTAGCGTATTATAAGGGTAGATATAACCTTATGACCTAAGTAGCCTATTAAGACTAAGTCGTATATATATTAGATTAGCTTTATATAAAGCTCTTTAGAATCTAGAACCTAGTACCTACCTTAAAAGAGTAGCTAATTTCCTTAGTCTAAGCTATACTCTATAATCGACACCTTAACCCTAAGTTTAGTTAGAAAGACTTAGTTACCTTAGCCTAACGTCTAGACTATCTTATTATATACTTAATCCTTTATATAAGCCCTTACCTAGAGTCCTTTTAGGCTACCTTCTGCCTCTAGAGCCGTATACGCTAGCCTATTACCGGCTAGTATAGCGCTCTTTATAAGGGCGGTATAGATCGTCTTTATAGATTATAGGCGTAACTTAGTAGCTATTATCGATTTCTAGGAGAGAGGGTCTCTTTTAGCTATTACTCTCTACCTTAAGGGTAGCCTACCTAAGAGGTTAACTAAGTAGCTTAGCTTTAGTAGCTATATCGTATAGTACTATAGTCGTTTGTCTTCTTAGTTAGACAGTATGTCTTAGTCCTGTCGTAATAGCGCGTTAGCTATTAGGTTTGTCTTTCCTTTAATATATAAGATTATAAAGTTATATTTTAATAAGACTAGAGACTACCTTATTTGTTGTTTAGTTAGCTTTTAGACAGTTATAAAGTATTCTAAGTTCTTATAGTCTATATAAATCTTAAAACTCTTAACGCTCTATAGGCTTAAGTCTTACTTCTTAAGACAACAGATAATTACTAACATTTCCTTATTATAGATCTCGTAATTATACTTAGCTAGATTATTCTTCTTTAAGAAGTACGTATAAGGTCGTACGACTCTCTTATTGTCGACCTAAAATAGTGTCCTACTTATATACTACCTAAAAGAGTCTGTCTCTAAGATCGTCTTATAGTTATAGTTAAAAAAGGCAAGAATTAGTACTAATACAAACATCTTCTTTAGCTGTTTAAAGGCCTTTCTAGCGTCCTCTATCTACTTAAACGCCTTGTCTTTTTTTATAAGGTCTATAATTAGGCGTACGATATTAGAGAAGTTCTAGATAAACTTCTTATAGAAGTTTATAAATCCTAAAAACCCTTAGACTCTCTTAACTATATAAGGTACTTCCTAGTCTAGGATAGCCTTAACCTTACCTAAGTCTATCTATATACCTTACTTAGCCTTAATAATAAACCTAAGGTACTTAGTCGACTTAACCTTAAACTTATACTTATTAATATTAAGCTATAGGCCTACTTTCTAGAGTCTAGCTAGTACCTTTTATACGTACTCCTTATATTCCTTAAGAGTCCTTTTTAAATAGATTAAGACGTTATCTACGTATACTAAGTAGAACTTGTTTAGGTAGTCCTAAAGGGCCTAGTTAATGTACTTCTAAAAGGTACTTAGTGTGTTTATAAGCCTAAAGAGCGTTACTAGCTACTTGTACAAGCTGTACCTTATATAAAAGGCTGTCTTTTATTTGTTACTCTTAGTAATCTATATCTTATAAAAGGCTATAATCACGTCTAGCTTTGTAAACTATTTCGCCTATCTAATGTTTTATAAGGTCTTATAGATTAGTAGAAGAGGGTATTAGTCCTTTTAGGTAATCTTATTTAGCCCTTAGTAGTTAATACAAAACTAGAGTCTGCCTCCTAGCTTCTATATAAAGAGTACTAGAGCCGCTACTAGCGAGTTACTAACCCGGATAAATTACTTGTCTAGTAGGTCGGTTAGGGTCTTTTAGAGGACTAATAGCTCGTCCCTTAACATACTATATAAGGGCCCTTATAAGATCTCTTATTCCTTTCTGTCTGTCTTCTTAATCTTAATAGCGTAATTAACTAACTTATTATAAAGTAGTAGTAACTTTTCTACTTTTATACGATTAAACAACAAGAGGAACTCCTAGTACTAGGTAAGTAAAAGGAGTTAATAGTTAGACTTTTTCTTAGTAGCTAAGGCCTTCTAGATATTAGCTATACTTACTAAGAAGACCTAGAGCTTCTTCTTTCTCTCTCTCTATCGTATAGTAGACGCGAACCCGGCTACTAACAACATTACGTAATTTAGGGGTTTATCTAAGTTAATAGTCTAGTTCCTAACTTATGTACTAGACAAACTAATTACTAATTCTAACCTCTTTAGACTTAGGTAGACGTCGTGTCGTGTTATCTAAGAGAGGCCGAGGATAACGTTATATAACGCTAGGTTTAGAACTATATAAAAGTAGCTTTTCTCTTTTACGTAGCCGTTAATATTAGTATTAACTACTACGACCTTATTAATTACACTCTCTAATAGCTACTTAAAGCTAGTGATCGTATAAGGTCTATAACTAATACGCTAGAGATAGTGTTTTTAGGCAAAACAAGAGTCTATTAGTCTATATAATAAGTAACCTAAATCTACTAGTATACAGGCAAAACATTCTCTATTAACTAACATTAATACTAAGAAGAGAGGGTAATCTATTACCTTCTTCTTAAACCTTTACTAGTCCTAGTCTTATGCCTTCTTTACCCCTCTCTTTTACTCTTATTTACGCTTTTAAACAAGAGCTACTTGTTTTCTAAGTTCTCTTTTTTTAGTACGTCTTCTTTGTCTAACAGTTCCTTAATAGCCTAGCGTATTATTATACACGGCCTTAAGGTAGACGCTATAGCCGTTCTCTTAGGTTAGGTTAAGCTATTAGGTCTCTAAGCTAGTAGTAAGTAATACTTTTAGGTAAAGTAGTCCTTACTACTATATTATAGGTACTCTCTAGCCGTATAGCGCTAACTAATAACCTTGTCTAATACCTACTAAGCTCGCTACTATTGTTGTAGATAGGTAGTAGTAACCCTTGTTATATAAGTCGGTTCTTAGTCTATCTAGTTATTAGGCTAGTTATTCCTTAAGGGTAGGGTATAGTAGGCCCTAGCCTAGTAGCCTGTCTGTCTCTATCTAGGCCTTCTAATAGCGTTAAGGTTATAGCTTATAGTCTTTAAGAGCTTATAAAAGTCTACGTATAACGTAAGTATGTCCTAGGCTATAATCGCTAGCTTAAGCTTATCTAACACACTACTCTTTAAGAAGGACTTCTTTATGTCGTCGTCCTAACTTAGGCCTTTAGCCTCTAATAACGTACGCTTAAAGTCTACTAAAAACACTACAAAACTCTAGTTTCCTTACTCTAACTTATATAACTATATCCTAGCTAACTCTCTTAACTTTACGTTATTAAACGCCTACTAAAGTTACTCTAATAGCTCGAAATCTATCCCTTCTCTAACTATTAGTCTGTTTTGTACGTTCGACCTAACCTAAAGGGTAACCTAGGTTAAGGCCTTACTTACTAGTCGGCTATAAACATACTAGAATCGTATAGTTAGCGTATTAGAGGTAAGGTCTACTATAAGTTTAGCTTTAATTACTAAACGCTATATAGTAAACTAGGCCTTAGTTCTATTAAATATAGTAGTATCTAGAAGGAGCCTCTTTTACTACTTAGCTAGCGGCTTAGCCGGCGGCCTTATAAGGGCAGTAGTAACAAGTGATTACCCTAGGACTATAGACAAAGGCGTTAAGGCGGCTAGGATTAGCGTAAAGGGTAGTAGGTTAGTGTACTAGGCCGCTTAGGCTTAAAGCTATCGTACGACTTGTTTTAACTACTCTACTTTATACTCTAGTTATTCTCCTTAACTCTATTTAGCAGACGACTACTCTTAGTTATCCTGTCCTATAGACAAGCTAGTAAAAGGTGTCTAAAAACTTATTATTAGGTAGTCTAGCTCTATCTTATACTCTTGTACGACAGAGCTATAAGAAGCTCTAATTAGATAGAAGGGGTAAGAGTATTCTAATGTTAAGGGCTGATAATACGATACTTAAGTAAATATTAGTCTTATTCTATAAGGAGAATACTCTAAAGAGAAAAGAAAAGAGAGGGTTTGTATAAGGCAAGAGGTAAGAGAAAACTCTACTGTTAGGGCAGGGTAACAATAGTCTAGTTAGTTACGTGCTTAGTACTAACCCCTTACCGGGTTCTAACCTGTAACACTCTAAGCCTAGGTAGCCTAACACGTAAACTTACTACTCTTTATACTAATCCTAGCTGTCTTAATACTATTATCTATAGTCCTAATACTATTACTTGTTACTATTGCCCTTATAAGGCTACTAGCTAAGCCGCTAGCTAAGTAACAAAAGAGGCTCCTTCTAGATACTACTATGTTTAATAAAACTAAAGCCTAGTTTACTATATAGCGTTTAGTAATTAAAGCTAAGCTTATAGTAGACCTTACTTATAATACACTAACCGTACGATTCTAGTACGTTTATAGCTAACTAATAAGTAAGGCCTTAACCTAGATTACCTCTTAGGTTAGGTTAAATGTATAAAATAGACTAATAGTTAAAAAGAAGATAGATTTTAAGCTATTAGAGTAACTTTAGTAGGCGTTTAATAATATAAAGTTAAGAGAGTTAGCTAGGACATAGTTATATAAGTTAGAGTAAAGAAACTAGAGTTTTGTAGTGTTTTTAGTAGACTTTAAGCGTACGCTATTAGAGGCTAGAGGCCTAAGTTAAGACGATAACGTAAAGAAGTCTTTCTTAAAGAGTAGTGTATTAGACAAGCTTAAGCTAGTAATTACGGCCTAAGATATACTTACGTTATATATAGACTTTTATAAGCTCTTAAAGACTATAAGCTATAACCTTAACGCTATTAAGAGGCCTAGATAGAGACAGACAAGCTACTAGGCTAAGACCTACTATACCCTACCTCTAAGGAATAACTAGCCTAATGACTAGATAGACTAAGAACTAACTTATATAACAAGGGTTACTACTACTTGTCTATAATAATAGTAGTAAGCTTAGTAAGTATTAGATAAGGTTATTAGCTAGTACTATACGGCTAGAGAGTACTTATAATATAGTAGTAAAGACTACTTTACCTAAGAATATTACTTACTACTAGCTTAGAGACCTAATAGCTTAATCTAACCTAAGAGAATAGTTATAGTATCTACCTTAAGGCTATGTATAATAATACGCTAGGCTATTAAAGAACTATTAGACAAAGAAGACATACTAGAAGAAGAGAACTTAAAAAACGAGTAGCTCTTATTTAAAAGTATAAACAAGAGTAAAAAAAAGGTAAAGAAGGTATAAGACTAGGACTAGTAAAGGTTTAAGAAGAAAGTAATAGATTACTCTCTCTTCTTAGTATTAATATTAGTTAATAAAGAATGTTTTACTTATACGCTAGTAGATTTAGGTTACTTATTATATAGACTAATAGACTCTTATTTTACTTAAAAACACTATCTCTAGTATATTAGTTATAGACCTTATATAATTACTAGCTTTAAGTAGCTATTAGAGAGTGTAATTAACGAGGTTATAGTAGTTAATACTAATATTAACAGCTATATAAAAGAGAAAAGCTACTTTTACGTAGTTCTAAACCTAGTGTTATATAACGTTATCCTTAGCCTTTCTTAGATAATATAGTACAACGTCTACCTAAGTCTAAAGAGGTGTTAAGGGCCGACAACATAATACTTAGGTAAATGTTAGTTTTATTCTATAAGGAGAATACTCTAAAGAGAAAAGAAAGAGAAGGGTTTATATAAGGTAAGGGGCAGGAGAAAACTCTACTATTAGGGTAGAGTAATAATAGTCTGGTTAGTTACGTACTTAGTACTAACCCCTTACTAGGTTCTAACCTATAACATTACCCCTTTCTCTCTTTTTTATACTAACGCCTAATCTTATAACCTGTACTTTATATAAGGGCCTTAATTAGCTCTCTTTAGTAAGTAATCTAGACGATCCTTACACTACTACAAATTAATTCCCTTCTCTTCTTATACCTAACCTTAATAACCTAATCTACTACTCTTACTACTACCTCTCCTTACGTTATATAATCGTACTATAATCTATTAATTAAGCTACTACTAAGTGTTCTAAAGTAGCTACCTCTTAACGATTAGTAAGTTAAGCTTTCTTTTAAGCCTATATAGCGCTAACTTAGCCGCTAGCCTACTACTAAGTGTCTTAAAGTAGCTGCTCCTAATAATTAGTAAGTTAAGCTCTTTCTAGTACAAACTTGTACAGTACTAACGCGGGCGCTAGCCTATTACTAAGCCCCTTTTTTTTTTTTTTATATATATAGTAAAAATAGCTACCTTAAACCTATAGAATACGTATAACGCCACCTTACCTTTAGCTAGCCCTTACTAACATGTATATAGCCTTATCTATATAGTCGATAATACTATTACGTAGTTAAACGCCTTTACTACCTAGTAGTACCTAATCTTATATATCGCCTCTTCTTACGTCCTTACGTAACTTATTTATATAGACAAGTAGTATTAAGCCCTAGCCTTTTTAAGGCGTAACGTACCTTTTTGCCTTAACTATATTACTCTAGTATAAGTATAAACGTATTATCTGTCTTATATAAATACGATACTTATATAGCGTATAGGCGTACTTGTCTTTAGTAGCTATTCTTTATATTATAAAAACAACTAAAGAGTCTTTTCTAACTACTAAGTATTACCTAGATTCTAGAATAAGGCGTATAAGAACTATAAATAAAAGGACTATAGTATAAGGTATTCTACTTATAGTAGTAGTATATAACAGGCTTCTCTAGATAATCGTCTAAGGCTACTAGCCTTAAAGTAAAAAGAGAAGAGCGACAACAATAAGCTAGGCGTAAGTATAGTTATACGTTTTCTTAGGAAAGGGTTAAGGTTATATAATAACCTAATCGTACTATAAGGTCTAGATAGTAAGGGTTTAGCTAGTGTTTCTCTTACTCTCTTCTTTTTTTTTAGTATAATAAAAGGTTATACTCTTACCTAATAATCTATAACTTATAACGTCTATAATAACTATAACTCTATATACTATAAACAATAGTAAAAAAAGAAAATACTAATAATAACTTATCTTTATACCTAGTAGCGTATTATATAACGCCTACCTTACTAGGTGTTCTGTTCTCTCTCTTTTTACTACTCTTGTTCTTTATATAACACTAGTATAGTAGTGTCGGTTAGTATAGATACAGGTTCTTAGGTAAGGGCTTAATACCCTACCTACTTAACTAGGTACTATACTTAGCTACCCTAGCCTTATTATATAGTACGCTTTCTTATAATCTTTTTAATATAGTATTCTTTTTCTTTTTTATAATTATAGGCTTAGGCTAATTGTTAGTAACCTCTTATAATAAGAACGGATCGTACAACACTAGGCGTAAGAGGTTAGAAGAGAATACGTTATAAATCCTTAGTAAGGTATTAAGCTAGTAGCTATATAAACCTATAACCTTTATTACTATAAACTTAGTATACTTTATATTAAGCTTCTTTAATAGGCGGCTTGTATAGACGTTCTATAGGTTAAGCTAGACCTTATTACTAACGTTAAATCGTACGGCCTATAAGCGCCTCTAATTTGTTAAGTCCTCTTATACTTACTAGGCTATAGCTATTAACGCTTATACCTACTCGGTCGTGTCCTTAAGCTTTCTTATAATATTGTCTACTTACTAGACAAGGCTCTTATAAGTACTATATAGTATTAGGTTATACAACGTCTAGATTAGGCTAATATAGTACCTATAGGTTAAGAAGAAGAGGCTTACTCTTATAGATACTATGTCTTAATTATTAATTACTAACTCTATAGTTAGTAGTAGCTTAGCCTAATTGTCTTAAGTATAATTTGTAAATATATAAAGGTATATCTCTACTATTTAGTTTATACACTCTATTAACCTGTCTGTTTTAAGGTAAAACGTAGTTAATAACCTTTATACGATCTTTAGATATATATAGATCTGTGCCTACACGATTCTTATAAACTATAGTCCTTTGTTAGACACGATCACGTATAGTAGTCTATAATGTTAGTAGAAGTATTATATAAACGCGTTAGCTACGTCCTTTACTCTAATCTATACTATTAGTTTAAGAATTACTCCTTTACTTAACTAGTCTATAATAACTATAAGGTTTATATAACCCTTACTCTTAAGTAGGTTAACTATAAAGTCGATTAAAATTTCTTTTTATATCTAATTAGGTATAAGTAAGGGTTTTAAGAATCTTTACTTCTAATCTCTTTAAGCCTTATTACGACTATATAAATTATAGTTTTATATAAAGTAACAGATATCTCTAAGTATTCTTAGCTAAAAGAACTAGTGTATTATAAGGGTAGACGTAACCTTACGACCTAAGTAGCTTGTTAAGACTAAGTTATATATATGTTAGATTAGCTTTATATAAAGCTCTTTAGAATCTAGAACTTAGTGTCTACTTTAGAAGAGTAGCTAATTTCCTTAGTCTAAGCTATACTCTATAATTAACACTTTAACCCTAAGTTTAGTTAAGAAGACTTAGTTACCTTAGGCTAACGCCTAGACTATCTTGTTATACGCTTAATCCTTTATATAGGCCCTTACCTAGAGCCCCTCTAGGCCGTCTTCTACCTCTAGGGCCGTATACGCTAGCCTATTACTAGCTAGTGTAGTACTTTCTATAAGGGTAGCGTAGGTTGTCTTTATAGATTATAAGCGTAACTTAGTAGCTATCGTTAATTTCTAAGAAGAAGGGTTTCCTTTAGCTGTCGCTCTCTACCCTAAGAGTAGCCTGTCTAAGAGGTTAACTAAGTAGCTTAGCTTTAGTAGCTATATTATATAGTACTATAGTCGTTTGTCTTTTTAGCTAGACAGTATATCCTAGTCTTATTATAATAGTGCGTTAGCTATTAGGTTTATCTTTTCTTTAATATATAAGATTATAAAGTTATATTTTAACAAGACTAGAGACTACCTTATTTGTTGTTTAGTTAGCTTTTAGATAATTATAAAGTACTCTAAGTTCTTATAGTCTATATAAATCTTAAAACTCTTAACGCTTTATAAGCTTAAGTCCTACTCCTTAAGACAATAGATAATTACTAATATTTTCTTGTTATAGATCTTGTAATTATACTCGGCTAGATTATTCTTCTTTAAGAAGTATATATAAGGTTATATAACTCTCTTATCGTTAACTTAGAATAGTGTCTTACTTATATACTACTTAAAGGAGTCTATCTCTAAGATTGTCTTATAGTTATAGTTAAAGAAGGTAAGAATTAGTACTAATACA
>NW_020194483.1:1092908-1096162 GCF_003019875.1 Amorphotheca resinae ATCC 22711
TATAGCCGTTCTCTTAGGTTAGGTTAAGCTATTAGGTCTCTAAGCTAGTAGTAAGTAATACTTTTAGGTAAAGTAGTCCTTACTACTATATTATAGGTACTCTCTAGCCGTATAGCGCTAACTAATAACCTTGTCTAATACCTACTAAGCTCGCTACTATTGTTGTAGATAGGTAGTAGTAACCCTTGTTATATAAGTCGGTTCTTAGTCTATCTAGTTATTAGGCTAGTTATTCCTTAAGGGTAGGGTATAGTAGGCCCTAGCCTAGTAGCCTGTCTGTCTCTATCTAGGCCTTCTAATAGCGTTAAGGTTATAGCTTATAGTCTTTAAGAGCTTATAAAAGTCTATATACGACACGAGTATGTCTTAGGCTATAATCGCTAGCTTAAGCTTATCTAATACGCTACTCTTTAAAAAAGACTTCTTTACGTTATTGTCCTAACTTAGGCCTTTAGCCTCTAATAACGTATACTTAAAGTCTACTAAAAACGCTACAAAACTCTAGTTTCTTTACTCTAACTTATATAACTATGTCTTAGCTAACTCCCTTAACTTTACGTCGTTAAACGCCTACTAAAGTTACTCTAATAGTTCGAAATCTATCTCTTCCTTAACTATTAGTCTGTTTTATACGTTTAACCTAACCTAAGAGGTAACCTAGGTTAAGGCCTTACTTACTAGTTAGCTATAAACGTACTAGAATTATACGGTTAGCGTATTAGAGGTAAGGTCTACTATAAGTTTAGCTTTAATTACTAAACGTTACGTAGTAAACTAGGCCTTAGTTCTATTAAACATAGTAGTATCTAAAAGGAGCCTCTTTTACTACTTAGCTAGCGGCTTAGCTAACGGCCTTATAAGAGTAGTAGTAACAAGTAATAGCCCTAGGACTATAGATAAAGGCGTTAGGATAGCTAGGATTAGTATAAAGAGTAGTAGGTTAGTATATTAGGCCGCCTAAGCTTAAAGCTATTATACGACTTATTTTAACTACTCTACTTTATACTCTAGTTGTTCTCCTTAACTCTATCTAGTAGACAACTACTCTTAGTTATCCTGTCTTATAGACAAGCTAGTAAAAGGTGTCTTAAAACTTATTATTAGGTAGTCTAGCTCTATCTTATACTCTTATATAATAAAGCTATAAGAAGCTCTAATTAGATAAAAAGGGTAAGAGTATTCTAATGTTAGAGGCTAATAACATAATACTTAAGTAAATGTTAGTTTTATTCTATAAAGAGAATATTCTAAAGAGAAAAGAAAGAAAAGGGTTTATATAAGGTAAGAGGTAAGAGAAAACTCTACTATTAGAGTAGAGTAACGATAGTCCGGTTAGTTACGTGCTCGGCACTAACCCCTTACTAGGTTCTAACCTGTAACAAGAGGTTAGAATTAGTAATTAGTTTATCTAGTACATAAGTTAAGAACTAGACTATTAACTTAGATAAACCTCTAAATTACGTAATGTTATTAGTAGCTAGGTTTACGTCTACTATATAATAGAGAGAGAGAAAGAAAAAGCTCTAGGTCTTCTTAGTAAGTATAGCTAATATCTAGAAGGCCTTAGCTACTAAGAAAAAGTCTAACTATTAACTCTTTTTACTTACTTAGTACTAAGAGTTCCTCTTATTATTTAATTATATAAAAGTAAAGAAGTTACTACTACTTTATAGTAAGTTAGTTAATTATACTATTAAGATTAAGAAGACAGATAAAAAGGAATAAGAGATCTTGTAAGGGCCCTTATATAGTATGTTAAGAGACAAGCTATTAGTCTTCTAGAAGACCCTAACTAACTTACTAGACAAGTAATTTATCTAGGTTAGTAATTTACTAGTAGCGGCTCTAGTACTCTTTATATAAAAGCTAAGAAGTAGACTCTAGTTTTGTATTAACTACTAAAGGCTAAATAAGATTACCTAAAAGGACTAATACCTTCTCTTACTAATCTATAAGACCTTATAGAATATTAGATAAGTAAAATAGTTTATAAAGCTAGACGTAATTATAGCTTTTTATAAGATATAGATTACTAAGAGTAACAAATAAAAGACGGCCTTTTATATAAGGTACGGCCTATATAAGTAGCTAGTAACGCCTTTTAGGCTTATAAACACGCTAAGTACCTTTTAGAAGTATATTAACTAGGCCTTTTAAGACTACCTAGACAAGTTTTACTTAGTATATATAGACGACATCTTAATCTATTTAGAAAGGACTCTTAAGGAATATAAAGAGTACGTATAAAAAGTACTAGCTAGACTCTAGAAGATAGGCCTATAGCTTAATATTAATAAGTATAAGTTTAAGGTTAAGTTAACTAAGTACCTTAAGTTTATTATTAAGGCCGAGTAAGGTATATAGATAGACTTAAGTAAGGTTAAGGCTATCTTAGACTAAGAGGTACCTTATATAGTTAAGAGAGTCTAAGGGTTTTTAAGATTTATAAACTTTTATAAGAAGTTTATCTAGAACTTCTTTAATATTATATACCTAATTATAGACCTTATAAAGAAAGACAAGGCGTTTAAGTAGATAAAAGATACTAAGAAGGCCTTTAAACAACTAAAGAAGATATTTATATTAGCGCTAATTCTTACCTTTTTTAACTATAACTATAAGACAATCTTAAAGACAGACTTCTCTAAATAGTATATAAGTAAGACACTATTCTAGGTTAACGATAAGAGAGTCGTATAACCTTATACGTACTTCTTAAAGAAGAATAATCTAGCTAAGTATAATTATAAGATCTATAATAAGGAAATGTTAGTAATTATCTATTGTCTTAAAGAGTAAGACTTAAGCTTATAGAGCGTTAAGAGTTTTAAGATTTGTATAGACTATAAGAACTTAGAGTACTTTATAATTATCTAAAAGCTAACTAAATAACAAATAAGGTAGTCTCTAGTCTTATTAAAATATAACTTTATAATCTTATATATTAAGGAAAAGATAAACCTAATAACTAATACACTATTATAATAAGACTAGAATATACTATCTAACTAAAAAGATAAACGACTATAGTACTATATAATATAGCTACTAAAGCTAAACTATCTAGTTAACCTTTTAGACAGGCTACTCTTAAGGTAGAGAGTAATAGTTAAGAAAGACCCTTTCTCTTAAAAATTAATAATAGCTACTAAGTTACGCCTATAATCTATAAAGACAATCTATACCGCCCTTATAAAGAGTACTATACTAGCCAGTAATAAGCTAGTATACACAGACCCTAAAGGTAGAAGACG